>NC_056672.1:41902500-42267500 GCF_018350195.1 Panthera tigris | reverse complement strand
ATTCCTGATTACTATAGGATTTGCAGACCCTTTCACACCATTGATCTTCTGTGATTCTTATCTCATAAAATGTGTATCATACACCTATTTTTTTTTTAATTACTACTGATGTTAGCTCTATTATGGGATTGTCTTTTCTTACTCATGTAGTAGTTCTTTATAACCCTTTTATTTTTAAAAGTTCTAGCTGGGGGGTGCCTGGGTGGCTCAGTTGGTTAAGTGATCAACTTTTGATGTCGGCTCAGGTCATGATCTCACGATTTGTGGGATCAAGCCCCATGTAGAGGCCTGAGTTGACAGCATGGAGCCTGCTTGGGATTCTCTCTCTGCCTCTTCCACCTTCACATATATGCTCACTCTCTTGCTTTCTCAAAATAAACATTTTAATAAAGTTCTGTTTGGCTGTTGGGTCAGCAGATTCTAGATTTCCACACCCAGCAGGTCCCAAAGTACCTGAAATCATCACTAAATGTATCACTCCCTTTGGGTAAAAATAAACCTATCACTTGAAAAGTATGGTATACATCCATTCATTCATCCACTCACTCATTCAAAGACACTTACTGAGTACTTGTTTTGAAGTAGCATTCACAGTACTAACAACAGAGAACATAAAGATATAAGAAGGCATAACTATAGTGAAGGATTTGTCACCAGATGAGCTAAATGTCATTTAGCTAGGAGCACAGCCTTGAAAAATCAAGGAAGAGGATGTGATGAGAGGTCTGGGTGGATATGGCCAAGGACATGGGGGTTCCCTCTCTTCCCAGCAGGTAATCTAGGGATACAGTTTCACGAACTGAGAGGGGCAGACTGCCAGTGTCTCCCATCCCTCCACCCCAATCCCCCACTGCAGGAACACAAATCTGGCCAGGTGCTGCTAAGACAGTTAAATCTCCCCTCCTCCACTCAGTTCCCATTGGTTGGGCAGGGCTCTGATTCAAGAGCAACAAGCTGAGAATAATGGGGCTCCAATCACCCCAATTCTAGCTCAATCCTAGAGTACAGAGACTGCACACTGAGAGAAGCAAGCTAGAAGACCAGGGACTACCCAGTGCCTGACTGTTGAGAAGTGTTGCCCCTCTGGGAGAAGAAGGAGGCTACTGTCTCTGCTCAAAGCTCTGCTGCAGTGGCACAGAGGTTCTGCTCAGGAGGAGAGACAGGCCCGAATGATAGAGAGCTCCACCACACTGTGTGAAGAGTCTGACTTTGGGGATCAAGAGTGGGGAGTCAAAAACAATGGAGATTCTGATGGCAAGCAATTAATTACTTGGGGGCTAGTAGCTTCATGATATTAGTAGCAAAGAGTGAACCAGCCATATATTTAACAGAGCCTGAGAGATCCAAGAAAAATCCTCCTGAGATCACCTACCTCCCTGAGGGTCAGACAGCAGACAGAAAAAAATTCCCCAAGTTATACACAGATCCATCAGCAACATGTGGAAGTCTTACTGACTGAAGGGGCTACGGCACAAGCTTTCACCAATTCTGGCTGAGCAATAAGCCACTCTAACCTAGGAAGAAGTCAGGAAGTCAGACTTAATAGAATTATATCCATCCCTCACAGTCTTTTCCAGTGTAGCACCCATTCAGGAGAGACTGAAGGAAGCACCTTGGAACTACCAGACTTTAAGCGGGAGAAAACTGTGAATGCCCTGAACTGTGAAAGCAATCTACAACCCATACATGCATCCAACTGGCTAAGACAACTTAAACACAAACTTTGATCAATAAATGATGTGTGTAGGGTCACCTGGATGGCTCAGTTGGTAAAATATGTGATTCTTGATCTCAGGGTCATGAGTTCAAGCCCCACACTGGGCATGAAGCCAACTTAAACTAAGTAAGTAAGTAAGTAAATAAAATGATGTATGACAACCCAGGGAAAACCCCTAGGAAGCCAGACTTAAAAATGCAAACAAGGGGAAGAAATTTCAGCAGGTAAGTCATAGTGTACATAATGTGGAGAAAACAGACTTCATAGAATTAGCCCAACCAAGTCACTACGCATATAAGAAAGTGACCAAACAAACAATAACTTCAACAATAACACCCCTTTCTCCAAAAGGGGTAGGGTCAGTATTGAAAGATACTAGAATATGTTACCTAAAATGTGCAGTTTTCAAAGAAAACTTATGAGACATGAAAAACAACCAAACCAAAACAAAACAAAAAAGGGCAGATAAGTATGATCCATTCACAAAGGGGAAAAAACTCAGCCAATAAAAACTTACAGAGACCAAGAAGTTGGAATTAAATACTTGAAAGCAGCCTTTATAAATACATTCAAAGAATTAAAGGAAACCATACCTACAGAAGTAAAGGAAGCTATGATGGCAATGTCTCATCAAATAGAAGAGTATCAATAAAAAGAAATTATGAAAAAGAACCAAATAGACATTATGGAGCTGAAAAATACACAAGAGTGAAATGAATTCACAAGAGTGGCTAAGTAATAGATTAGAACTGACAGAAGGAAGAATTCACAAACTTGGTAACAGGTGAATAGAGACTATGTAATCCAAAGAACAGAAGGAAAAAAACAATGAAGAAAAAAATAAACACAGCCTCAGAAAGGTGGGACACTATTAAGTGTACAACATATTCATAATGAAAACACCGGGAGAAGAGAGAGAAAGAACAGAAACTTCCCAAGTCTGATGAAAACCATTAATCTACCTTTCTGAGAAGCTCCATGAACTCCAAGTAGGGTAAACACAAAGAGAACCATACTCAACCAACCTCATCAAAATGTTGAAAGCCAAAGGCAAACTTCTCAAATCAGTAACAGAAAAACAACTTTCAATGGAACCACAATAAGATTAATAGCTTAATTCTCATCTAAGAAAAATGCGGGGGCGGGGATGGGGGGAGCCAGATGCTGAAAGAAAAATCAGGAAAAGATATGTATGTTTTGACTGTGAGAGAGAGAAAGACCCTTCAAAAACATACCTGGAAAGGTATTAGGGGTTTTGGGATATTACCCACGTATTCCTAATACATGGGTATTAGGAATCCTCAGGCAAACAGAGGAAGAATGTGGAAGAATTAACACAGCAAAGTAATACTGAGATAAAGTCTGAAGGAAAACACAGATCTCAGTTGTTAAAAGACTTTACCTGAAAGCTGCATTTTTATTGAAGTTAGAGAAAATCTCTTGTGTACATCGTTTGAATGTTTATGAGAAGTCAACAGCTCTTTCATCTCAACAGATTGAGATACATTTCTCAACCAGATCTGTCAGTGAGCCATCCCATAGTTAAGTAGAAATATGAAAGATATATAGAACCATTTGTTAATTTTCAGAAAGGATTCATTAATTATTAACAGCTTATAAATGTGAGCCATGTGGGTGATAGTGAAGGCAAAATGGGGATATCAGCTGCAGAAGATGACCAGAGAATTTATCCATTCATATTTTTTATTGGAAATATAAGATTTCAAGGTTTGTAAAAATAGTGGGTACAGTCAGAAGAAATGCCAGAAGGCTCCCTGAATACTGATTACTGGTTCTACAAAAAAAGATAAATAACACAAATGAAATCCACAACAGCCATTTATTTATAGTACTGCAACAGGCTTGCCTGGACTCTCAGTAAACATTGTAATTTTTTTTTTGTCTTCTTAGTGTTTTAAATGAGCTTTTATTGTTGGATGCTATTTATCTTTTACAATCAAAGCAAATTTACCAATCAGGCACCGGTGATTTAGATAAAAGACATCTGTGAGAGAAAGAGGGCACAGGCATTAGTAAAGCAGAGATAATGAGCCAACTCGAAGAACCTGCTAATTATATTTAGCATGCCCTGGATACAAATCTCTCACCTACATCTACTAGCTCCTCCTGGAAGCCTAGTTGTTATAATCAGATACAAATATAAATTAGACAGAAGAAAATGGCTAATTTACAAAGACAATAAGAGGTGATGGTAGCAGTCCCGCCAAACAGGGAAGGGAAGTGACCTGGAACCGTGTAAATCCTGATGAGCCTCTTGATAACAGAAGGGATTTTTATAAGCCAGCATTTTACTGCATGTTCAAAATCCAGAGTTAAATTACAAATAAAAACAAAATGATTCTTTCCAAAAGGAAATTAATGTTCACGATGGCAGGGAGAAAATGTTTTCTCCTGAATAATGGATATTAGTGATATTCAACAAGATCTTGTCCAGCAAGAGAAGGTAACAGCCACATACCTATGAGAACCAGAAGTTGAAAGTACATACAGGAAAAACTGCCAACTGTTTAAAAATGGAGACTAAGAAAGCTCACTAAATAGCAGCTGTTCATAATCACTATAATCAGGACTGGTGCAGATCAAGTCTGAGGTTCACTTAAGTAAAGAGAGGAAGCCTGAGAAGCCACACTTCCCGGGTTCTAATCCCACTTTCTGGGTAGGTCATCTTAGGCTGGTATTTCACTTTCTCAATACCCTCAGATTCCTCAACCGAAAAACAGTCTACAGATTATATTTTCAAGGGGGTATGAGACAGGGGAGAGGGAAAATGAATCCTTAGCTGTTACTCTAAGTGTCTTATGTGCATCTTCAGCTACACGACATTTGACTAGGATTAAGAGTGTCACTAAGAATTCTATGCAGACTATCACTTCAGAAGAACTTTTTTTTCCTTGTGAACAGGTCAGAAAATCAGGCCCATCTTAAACAGAGCATTAAAAATAACTACCAACGGGGCGCCTGGGTGGCTCAGTCGGTTAAGCCTTGTCCGACTTGGGCTCAGGTCATGATCTTGTGGTTTGTGAGTTTGAGCCCCATGTCAGGCTCTGTGCTGACAGCTCAGAGCCTGGAGCCTGCTTGGGATTCTGTGTCTCCTGCTCTCTCTGCTCCTCCCTTGCTCATGCTCTGTCTCTCTCAAAAATAAATAAATGTTAAAAAAAAAAATTAAAAATAACTACCAATGAAGTATTTACATTTTCTAGTACTGTGGCTGCTGCCACTACTGCTTTCCCCTCTTCATATATTCATTGCAACAACGATGAATGCATCAATACAGCAACGCAGAAAGTCTGCTAACTTCTGGAGTACTGTTCACCGCCCCTATTCAAGAGACCTTAAATTTTAATATTGTAGACTTTTAACACAGGTAGAAATTTGCTTTGTCTTTTTCCACTTAAGTTTGAATTATGGTTTAGAATGACATACCCATTACATTGTTATGTTTGAGGGTCCATGCCCTCTACAGAGTGGTTGTAAAGACTAAATTAGATAATGTGTGTGAAGGCATTTTGAATAGTGCTTAGCTCTCAGTGAGTGCTCTCAGTGTTAGTTATGATTGTAATATTATTATTTGATTACCTATTATATATTATTATAATCATATTATTGTATTGTTAATGCAGACAGGCAAGGCAGAGGATCTCTGTCTCTAATTCAGCCTGCAGAGTTCATTATCTCCCTGCTAAGACATGATCTGGGATCACACAGGTAAGTGGCCCGAGCATTACTTTTGACATCACTGCCCTATTTCACTGTTTTCATTTTCCTATTAGTAGTCAAAACCACAAGCACATGTGAGGGCACACTTTTTTTCTTTACATCAGCTAAAATGGGACTAGGAAATTTAAGAGAAACTTTCCCAAGAAATGAAGAAATAGATAGACTGGTTAAGTAAAAAATGTATCTTCATTTAATAGAGCACACAGCAACTACTTAAAATAACAGAAAAGATATTCATTATATGTTGTCAAGTGAAAATATGTCAAGCTTAAAACAGCATGATCCTGTTAAAAATACACATATAGAAAAAGTAGAAGAAAAGACTAAGTCCTCAAAATATCTAAACTATCACTGGTGAGAGAATCATAAATTATTTTTTTCCTCCTGGTTATGTTTATCATAATAAGTGTGCATTAATTTTATAATACTAAAAGAAACCCTGAAAAAATTAAGGTCCACTGGATGTGGCCATTTCAAGGCTAATTTCTTAAGTCAGATAAAGGGTCATGTGGGTCTACATTTGGGGACCAAAACCTAGGCAAACACTCTAACCAAACTGTCAATCACAGTGGCTGAACAGAGATGCAGAACGCAAGCAAATTAGCAAGAAAGAGAAGAGCCAGAAGCCTCATAAAGGAGGGGCCACTGTGGCCTGACACACAGACCTTGTTTGGTTGCCAGTCTGATCTTCCAATAAAACTTCCCACCTCTGATTTCCCACAATTATACACTGCCAAACAAGAGACTGCCATTCAATCTCATCAAAATATTTCCTCTCAAAGACAACATAGCAACTACTATAACAAACATGAACTGTATGCCTTGAACACATTTTGGTGGCTTACCTATGAAGGGGTCATGGTACAAGTGGGCACCATAGCTCATGAACATAGAACCACCCATTTAGATAGCTGTATATCTTTAATCCCTCCAGCTATGGGGCTTTTTTAAAAGTTAAACTTACAAAACAGATATTAAGTACTTTATCTTTATTTCTCACATTTCCCCCTATTTTAGGTGAAAAACACCTACAGTATAAAAACATGCCAGGAAGTAAATTCCTTGTTTGATTTGTCTTCTCCTCACTTCAAAGAGGCAGAAGACCATGCAAGTAATTCATTTTTAGGTCAATCTCTGTTGTGTCACATCTCAGTACCAAATTAATTTCTTTTGTGCCAAGAGTTGATACTACAATTATTACTTTAAAACCAAGCAGAATAAATTAAAACATCTTTCCTTCTATTGGTAAACAATACATTCATATCTACTTTGTCAATGATGGTTGTTTGGGCCAACTATAACTTTATAGAAACAGGATATTCGATATATCAAAAATATATGGGCGTTTCTGTAAATTACACAGTACTATACTTTACATCTCAATAAACACAGGAGCATTCAAACTTTCCAACGCCCCAGGGCATGGATCAGACACGGGTCTGATTCCAAAAGCTTAACTTTATATTCCAGGTAAGATCTTGTTCTCTTTTCATATTTATAATTTGCCCTAAATCTGGCAGATCATGAAAACACTGATTGGAAATAGGCCTGGAATCAGTTCCTATTTTCTAGAGACAGTTAAGTCACATTTACAATGCTATAAGCTTTAAAGTTAAGAATCTTATTTAGTTAGCTAAGCCACTTTGGAAAGCAAGTAACATTCCACACATATAACATTAAGACAGGATGGTAACATTTGCTATGACCATGGCAAGGTAACTTGATTTTCCATTAGTTTTCCCAACAGCCCTCAAGAATAGGTAGATTATATCATTCAGATTATACTCAGGAAGTTTAAAAATAACTACAGGTATCTTCAGGCTATAGTGAAGGTTCTTTGAGAACAAAAACTGCCTAAACTCATCTTTTTGACTCCTCAGGATGTAAATTCCAGATAATGGGTAGACCCTCAGAAATTGTAGAGGCAAGGATGGAAAAACAAACACAGCGTAGGAAGTAGGACAAGAAGATGTACTGCCCTCATATGACAGGCTCACTCCTCAATCAATGTTTCTCAAAACAGGACCCACTTGTACTAGAATTTCCAGAAACTAATTTCAAGTATACTGCAGCTCCCCGACACCCTACGTCCACTAAATGGCTAACTCAGAATACTTGGAGGTAGGGTCTTGGCAATTTGCATTTTTAACATTCTCCCCAAGGGTAAGAAAAGCTTCCATATTGCGTGTCCTCCCAAACCCCAACCTCAGCAGCATGAATATATAGATCTTCCTCTTACTCACGTTGTTGGCAATGTAATGAGATGCTTGAAAAAATCACGAGGAGAAGCTCTAACACCCTGTGAGGGAGGCACAGAGTGACCTAGTGCTACAGAGTCACGATATCTGAATCTTGCCAATGCTTTCTTCTGCAAGTGGTTTTCTGTTTCTCCATATGGTAAGTGCCTAAGTATTATCATTGCCATCTAAAGTTTTAAAGTGTAAAACAATAAAGCAGTAGGGATTTACAGTGCCCCCAGCTTACAAGATCTGAATTCACATAAAAATTCACTGGGTACAACTTGTTTTTTGTAAGAGCTGAGCCCAAATAACCTGCAGCAGCAGGAGGAAATTGAACTTACTGGCATGGTTCTACCTCCTGTGGGCACCACCACATATCAAAACTCACTAATTATGTGGAACCCAGGGGTTTCAAACAGGACCTTAACAATGAAAAGGTCAGATTAAATAATGAGGACAGATCAGCTGTTGATACCCCTTTCACTACTGCTAATAATAATTCCAAACACATTTATAGTCCTTTATAGTATATAGACTGCACTTCGAATATCTTAATTAATCTGATCCCTAAAATCCTGGGCTGGGCCCAGCATACTCCACATACTTCCATTTATACGCATTTTTATCTCTGTGCTGCCTCATCTGAATTCCCTTCTCCCACTGAATTTCTGGAAGGCAGAGACAGTATATTTTCTTCTGCATCCTTAGCCTCTGGCATGGTATCTGACTCACTAAAGAAGGCACACACAGACACAGAAACCTTTTTTTTTTTTTTAAACAAATACCACATTCTAGAACTGAGACAACTGAGGTTGACAGAGATTGAGATATTTTATCCCAGAGAGATGACTGAGGAAGAAAAGGGATTAGACTACTTTCATATGATATTACCACACAAATTTAGATGGAGGTTAGCAGGAATCTTCCAGCTCATTTAAAAAAGAAGTTTCTAACCATGAAAAATATCTAAAATAGAAAATGTATTCCTCAAAGAGGAGAGTTGCCCAACATGTGAAAGTTGGTATGTGAAGATACTGTACAGAAAGGGTTTTAAGCATCAGAGGATCAAACACATAACCGGTAAAGTTCCACCCAACTAGGAGACTCCATGAGCTTACACAGGCTGGTAATGGACAGAAAAAGGAGAGACCCTCAACCTCCTATCACTACTCCCCTTGGATGCCTTTGGAGATCATTTAGCTCATAGGTTTTGACAATTCAAACAGCATCCCATCAGGCTTCAATTTCAGAGCAAGACGAAGTAAAAAGGGCTGATTTATCCTACCTGAAACCAACCATATAATATGTGTGTGCACATGTGTGCATATGTGTGCGTGTCTGTGTAGAAACAACAGACTTCAAGACTGGGCATCAAGAAATGAGAGAAATTCATCCCTCTCTGGTGGGAAACAAGAGAAAAGGGCCCTATAGCTGTCCTAACTTGCTGCCTTGAGAGATTTTCTAGGCCGCAATGCAAAGAGGGAGCACACAAGAGTGAGCTTCAGAGATCAGTCAGTGTGTGAGGAAGGACAAAGATGACTAGAATATGTAAGAGAATACCAGAGTGGAAAGAACTACAAAGATGTACAGAGAGAACATCTATAGACAGTCCTCTTGACTAGGCAGAATACTGATCAGCACATGCATGTGAGGAAACTAACCAAGAGTATGAAAAGAACCATCCAAGAAGCCAACACTCACACAAAGCCACAAAGCCAGGAATATTGCCTGTTCTCACTAGACATAATGGAAAACCATGAATGACCCAGCATTTAGTGTAGTACTCAGAAAGGTAAATGATTCATCTCAGTAGTGTGAAGTTAGGTGCTTTAGCTATAGAGTAAACACTGCACTGTTCCTCCCCAGCAAATTTAAAAACAATACCCAAAAGGATAAAACTATTTCCATACAATTTAGCTATATTCCAGAAGTAAGTTAAAGAATTCTTATAGGAATATAAAAATACTCAGCACTCACTATGATAAAATTCACCATGTCGCGCAACCAAAAACTATCAGGCATGCAAAGAAGAAAATATAAAAAATATGATCTATAATGAGTAAAACCAACCAATTAAATCCAACCCAGAACTGACACAGATGATAGAATTAGTTGACAAGTACATTAAAACAATAATAACTGTATTCCCTATGTTCAAAAAGTTAAATAGAGACATATATGCAAATCAAACTCCTAGTGATGAAAACTACACTGTCTAATATGAAAAACAATAGGAGATATTACAGGGAAAAAAGAAAACTTCATAGAATTTAAAACATAGCAATTGAAAGTATCCAAAAATAAAACACAGAGAAAAAAATGAATCTAAAAAACAAAAAGGAAAAAAGCATCAATGAGCTGTGTGACAACTTCAAATGAGTATAATATAAGTTCATGAAGTTGCAGCTGATTTTAGTTCATAAAGGTGAGAAGAGTTTGGGAGTGGCAGAGAAAAGATTTGAAGAATGGCTAAAGTTTTTCCAAACTAAGAAAACTATAAACCCATAAATCCAAGAGAACCCTAAATACAAGAAAATAAAGAAAATTGGACCAAAGTAAATCAAAATCAAATTGCTCACCAGTAATCAGGAAACATTAAAATCAGACCAGGGGAAAAAAGACGTATGACATACAGAGGATTCAAGGAATAAAACTTCTGGATGGCAGCATAAATAATAGAACGACTGTGGAACAGCTTCTTTAAAATACTGTAAGAAAAAAACTGTCAACCAAAAATTCTATATCCAGTGAAAACAACTTTCAGAAGCAAAGGCAACATAATGACATTTTCAGACATATGAAAACTGAAATATTATCACCACAAGAACTACACTAGAAGAAATGTTAAAGTTAGTTCAGGGAAAAGCAAAATTATACCAGATGGAAATGTGACTCTACACACACAAAAAAATGAAGAGCACAGAAAATGCTACATGGTTAAATATATGAATTTTTTCTTATTAAAATATATTTAAAAGATAATTTGTTTAGGGGCACACCTGAGTGGCTCAGTTATTTAAGCATCTGACTTCGGTTCAGGTCATGACCTCCAGGTTTGTGGGTTCAAGCCCTGCATTGGGCTCTGTGCTGACAGCTCAGGCCTGGAGCCTGCTTCAGCTTCTGTCTCTCCCTCTCTCTCTGCTCCTCCCCTGTTCACACTCTATCTCTCTCTCAAAAACAAATAAAAACATTTAAAAAATTTTTGAGAGAATTTGTTTAAACAAAAATAACTATGCATATAGGAATTATAATACCACTAAAAGTAAAATACATGACAATAACATAAAGTCCAAGAGGGGGAGAAAGGAAGTATACTGCTATAAGGTTCTTACTCTATACATAAAGTAGTAAATATCACTTGAAGGTAAACTGTGATAAGTTAAGTATGGATATGGCACACTGCCTAAAGCAACCACTAAATAACAAAACCCATATGCCCAATAAAACAAGGGATATGTATTGGAATCATAAGAATAATCCAAAATAGGTAGGAAAAGGAGAAAAGAGAAGAAAGGCCATACAGAACAAATAGAAAGGAGCAAGATGATATATTTAAACTTAAAGATATAAATAAACACATTAAATGTAAATGGTCTAAACACCTCGAATTAAAGGAAGAGATTGTCACATGGCATAAAAGACTAAAGAACAGTAATATTTGCTTACAAGAAACACACTTTAACATAAAGACACTAATAAGTTAAAAGCCAAAGGATAGAAAATGATATATATGGTAACACAAGTCAAGAAGATACACTATGGTAATACAAAATAACATCTCTGATATTAGACAATATGGATTTCAAAGCAAAGAGTATTACCAGGAACAAAGAAGGTTATTTCATAATAATAAAGGAGTCAAATAAGCAAGAGCCTAAATATTTATGCCCCAACATAAGATCTTCAGATGCATGAAGATACATATAAAAACAATTAGAAACTGACAAATCCAAAATTAAAGTTGGAGATTTATGTACCCCTTTCTCCGTAATTAGAATAGGCATACAGATTTTTAACTACCCTGTCAACCAGCCTAGCCTGACTAACATGATAGAGTCCACCCAACAATAACAAAACACACATTCTTCTCAAGTATATATGAAATATTTAACAAGATAAACAGCATTCTTGGCCATAAAATAAGTCTCAGTACATTTAAAATGACTGAAGTCATACAAGTCATTCTCTAATCACAATGGAATTAAATTAGAAATCAAAACCAGAAAGAACTCTGGAAAATCCCCAAGTATTTATAAATAAATATTTCACTTCTAAATAATCACTGGTTAATGAAGAAATCCCAGCAAAGTTATAAAGTATTTTGAACTGAATGGCAATACAACATATCAAAATTTGTAGGACAGCACTAAAGTGGTATTTAAGGAAAAACTTATAGCACTAAACAACTATATTAAAAAAGAAAAAAATTCTCCATTAATGTTTTTCACTTACACCTTAAGAAACTACAAGAAAAGCAAACTAAACCCAAAGTAAACAGAAGAAAGACAATAATAAAGTCCAAAGCAAAATCAACAAAATAAAGGACAGGAAAACGATATAGAAAAGTCCATAAAACCAAAGGCTGATTCTTTAAGAAGATAAATAAAACTGATAAACTTTAAGGCAGGCTTATCAAGGAAAAAAAAGAAAGAGGACACTGATTACTAATATTAGGAATGAGAGAGGTGACATGACCACAGAGTCTACAGATTTTAAAGGAATAACAAGTGAAGTTTATCCCAGGAACACATGATTAGATCAACATTAAAAAAAAATCAATCACCATATTAAGAAACTAACAAGGGAAAATCACATGGTCATCTATGGCAATAGATGCCAAAAAATCATTTGACAAAATCCAGTATCTACTTCTCATAAAAACTCTCAAGAAACTATGAATATAAAGAATGCCCTCAAAATGAAAAAAAGACCTCTATAGGTAATATTGTACTTAATGGTGAAAAACTGAATACTTTCCCCCCATAATCAGGAACAAAGAATGTCCACAATGATATTATGCTTACCATTTCTACTCAACAGTGTAACAGAGGTTACTAGCCAGTGAGATATTTATTATCATACAATAAAGCCAGAAAAAGAAGTAAAAAGAACCCAAATTAAGAAAGAAGAAAATAGATGACACCATTGTGTAGAAAATCCAATGTAATCTACAAAAACAAAACAAAACAAAAAAATACTGGCACTAAAAAGTGAGTTTAGCAAGTTATTTCAGGCTATAATGTCAATACACAAAATTGTATTTTTATATACAAGCAATTAACAATCAGAAGCTCAAATAAAAATGCCATTGAAAATGGCAAAATATAAAATATTTGGAGACAAACCTGACAAAAAGATGTACAATCCTGTGCACTGAAAACTATAACTTTGATGAGAAAAAATTTTAAAAATCTAAACAGAGATATACTTTGTTCATGGGACAGAGAATTCAATATTGTTAAGATCTCTATATCCCCAGGTTGATCTATAGATCATTGTAATTCCAACCAAAATCTTAGCAATCTTTTTATGTATGTGGAGAAATTGACAAACAGATCCTAAAATCCATACAGAAGCATGAAGGATACAAACAATCAAAACAACTTAGAAAAAGAACAAAGTTGAGACTAACATCTAATTTCAAGACTTACTACAAAGCTATAGTAATCACAAAAGTCTGCATTAAGGTAGACAGAGAGATCAATGTAACAGAATGAGTCCAGAAATTAATCCAGATATACAGGAAAACTATTTTTTTTTTACAGAGATGAAAAGACAGTTCAGTGATGAAAGGATTACTAATGATGCTTGAACTGAATATCCATATGCAAAGAGAAACCAAAAAACTTCAGTTCATGCATTCTACCATATACAAAAATTAACTCAACCCGATCACAGATCTAACTCTAATATACCTAAAACTATAAAACTTCTGAAAGCAAACATAGAACAAAATCTTTGCAACCTTGGCAAAGATTATATGGCAAAGATTTTTTACATATGACAGCCAAAGCACAAATCATAAAAGAAAAATGTGATGAATTTGATCTTTATCAAAATTATAGTTTCTGCTCCTCTAAAAACAGTTTATGAAGAGTCAAGCCATAGACTGAGAAAATATTTACAAAGCATATATCTAATAAAGAACTTCATAATATTTAAAAAAAATTCTCAAAACTCAGTAATAACAACCCAATTTAAAAAATGGGCCAGGGTGCCTGGGTGGCTCAGTTGGTTGAGCATCAGACTTTGGCTCAGGTCATGATCTCATGGTTTGAGAATTTAAGCCCCCATGTCAGGCTCTGTGCTGACAGCTCAGAGTCTGGAGACTGCTTCGGATCCTGTGTCTCATTCTCTCTCTGCCCCTCCCCTGCTTGTGCTCTCTCTGTCTCTCAAAAATAAATGTAAAAAAATTTTAAGAAAAAATTGGGCCAAAGATTTGCACATATATATCACCAAAGAAATATAGAAATGGCAAATAAGCACATGAAAAGATGTTCAGTATCATTTGTCATTAGAGAAATACAAATTAAAACCACAACTAAACTCCACGGCATACCTATTAGAGTGGCTAAAATATAAAAGCCTTCCTGCCATACCAAGTGTTGATAAGGATGTGGACAACAGGAACTCTCATAAACAGGGACATATATGGAACAAGTACTTTGTAAAACTCTTCAGTAGTTTCCTCAAAACTTAAACACGTATTTAGTATGTGATCTAGCCATTTCACTCCTAGATTTACCCAAGAGAGAGGAAAAAAGATTAGACAACAAGGTCATTTGTGACTATGAAACAAGTTATGGCTTGTGTTTTTGTCTCATTGCTGCTAGCTGGCTAGATCTAAGACCAAGCCCATCTTAGAACTACTGTTCTTCCCTTTCTAACTAAAAAAAAAAAGGGGGGGGGAAGGTTTTGGGGAACCTAGTTTGGTATGCCTAAGATCAAGAAATTTTTTTTATTCTTTGGTCACAGACACAATTTCTCTTACATACTCCACTATTTGCTTCCCTTAATTCTGAGCACTCTGTATTCTTTGAGAAAACTGAAAGATGTCAGCTGTGATACATATAGGTCACTATATGAGAAATAGAGACCATAAGAACAAAGAATAAAACTAAGGAACAACATGTGTTTCTTTTTGGAGACTAAGTAGAAGTACTTTTACCAAACCACCATTGTCATCAAAGCAGTTAAAGCAAACACATTTTTAAGTAAGACATATCACTGATTCAGCTCTAAAAAAGCATTAACAAAAAGTTTTTGTTCTGTCCCAGCTGTGTTTTGTCTAAGGGTAAACACTGTGTTTTAATAATATCTAACCATAAGATTTTTGAAAAATTATTTGCACAAATATTTGCACTGCTTATGCCTGCAAATATGTGATGTGATTACTGCTTTATTTTGACTGTTTTTTTAGACAATGTAATCTGATCCTTTCAAATAAACGTGATTTATAATTCTTATGGGACTATTTCAGTGATTTAAATAATAAATACATTTTTAAAACAAACAAAAAAAACCCCAAGATTTGCCCACAGAAGAAAACTTGTCGATGAATACTCATAGCAGCTTTATATGTAATAACCCCAAATAGGAAGCAACCCAAATACCCATTAGCAGGTGCATATGAATAAACAAATTATGGTATATGCATACGATAGAATATACTTGGCATTATAAAGGAATAAAGTATTCATACATGTAAAAATTGGATATATCTCAAAATAATTATGCTGAATGAAAAAAGTCAGACAAAGAATACATAGTGTATAATTCCATTTATATAAAACTCTAGAAAAAGCAAACTAATTTATGGTAAGAGAAAGAATATTAGTGGTTGCCTGGGGAGACAGGAGTGGGAGAGATTACCAAGGGACTTCAGAAAGTTTTTGGTGGAGTAATGGATATGTTCACTTTATGGATTTCAGGGATGGTTGGTGGATATCTATCAATATATTTAGAAACTTATCAAACTGTGCACTTTAAATAGGTATAGCTACCTTAGGGGCACCTGGGTGGCTCAGTCTTATTAAGCAGCCTACTCTTGGTTTGGGCTCAGGTCATGATCCCACAGCTTCGTGGATTCAAGGCCTGCATCGGGCTCTGTGCTGGCAGTGGGGGGCCTGCTTGGATTCGCTCTCTCCCTCTTTCTCTCTGCCTCTCCCCCACTTGTGCTGTCACTGTCTCTCTCAAAATAAATAAACTTAAAAAAATAAATCGGTACAGCTAATTTATATCAACTGTATCTGAATAAAGCTATTAAAAGACATTCCATTAAAGACAAGGAAGGAAGGTTAACAGGCCATAGCCACAAACTGCTGCTTCGAACAAAGAAATACTAGTAGTCGCAGCACCACTGGCAGCAGCTAATGTTTACTGAGGAGTTACTGTGCATCAGGTATCCTTTGAAGCACTTTACATGAACTAACTTATTTGTTACTCAGGCCTACCCTGCTGTTTCATGAAGTAGGTGCTATTATTACACTTCTCAAATGATGACTGGCTTATTTCACGTAGCGTAATATCCTCAAGGCTCATCCATGTTGTAGCATGTGTTAGGATTTCCTTCAAGGCTGAAAAATATTCTATTACATGTATACTACATTTTGTTTATCTATTCATCTGTGCATGGGCATTTGGATTGTTACCACCTTTTGACTATTGTGATTATGCCGCTGTGAACTTGGGTGTACAAACATCTGTTCAAGATCCTGCTTTCAGTTCTTTTGGTTATATAGCCAGAAATGAAAATGCTGGATCGTATGGTAATTCATGATTAATATTTTGAAGAATAGCCTTACCTTCTCATTCCTGTGCTGTAGTCCACAGATTGAACTGCCTAGAAGGTAAATCCGATCATGTCACTCCGGGGCTTAAACTCCTTAAAGTTCATTAACTCACTTTAGGTTAAATTCAGATTTCTCAACACAGCACATCCTTCCCAGACAACTGCACTCCAACCCCAAAACCCCCTCTCCCAAGAACCTCCAAGGCTCCAAAGCACCTTGCATATGTAGTACATCTATCAGCACTTCCCTCACTGTATTCTTTTTAATATTTATTTATTTCTGGGAGAGAGAGAGAGAGTGCACGCACAGTGCAGGGGCAGAGAGGGAGACATAGAACCAGAAGTGGGCTCCGGGCTGTCAGCACTGAGCCCAATGTGGGGCTCGAACTCACTAAGTGTGAGATCATGACCTGAGCTGTAGTCAGACACTTAACCGACTTAGCCACCCAGGCACTCCAATCCCTCTCTGTATTCTTAATGGTTTACACTTCTATCACCTTCATGAGGGTGTAAACTACTTAATAACAATATTCACATTTTTATTACTCTTTGTATCCCCAATACTGAACCATAATGCATAAAGCACAGTAGACACCTGATATGTATTTGTTAAATGAATAAATGCCAGTTTTCCTGGCCAAGGAGTAAAAATCTTGCTATGGTGTTAAGTAAGTAAAGTAACAGAGGAGAGAGAATATGGGTTAAGAGTGTGTGTGTGTGTGTGTGTGTGTGTGTGTGTGTGTGTGTGCGCGCGCGCGCGTGCGCATAATGCATACACAGGTTAAACACACAACAGATATATCCAATGAGAAAACCTCGTTTTTACATGCAGTATGTGGTCATCATATATCATTTCCATTTTCCGTCTTAAGCTGCTTATGATGCAATTAGAGGCCCCACCAAGCAGAGAGTGAAATAAAAGAAGCCAAAAATACACAGTCCACTTGCATGTCAGATATGGTACCAGAAATAGGATAATATCTGGGGCACCTCTCTCTACTGAGTATCCGTGTGTGGATTATGCCTCTGGTTTTATGAACAAGCCACGCAACAAATACGTTCTTGTGTCTGGGAATAGAAATCTAGTATGGCTTCTTGGTTAATTGTTTAACAAGCTTCTGTTTTACACTCATATACAAACCAAAAATGGCTTTCTTGTCTAATAAGATAGCAGACATTAGCATGCAGCTAAACCTCAAGAAAGGTTATGGATAATGGTTTTCCTGACACAACAATTCAAACTAAAATTAATGACAGTTTATAATTGTCCACACTAGATGATTGCTGAATATTTTTTTAACTCTGGTAATATTTCTAATAAAAATGTCAGATTTTCCCAAAAGGTTCTGGCTTTCCAGACTGCACTTTCGCAGGAGAAAAAAAAAGCCAAAGACCACATCACTGGACTTTCTATTCATGAGATGATACCAAAAGGGGTTATGCCCTTGGTCTGTGCTAGATAATGTAAAGTGACCTCTCTACACAACAAGCTTCTTCCAGGCCAAATGCATTCTTCATGGGCTATATCTGAACAAGCCCGGGAAAACATTTCAACCTGCACAATCTGGAACACTACTTACCAGCAGAACCTCTGGCATAAACACTTTGCCTACATTAGAAACCAATAAAATGTTTTTGCTAGGTGTAAGAATCATGGCAGAGGAAACAAACTGACAAACAATAACATACCAAGCTACAGAATCAATTTCTGAACATGAAATAAAAGTGCAGCCTTAGGACTCAGAATTAAGGATAATGCACTAGGGCTAGATGTGGAATTCTTCTCACACAAAAATTTAGAAGCCTAAAATGCAGGGGCTTTTTGTTCCAGTAATATCTAAGATCTATGGTAACAAAGAGCCTCAAATGCACTTCAAATTTCCTTAAACCTGAATCTTGTAATCAGGTTGGATATGCATAGCCTAATTTCTTAAACAGGGCCATGCAGACAGCCTTTTAAATAGTCCTTTTAAACTGATCTCAGAAGTGGACCTCCTTGACATATAGCAAATTTAAAGCACAACAAAGGGCATTTATTATCTGAGCTACATGAGGGTAAGTAAAGCAGCCTGTTAAAGCCACTGGACACACTTGACTGTGTGCTCCTTTACTTTAGGAGTATAATGTAATATAATCATATACATTTATTGATAATATACTTGAATAAGTTTCTGAGAAAGTCAAGATGTGATGGTTCCATCCACACATTTTACATGCTTAAAAGCCCAAGTTAGAATATTCTCAAACTGGAGTTGTTATATTCTAGGGTTCTTAAATTACTCAAGGTAGAATTTCTCTAGAAACATCCAACAGGAAAGAGGGCCAAGAAGAGTCAAACTCAAAAGATAAAATGTATGAAACGTGACAATCTGTTAAACTGAAGCAAAATTCATCATCACTATAAAAGCCAAACTCATGTACAAGTGAAATTGTAGAAAAATGAGGAAAATAGATAGATGTGTGGTAAGAATGTCAAGAAGCAGCACAGAAACTGAAGAGAGCAAAGATGACCACAGGAGAAGAAAAAAAACCAGTCCAGAATCTAGGGACATGGCATTCCTTTGCCCATCACAGAGACCCTGAAGACAGCAGTGAATCACAGGGAATTCATAATGGAGATGCCCAGAGATAAAGATTTGCTGAATTCTCTTTGTATATTCTAATACAATGGGAACATCATACATAAAATCTACATGCTTTCAAGAGGACAGATGTGAAAATACACCTCTCCAGGTCTCACCTTATATTTCGGGGAAAATGTAAAGAGTAGATGCAGGTGTTGAGTATGTGTGAGATAGTATATGCCTCTGAGGTTGATTAATTACTTGTTTATGTTGAACAGACAGCACTGCGATTTTAACAGCAAATGGAACAGACTTATTATGGGCTGTGGACTTACAGGTAAACTCTAACGGCTATAAAATAAATGTTTGGTGCCAATACAAGTCTCCCTTTCTCTTTTGTGGTGCGATATATAGTGAAGAATTTTCCACATCAGTTGATAACTAAAATGAAACATTTAAATTTAATTTGAGCTGCTGTTCCTAAATACACAAAGGCCACTCTAGTAAGACTGCATAGTATGAACTCAGTAAAATGCAAGTGATCAAAGAGAATGTGATAAGGTGCCCCCAGCTTGCTGATGTTTTATCTGCAAATGTCTTCCAATCACACAGCTTTCAATACACAAAGGACAATAAACAGCTCTAAAGAAAGAGTTGAGGCCTGAGATTGAATGCCCCTAGAGGATACCTGCTGAGATTACCAACACATTCTTGGTGGCCCCAAGAGGCAGACTCAGAACCAAGAGATGAGATCTAGAAGATCTATTTCAGCTCAGCTTCAGGGTGCTGAATGATGTGACAGACCAGCTGAGAATAGCACTACAGCTATCTTACTTCTCACGAGGGCCTAACAAAATTACAATAAGGAAACAGAGGACCAAGAGAGTTAAGGGTCTCTCGCTCAAGGTCACAGAACACATGTATTGCAATCAGGATCCAGAGATATACCAGATTCAAAAGCCCAAGCTTTTTCTTTAACTCTAGGCTGCTCTGATAGATTTCTGATCTTCAGGGTGGATCAAGCAGGGGCTGGCTGACCACTGGTTGGCAATGTAGGGGCTTGGTATGTCAAGTGGTTAGCCTAAAAATCCTTTTTTTTTTTACTCTGAGATACTGCAATTCTCTTAACAAAGCACACTGCTTGAATTTCCTTTCAACACTTACCATTTTGTTGAGGCAAAACCCTATAGCAGCTTTCTCTAGCCTTCTCAAGCTCTTAATTAAGACCCTCTAATATGGGAAGCAGGATTATATTTTTTTATCATTACTCATTTTAATGGTGTGACATTAGCATTAGACATCAGGAAGAAAGGAACTAATGAGGAAGATCCAAAGAACGTTAGCTGCCCGCCTATGATAAGATGTCTGAAGCTGGGAGGAAAATAAAAAGATGCAAATCTTCCTTCGTAAACAAAACTTTCTATTATACACAAAAGAAACCAGAATGAAGACATAAGCAGCATGTGCTATATAATTTAACACAGGAAAGATTAAATGCACTGCAATCATTTTATGACAGATATAAATGACCATAAAAGTTTACCAGGGTAAGAAAAGATAAAAGGAAAATAAAGTGAACTAAGCATTTCTTTAGGAATAGCAGTTTTCCTGCTGCATTTGGCAGAACTGAGAGGCTAGGAAAGCTTGGAAGGCAGGAAAGTTCCTGAAAAGGTGCTAGAATTACATGCAGTGTGGAGGAAGGGTTTAAATTAAAAGAGCATAAAAATACCGTCAGCCCTAGCACACCCTACTAAAAACTTCAACACACATTCTCGGGGAATGAAGATAATTGATTTAAAGGTATAAAAAAGATCCTAGAGAAAGCACAGCTCTGGAGATCCAAAGACCTGGCATCTAGGCCCTGCTGAGTGGCCCTGAGCAAGTTCTTTAGCTACTCTAGAACCAAAGGATAACAAAAAGGGAAACAAAAACAAAACAAAACTCTCAAGTAATAAAAATCTAAGTGTTACTTAAAATCTGAAATCTATTATTTTGATCAGTCTTTAGCTCTAGGTCTCAAAAAAAAACTCTTTAATTATTCTTAATAAAACAAATTGGGTGAAATTGGCACATATTATTCTCAACAATCACCCTCATTTAAAAAGTCAACTTATTATGATACTAAAATCTGACCTTTTTATCAACCTCACAATTAGTTGGATCTCACAAGCATTTTAAATAGAGGTTCACATACTCTAATTGTTAAAAAATATTTTTACTGCTCTTTTCTCCTGAGCCATAAAATCCTTCAACTACCATCGAACATAGCTGATTTTCATTTGGTGACTGGTTGGAAATTTTGGAGGCACTCAGGCTATCTCTATATTTCACCCATGTTGAGTCTTCTTTCAAAAGCTTGAGGCTCCTGCTAATGTCTGATGGATACACACCTTGCAGAATTTATCAGAGACTGCTGGGTTGTCATCTGTCATAGTCCTAAGCAATTTCTAAGGGCAGGATAAAGCAACCGACTTCATTCAGGTCAGAGCAAGATCCAGGATTAACAAAAGGATAATCAAGTGACAAACCAGCTGACTGCAAGGCATTAACAGATTCAGAGCATTTGGGACACTGCAACAGAGAGGTGTCTAAATTTAGTTTAATAGGTATTTCTGCAGCATATTCCCTCTTTTTTAACTTAATTTTTCCTAACATCTCTAAATTCATAGAATGTGTCATATACATATACATACACACACATATATATACACCCACACACATACATATTTATACTTATGTGGGTATTATTTACCAGAGGATTCATTTTCCTATGCCTTAAAAATCATCACAGATATTAAGGAATTATTAGTTGTGATAATAGTATTTTAATGTATTTCTTAATGGTCTGTGACACACACACACCCACAGATATTTTGGATAAGATTATATCATAGCAAAAATGATCTTTGGGGTGTCTGGGTAGCTCAGTAAGTTAAGCGTCCAACTCTTGATTTCAGCTCAGGTCATGATCCCTTCGTTCATGGGATCAAGCCCCATGTCAGGCTGCACACTGATAGCATGGAGCATACTTGGGATTTTCTAAATAAATAAATAATAAATAAATAAATAAATAAATAAATAATCAATCAAAGAAACAAACTTAAAAAAATCTTCAAAATAAATAAGATTAGCCACGAGTTGATAATGCTTAAAATCGGGATGGGCACATGACAGTTCACTGCTTTTCCCTTTACTTTTTGTTTAAATTTTCCCATGACTCTGCTTACAGTGTTTTTTGCCATGTACCATGATTTCTTTTTATGGAGGTACATATGTTGATTCTTTTATAGATTCTGGGTTTGGAGTCATAATTAGAAAGGCTTTCACCAAACCAAGATTACTTTTTAAAATCTTTCCACGGCTTCCTCTAGTGCATAGTTTGATTTATTAGTATTTAAATCATGGTAGAAGGTATCAGTTATGGACCCAAAGTTATTCTAAGAGGATTACCCACTTGTTCCAACATCATTTATTGAATGATATCCTGTCTTCACTGTTTTGAAATGCCACCTGTATCTCATTAAATTCCCACATGTATTGTGTCTATGGATTCATTATTCTTGTCTATTGATCTGTATCTTCATGAAACAGTAACATACTGTTTTAAATACTGAAGGCTTTTTAATGTGTTTAGTATCTGTCAGGCCTGGTTCTTTCTTATGATTCTTCTTTACATATTCCCTGGCTATACTTGGTTATGCCTCCATATAACTTATGAAAGCCTTATTTTGTTGAAAACAGTATTTTTTATGATTAACATACTATGTTTATAGCTTAATTTAAGCTACGTTTATAGCTTAATTTAAATAAAATGTATACTTCTATAATGCTGAGTCTTCTCATCCAAGAAAAAACATGATAAGCCTTTCTATTTTTTACATCTTCTACTAGGAAGAATTTTACTGTTTTTCATTTAATTTTTAAACTAAGAAATTGTATTGCTAATTTATTCCTAGGTATTTTATCTTTTTTTTTTTCTTTTTTGATGCTACTGCAAATAAGGTCTTTTCTTCTACCATATACTCTAACTGGGAGTTGTTTTTATCTATATAAGCTATTTCTGTATGTTAAAATGAATGTGATTATTGGTCATGTTTTTCAAATTGATCGCATAAAGCTTTCTAGGTGTACATCACATCATCTGATAATACTCATGATTTTATTGTCTCTTCCAAATTGTAGACCACCTTTTCTTCCCTGTTGAACTGTATTGGTGACAAAGTACCTCCAAAATAAAGTTAAGTGATAGTCTTCTTCCTGACTCTGATGGGAACATTTTAATGTTTTGGCATGATGCTAACTGCTGCGACTGAGGCAGATTAAGAATGTGTTAATGTATTCCTACTAAGAATTATTGTAATGAATGAATACAGAATTATGTCAAATGCCTTTAGCACTTATGGAGATCATTGTATATGTCTCCTTAGACCTAATGTGGTAAAATGCATTGATATTAAGCCATCACTGCTGATCTGGAATAAGCCCAACTTGATTTTCCACCCCACCTCCCAAAATTTTGTTATTTTAAAAACTTGAAATATACAGATTATCTACATACTTATCGTCTTTGTTTTTAAATTAACAATTTTCCATATTTGCTTTATATGTGTGTATACATATATCTCACACACATATTTTTACTTAACCATGTGAAAGCAAATTACAACTTCATGACACGTCATCTCCAAATATTTCAGTAAGCATCTCCTTATTTTGTTAAAAGCTCAGAATAAGAATACTGTCTCAAATGACTACATACCAACACCATACTTTAAAAAAATAACAATTGTCTAATATTATATAATATTTCATCTATATTGATTCAATTGTCCTTAAAACATCTTTTAAACTCATTGCTTCAGGATCCAATCAGGGTTTATGCATGACATTTGCTTGTTAATCTTCCTTAGTCTTCTAATTCTGAAATGTTTCCCCAACCCCTTCTTTTTTTCCTCTATGACACAGATTTTTTTTTTAACAGTCCAGGCCAATTGTTTGAGAATGTCCCACACTTCAGAGTCATCTAATTGTTTTCTGAGAATGTTATTTAACTTGTGCTGGTGTATTGCTGAAATCTCAAATTTAGATACAAAAGCTTAGTTAGATCTAGGTTAACTATTCTTCTGAAGACTGCTTCCTGGGTGATTATGTGTGCCTCATATCCTATCAGGAGGCATACAATGTCAGGCTGTCCCACTATTACTGATGCTCAGTTTGGTTGAGGTGGTGGCCTCCAGATTTCTCCATTGTAAAGATACATTTCTACCTTTTCAATTAACAAGGAGGGTGTGGGCTATCATCCTGGCCATCGTGAAAATACACTAATGGCTTTAGCATCCTTTAGTAATGCTTCTCAGAACCAATTTTTTCTCACTGGGGGTTATGGAATTGGGATTTTCTAACTCTATCACTCCTTATATATTTACTAGGTATCATTCTCTGTTTTAAAAAGAAAGCCATTATTTGCTTCATTTATTACTTTCTACCCTCAATTTAATTATGTCTGATAGTAGGTTCAACTCTCTGTGTTTTCTGTGTTTTTGGGTTTTGAGGTTTTTTTGTTTGTGTTGGTCTGTCCCTACTTGGTATACCATTGCAAATGTAATCAGGTTAAGATGAAGTCATAGTAGATTAGGGTGGGCCTTTAATCTAATAAGACTGGTGTTCTCATAAGGAGAGAAGAGGGGCACCTGCATGACTCAGTCAGTTGACCGCCCAACTCTTAATTTTGTTTCCGGTCATGATCCCATGATCACGGTATTGAGACCCACGTTGGGGTCTTCACTGAGTGTAGAGCCTGCTTAAGATATATTCATTCCCCCCCCCCCCGCCCCACTCCCTAGCTTGCACTCTCTCTCTAAAAAAATTTTTAAAAAAATAAATAAAAGAGGAGAAGAGACACAGAGACCATCACAGGGAAAATTCCACATGATGACAGAGGTAGAGATTGGAGTGATGTGTCTGTAAAACGTGGAACACCAAGGATTGCCAAGCAACAACGGAAGCTAGGAGAAACATAAAGGCACCCCCCCTAGAGGCTTCAGAAGAGCATGGCTTTTCCATCACCTTAATTTTGGACTTCTAGCCTCCAGACCTATGAAAGAATAAATTTGTTTTGTTTTAAGCCATCTAGTTTTCAGTGATTTGTTACAGTAGCCCTAGGATACACACAGGTTTGGTCTTAACTGTCCTATTGTAGGTAGTTTTGTTCTAAAGCTGTTACAATTTTTTCACCATTTGGCTATTTTACTTTGCATTGTCAGGACATGCATGTGTGCAATTTAAAGGTTATTATTTGAGCATTCTGTGTTTAGGAAAAGGTGACTCACTTCCAACTTCTCCTCTCAAAGAGCAGACAAAAGTCAAGCCCTCTTCTCACTCCCACCTCCTATCACCCCCACTTCTCCTGGGACAGCTCAGGTCTTCAGTTCCCTCTTCATTTTTGGTGCCTGATAACGCCTTTACTGTCTGATTAGCCCTGCTACTCAGTAAAACCTATAACTGTTGTGTTTTTCCCAGCATTTCTAGATATTCTGTGGTGGAATTTTTTTTTTCATTTTTTCTAGTCTGTCTTATCCCTCCCTCCCCCTTACCTGCTTCAAAATGAGAGGTTATGGAATGATGGAAGGTTACACCTCATTTTACCCGCAAGGCAGGAAGGTCCAGTATGAAACAACTTGTCTAAGGGCAGGCACACTCCATACTAGCATGATGAGACACAGTCAAAAGCTTCGTCCACCTCTTGAAGGCAAGCCTTTGAGATGAGCTCACCTGCCACTCTGCTTACTACGGTTCTAATATTAAAAACTGTGTGTAGCATCTTTATACCATATGTTTAAGTCCTTAGAGTTTGATTCAAAATATCAGAATAAGTGTTTTCTTTAGTCTGCAGAACATCTAGGAAACCATATGGCCTTATTGCTGACAAGATTTTAACATGGGCCTTTGTAATATTTAAGAGACCCTTCAAATTAATCACAAACATAGAATATAGGAAACTGTCCAAAGAAGAAGGGTAAAATAAATGGAAAACATGAAAAACTTGGAATGGCAAGGAAATCTGGCTGAAGAACAAAGGGTAGACAATAATTGGTTACCTTTCCAAAAACAAGAAAGACTCAGTAATTAGTACTGGCTAACCTAACCCAACCATCAGGAAACCACACAAAAAGGGGGCCAACAAAGACAGCTTCAACTCCTTTAGGGACTAGGTTTTATAGGATATTGCTTTAGGAAATTTTATCTTGGAGTTTCTAAATTTAAATGCATTCAACTGGGTAAATCATATGTATACAGAAAAACAATAAAGGGTCAAAAATGCTCAGCAGGCTGAGAGAAATCTAGCCCCTTCTTCAAATACGGTGAAAGAACATGAGATAGTCTGTCCTCTGAATCGAAATGGGTTAATATGACGGATTCAAAACAAATTTATTTAAAAAAAAACAATAAATCCCTAGCAGATGGATCCTGAACACACAAAGGAACTCAAGTTCTTTAGGGATAATTTTGCCTCTGTGTGTGGCCATATGTTCCTCTTCAGAGACTGTGGTAGCCAGAATTACTTTCTTATTCCACAGAGATCACCAGCAAGTGTGACAAAGCAGGGCATTCTCATGCACTCTCACTGGGAAAATAAATTGGTGCATCTATTCTGGAATGCAAATTTCCAGTATGGGTGAAAATGAAACAGGTACACCTTTTGACTCAGCAACATGTCTCCATGGCATTGTCTAAACAGCCAACTGAAGAGAGCATTCATCATGAAATAATTCTAACACATACCAAAAATGACCTAAATGTTTGCCATTAGATTAATGGCTACATAAATGATGGCACATGTCAACAGTGAAATTCTAAGACGGAAGAAGCACTAAACCAGCAGGGGTGCCCTTATTCAAAGGGCCACATGGTCTTCACTGGGAGCTTAAGTTCATGAGGCTTCACAGTAACACAGACAAGCACTCCTGGGCAGCCACATGGGGCTAGTGTTCAATATGGCATAAGGGCTAAGGGGGCAGGGGCAGCAGCAGGAGACAGATGGATACCAAGCTCTTCCTGCTAGAGAGCCAATCTCAATGAATTTCCTCTTTGGAGTATGTAAATGCTACGTGGGGGAGACAGGAGGATATCGCTGGAGGGTGATAGTGAAATTTCTGTCAGTCTAGCAAGTATGTATTTCAGTTGGTTTTAATTTAGTTTGGAGAAATATAGATACGACCACTTGTTTCCTTCACCTTGAATGTTATGAAACGGTTCATGCTGATTGCACAGAAGTTTTATAATATCTTCACCAAATGACTGACAGTAAATCAATCACAGTTATTTGTATAGAAATATTTCAGTGAATTTTGGCTTTTTTCCTCCATACCATTCTGTATTTTTTTCCTCCTCCCCTTCCCCATCTCCTCCTCACCACCCCCCCCCTTTTACAATTTGTATACACTGTATACAAAAAGGAAAAGAGCAAAAACTAAAAAGAAAAAATGATGAAATATCTAACTTCCCTTCAAGGTCAGAAACATCTTTCACTATACAGGAACCCAAAGTACAATTTAGTCTAACTCCCATACATATGTGGAAACAAAGCCAGAGAGATGGAAACTAGATTTATCCATCTAGTTTCATATTTTATTTCCTTTTCTTCTCTCTCATTTATTACTTATCGACTTTGATGAAATTTTATTTATTGATATTATGTCCTGTTTCTTTAGTTTATCTAAGTCTGGGATTTAGAACTATTCTGAGTCTTCTGTGTTCAGTCTGTTAAAATCACCCTTTGGGCACCTGATAGCTCAGTCTTAACGGACTCTTGGATTCCGCTCAGGTCAGGATCTTAGGGTTTGTGAGTTCAAGCCCCACATCTGGCTCTGTGCTGACACTGAGGAGCCTACTTGGGATTCTCTCTCTCCCCTTCCCCCGCTCATGCTTGTGTTCTATCTCAAAAGAAATACACTTTTTAAAAAAATCACCCTAAAATGAGCCTAAGTCCCAGAAAGTGAAAGAAGCATCATGGTGACACTATGCAAGGGCGCATGGAGGTCAATTTTAGTTTTAGCGCTCGCGCGCACACACACACACACACACACACACATACACACACACACACATATACACAAAGATGTGAGGAGTAAGAAGTACCAAAAACTGCTGAAGAGGACCACATCTCAGAGAGTCAAGTGCCCACCCTTCTGCTGTAATACATGCAAGCATACTTTCCCTTTGGTTTTGTTTACAGAACTGCTTTCTTCATACTCAGTTAAACATAACCCTGAAGTCATCATTAGAAAACACAAATGCCACAGCAATTTGTAATTAAAATATACTTTGAGTTATAAAGTCAGCTATTTAAATGACATCATCTGTTTAACAAAAAGGTATTTTCTTAATTTTAGTAACTGGAGCTCCCTGAGTCCTCAAGCTACCCCTAACTACAACAACAAGCCCAGAATGAAAGGGAGGTGGGGGTTACAGAGGATCTTCAGATCTCAGAACTGAGATAGTAACATACCCGGGACCTGAGCAAGCAGGCCTGCCCACTCCTGGGCTAGTGATTTCCCCCCAAAATGTCAAGATGCCTTTTAAAAATGTAACCTCAATACAAAAAGGCCTCCATTACTCACTAAGGTCGGACCTAAGAAATGACCCCAATACTCCCTACCAATTACTTCAGAAAATATACCTATTCTCCAATTTCTGAGTCCTTGAGGTTTTTTTTTTCATAATGTTTCCCTTTTTAAAAAAATCTGTAGAGACTTTTCTTTGCTTATTCCTGCCAAGAAGAAATCTACTCCTAGCTCTCTGCCTAGAGGCAACCTGACTGAAAAAGACACTGTGATTACATAAGTGCCATTCACCCTGCCGCCACCACCTGGAGCATACAGAAAGGGCTTTTTACAGAGAAGGTCAGAGGCTCCAAGCGAGCATGCAGGGAGTTCACATACCTCCTGGTTACAGAAAGTTTCCATCTGCGGAGTACATGGAGACCCAAGCAATCGCATTTGTTTCACTGAGGTTATGTGACACCAAAAACCTTACTGACTCAGTGATAATCATCCAATTACTCCTTGTGTGTGCAGAAGAGAGGAGCTAGGTAAAGTTTCCAACCCTCTGGAAATAAAAATCTCTAATATTTGCTGACACCTCAGGCATCTAATCCACTGAGCATCAAGCAAAAACAAGCTCGTGGGGTCCCTGAATTCCTCTCCCACCCTTCATCATGTGCCTGCCATCCTAAGAAGGCAGAGGGATTACATTTCATTTTGAGCAAACAGATCTTGGTAAGATATTGAGCTAAGAGATGCTACTGAACATTCCAGAATTTTCAACCACTGAATAAAGCTAGGAGAGAGAACAGGAAGACATGTCTTATGAACTCTATGTTTCTAATTATTTTCTTCCTCTGTTTTCCCTCTGGTAATCTTTTCAGTGCCTCTTTCCTGTACAGTGATCTCTGGCTAATTTTTCTATTTTTTTCCCAATTATTTATTTAATTTACAGCATTTCAAAATTTTTATTGGATTCCCTTGAAATTCAACATTGTGATTGCCATGACAGATATCAAAGCACTGCCTCTCCTACTCCCTCCCCTACAAAAAAAAAAAAAAGCCACTTCAGTCTCTAAAGCCCTATTTGCAAAAATTTTACTAGGTTCTGTGAATATGCAGTATGGCATTTAACCTAGTTATTTTAATACTTCAGAGCAACACCTCAGGGAAATCATCATCGCCATTTTTCTGGCACACAAAAATCTGGAAAGAACACTCTCACTTTATCCAAAGGTGGATATTTTCATTTCTATCTGTCATATACTTATAATAGTCACACCCTCAAATATTTGTTTTTTCCTCTCCTGGCTTGAGCTCTACTCTCTCAGCTGACACAAAGAAAAATAAAAGTGATATTTTACAAACCTAATTCTGAAGGCGAAATGATAGTTAATACCATGGAACTAACACAGACACATCATGCTTAATATACAGCAATTCCAGGATTGTGGTATAAAAAAAGCAATAGTTGCTTTTAGGATAAAACAGTTAAGAAATTTCCCAGAGAAAAGGAACTGATGTTTTCTTATTAACATAAAAAAATGGGCAGTCAATACCAGACTCTTGGTATGTTCCAAGATCTACTTCTGTCTCCACTTTCCTTACCAGGATTGTTCCTTACTGAATAATATGAAAGCTTCCAACTAGCAAAAAGAGAGAACCAATGCCAATGAAAATCTTAAAAAATGGTAGGTATAGAAGAAAGAAGTAGAATAAAATCCAGCATATACCTCATATAAATCCGAATCATTAATTAGCTTCTTAAATTTCCATTATACATTCAATAAATAAACCCTCTACCAACAGAAATTAAATTACCACCATATTTCCAACCAAGACGCAGGTGGTTAATATTATTTCAAATATACTAATGGTCAGTGTCTATCTGGAAAGCAAAATGAGACCCTCTCTCACCAATAACGCTTCCATTCAAACCATTCAATGTATGCTTGATTCCTCCAGATGGGAATGTACCAAGTCTTCAGCAGCTTCAATTTAGTTCTCGTAAAACAGTATTTAGAGAGAAAGTTACATATTTTCAGGTGGCAATTCTGTTGTCTTTTTATATATCTATGGAGAGATTGACTTATATAAAATGGCAAAATAAAAAGGCACCTTTTTAAAAAAAACTTCTGTGTTTCTGTGAGGAGCCCTTATACCATTCACATTGGGTCTAAGAAAATAAAAACATTACCTATATTCCCATTTTACAAAAAAAAATAATGTCAACTCTTGGAAAGTATAGATTGTGTATTTAGCTCATCTCTGTTTTCTTGTGTAACATATCCATTAGATATGGCTGAGGTTTCTGTTCTAAGAGAAAGGATCAGCTGGTTTCCAGAGGAGAAAAGATTGCCAGCAATCAAAAATCTCAAAAAGAGAACCCCAGTCCATGTCCTCAAACATCACTTCTTTGCTCACAAAGACACTGAGTAAATATTCAAAGCCAATTTTTAATAGTGGTATACATGCAATTTCCCAAATGGCCACAGCATCTTTAAAAAAGAAAAAAAATCTTTTCATTTTTAATGGGCAATATAGTGACATGGTTAAAAAAAAAAAAGACTATTTAAAAGTATACAATGATCAGCAACATCAATAGGAAAACCTCAATATACCAGCAAATCAAATCCAGCAATGTGTAAAAGAAATTATACACCATGACCAAGCGTGATTTATCTTAGGTATGTAAGGCTGATTCAACATTCATTCAAAAATCAATTAATGTAATCCATCACATCAAAGGCCAAAGAAGAAAATTTACATGATCATATCAATAGATGCCGAAAAAGCATATGACAAAATGCAGCATCCATTCTCAATGAAAACTCTCAGCCGACTAGGAATACAGGAAAACTTCCTCAACTGGATAAAGCACATGTACAAAAACCTGCAGTTAATATCATCCTTAATGGTTAGAAACTAGAAACTTTTCCAAAAGATTAGGTACAAAGCAAGGATGTCCTCACTCACCACTCCTTTTCAACACTGTAAAGGAAATCCTAGCTAATAAACTAAGGAAATAAAAGGTATAACAATTGGGAAGGAAAAAATAAAACCGTCTTTGTTTGAAGATGACATGACTGTCTACGTAGAAAATACAAAAGAATCAAAAAAGAAACTCCTATAATTAATAAGTAATTATAGGAAGGCTGCAGGATGGTAGGTTAATACACAAAAATCAATCATTTGCCGATATACTAGCAATGAATAAGTAGAATTTGAAATTAAAAACACAACACTATTTAGTTTAGCACCCCCCAAAATGAAATACTTAGATATAAATGTAACAAGATGGGTCCAAGATCTATATGAGAAAAACTATAAAACTCTGATGAAAAAAACCAAAGAAGAACTAAACACACGGAGATACTCCATGACCTTGGACAGGAAGACTCAGTATTATCAAAATGTCAGTTCCTCCCAATTTGATCTTGGATTGGGATTCAACAAAATTCCAATCAAAATTATAATAAGTTATTTTATGGATATTTATATTGGTTCTAAAGTTTACATGAAGAGACAAAAGACCCAGAAGAGCTAATACAACACTAAAGTAGAAGAACAAAGTCAGAGACCTAACACTCAAGTTCAAGACTTATTATAAAGCTACCGTAATCAACAGGGTGGTATGTGTGAAATAATAAATAGATCAATGGAACAGAAAAGAGAGTCCAGAAATAGATCCACATAAATACAGTCAACTAATCTTTCACAAAGGAGCAAAGCCAATAAAAGGGAGCAAAGATAATCTCTCAACAGATGGTGAGGGAACTGGACATACACATGTAGAAGGAAGAAAGGAAAGAAGGAAGTAGGGAAGAAGGGAGACACAAACCTTACACTGTTAACAAAAATTAACTCAAAATGAATCACAGACCTGAATGTAAAATGCAAAACATAAAACTCCTAGAAGATACAGGAGAAAATCCAGATGACCTTGAGTATGGTGATCACTTTTTTAAAAAAAAATTTTTAAACATTTATTCATTTTTGAGAGACAGAGTGTGAGGGGGGAGGGGCAGAGAGAGAGAGAGAGAGAGAGAGAGAGACAGACAGACAGACAGACAGAATCTGAAGCTGGCTCCAGGCTCTGAGCTGTCAGCACAGAGCCCGATGCGGGGCTCAAATCCACAAACTGTGAGACCATGACCTGAGCCGAAGTCAGATGCTTATCCAACTGAGCCACCCAGGCACCCCTGGTGATCACTTTTTAGATACAACACCAAAAGCAAGATCTATGAAAGAAATAACTGATAAGCTGGATTTCATTAAAATTTTAAAATTCCGTTCTGTGAAAGACACTGTCATGAAAATGAAAAGAGAAGCCACAGACTGGGAGAAAATATTTGCAAAGGACACATCTGATAAATGACCGTTACCCCAAACCAAGAACTCTCAAAACTCAATAAGAAAACAATGCAATTTAAAAATGGCACAAAGACTTTAAGACATATCTCACTAAAGATACATAGATGGCAAATAAGCATTTGAAAAGATGTTTCACATTAAATGTCACCAGAGAAATACAAATTAAAACAAGATACTAATACAAACCTATTAGAATGACCAAAATCTGAAATGCTGACACCATCAAAATCTGGCAAGAATGTGGTACAACAGTAATCTCATTCATTGTTGGTGAGAACGCAAAATGGTACACTATGGAAGACAGTTTGGCAGCTTCTTACAATACTAACCATAGCCTCATCATACAGTTCAGCAATCAAACTCTTTGGTATTTACCCAAAGAAATTGATAACTTATGTCCACACAAAAACTTGCACAAGGATGTTTATGGCACCTTTATTTATAATTGCCTAAAGTTGGGAGAAACCAAGATGCCCTTCAGTAGGTGAATGGATAAACAAACCATGGCACATATGGAATATTATGCAATCCTAAATGGAATGGAGCTACCAAGCCATGAAAAGAAGAAGCTTAAATGCACATTACCAAGTGAAAGAAGTCAATTGGAAAAGGCTAGATGTTGTTTGATTCCAACTATATGACATTCTGGAAAAGGCCAAGCTGCAGAGACAGTAAAAAGATCAGTGTTTGCTAGAGGTAGGGATGGCGAAGGAGCTATGAAGAGGTGGAGCACAGGAGGACTTTTAGAGCAATGGAAATACTTGGGATGATGCCATAATGATGAATACATGCTATTATACACTTGTCCAAACCCACAGGATATAAAACACCAAGAGTAAGCTATGGATTTGGGGGTGATTATGATGTGTCAATGCAGGTTTATCAATTGTAACAGATGTAGCACCCTGGTGGGGGATGAGGCTGGGAGTGTAGGCAGACGGGGGTGTATGTGAACTCTCTAGACCTTCTGAATTATTGTGTGAACCTAAAACTATTCTAAAAAATAAAGTCTATTTTAAAAGAAAAAAATGTATAAAAGTATACAGTCAGAAATATTTCCTATCCATCCCCTGCCTCTAACTGCCCTTCTTTCCCCCACATAATAATTACAAGCTATCACATTTGTTTGCTTTTTGGATATATGTCCAGGGTTTCTTTAGGCAAAATAAGCAAATAAAACTCAGCATACACTATCCCCACTTCTTACATAAAAACTATCATAATGTATCTTTCTTTCTTCCATATCAATACATAGCAAGCCCCCTTTTTAACACCAGCACATTATTCCACTCTAGATGCGCCATCATTAAGAATCCCCTATTATTATATACACCTGTATGATTTCTTTCCAATACTTTACCATTTCAAAAATGTAACTTTATACATGTTATTTCACATATAGGTAAGTATGCCTCAGATATATGATGTCAGAAATTGGTTACAGTTATAATTTTGATAGACATTTCAAATTAGGGCCACTTCTTCTGAAACCTGAAATAAACAACTCTTCAGTATGTACCCTCAAAGAATATCAAGAAATTTACATGGAGTATGTAGTAGTTTAAAATAACCATCAAAATTAATCAAAATCATTAATTTTAAAGTCAAAATCAAATACTGACAAGGTAAAGAACAATACTCCAGGAAAAAAAAAAAGAATCTACATAACATCAAGAATGAGGAAATCTACAATCCATATTGTTACTGGAAAAGTACAAGTTTGTTTTTTTTAATCAACTCTGTTGGTGTAAAATCTTCTGTAACTGCAAATCCCATCAAATTTATCTGAAAGCAAGGACAGAAAATTAAAGAGAAAGCTACTCAGTTTATTTTTAGAGTTTTAAAATCCAGTCATGTTTCATATGTTCAATAAACTCAGTGCTTCTGGTTTTATATGCAGGAATCATATACAAACAAATTGAAGATCAGGCTTAAAATGCTATAAACTGATGAAAACCAATTAACAGGGACTCATTTATATGGGGACTCATTTGTAGACTTCCCTCAAAAATAAAAGTTAGTGGGGCGCCTGGGTGGCTCAGTTGTTTGAACATCTGACTTCCTCTAGGGTCAGGATCTCACAGTTTGAGAGTTCGGGCCCCATTGTTGGGCTCTGTGCTGACAGCTTGGAGCCTGGAGCCTGCTTCAGATTTTGTGTGTGTGTGTGTGTGTGTGTGTGTGTGTGTCTTCTCTCTCTCTGCCCCTCCCCTGCTTGTGCTCTCTCCCTCTCTCAAAAATAAATAAACATTTAAAAAAATAAAAGTTAGTGATAAGTGTACTAAGGACTCACATTTTTCTAACTAATGTATTAATAACCAATTTTTACTAGCTGTCAAAGAGGTAAAAAAAACATGTTTTTATTGACAACAGTGATAATATTATTTTCATTAACAAGGTAAAATACAAGTGGACTTAGGGAAAGGAAGGAATTAAAAGGGCATTTTATGTTTCAAAGGAAGAGTCAGAACTGGCAAAAGGCTATAAAGCAACAGTGAGAACAGGGAATAAAGAACAACTAAAGAAATGTCAGGCTACAGTCCCAATAGCAAAGAGCTTAGCAGTTCATTGCTCTATTGAACAAAGTGTGTACAGCAGAACAATTAATAATAATAATAAGGTGCAAAACTACTGGGGAAGAGTAAGTTCCATGAGGTCTAATGGCTTTGTTTTCTTCATGGCATGTGCACAGCATCCAAAACAGGTTAGCTGGCACACAACAGGAGCTCAAGATATAATTGCTGAATGAAACACACCAAATCCTCTCAGAATATTGAGGTTGTTCACTAGAGCACCCTAGGAGATCTCTGTAAGCATTATTCCACAGCCCCAAATTATACTTTTGTGTTCTTCCTCACCAGAACTTTACCATATCAGTACCCTGTCAATGAAAACAATAAATCAAAACAAATCATGCTAAAATGCAAGCAACTACTGGCAGTGTAAAAGTCTTGTCCCTGCAGACTCAAATAAGGATGTTCACAAATCCTAACTACAAAATTGCGAAGCCAATATTCAGGTACCTGGAAAGAAACTGTATGGATGGTGGGGCAGAAAATGCCCATTTGACTTGCCTTATATTTGTCTTAAAGATGGGTTGTAAATAGACTCCTTAAGCTCTGGATCTATTTCACCGTAAGTCGCCAGGAGATAGTTTTATCGTTAATTAAATGAGAAAAGAAGAAATGAAAGATGTGGCAGAGAAACGGAGTTTGGTTTTTCGGCTTTTGGTTTTTTGTCTTTTGTTTTTTGTTTTTTTGGTAAAGGTATGAGCTGAGGAGAAATTGCTTTCTTTTAAAGGTCAAATCTGCTGTCTCCGTACATATAACAAAATCTGGTTCATGAGAAATTAAGAACTGATACCGTAAGAAATCATCTGGTACAGGAATTAGCTGAACAGAATCTAGGGCCTGGTTGCAAGCATAATCCCCTGATTTAACAAATGCAGTTATATTCAACTGAACCAGCTTTTCACAACTGCAAAATTATTTTAAACCAACCTTGGCACCTAACAGTCATAAAAATAGTTTCAAGGCACAGGAATTGCTTTAACTACAGAGGTTCTCTTAAAGGATAACTTAAGGAACTGTTCTCTAAAACTCCTGGATCCTAAGATTATGGAAAACACAGTATTTAAGGTTAGGGAAACTCTGGAATGAGAATCCTCAGGAAAGTCTTTTCAAAGTGGACAAGATAAATGAACAGAAATCTTAGTCGTTTGGTCCTTATTCCCTTGGAAATCTAAAAAATAGTCACTTCCAGGCAGAGTAAGGTGAAAACAAAAACACAAACATTATAAATGTAAATGACAGAAAATCTAGCATGTGGCACCTCCACGGACAGATCCATTACTACCTGTAATTAGTATGCTAAGACTCTGGTTATGCAGAAGTCCCCACTATGCAAAACATGCCCTTTTCTTCATAGAAGGAGCTTATTTCAAACTATATTCACCACCGCTTTGAGAGCAAGTTTTTGGAGGCTATGACACAGAAGTCTCTACTTCTAGCTAATCTTATGCCTGCAATTCATTCATGAAAACTCTACCAGGTGGACTCTGGGGTAAGCTTCATGAACAAACACACTGGCTTTCCATAGGTGTAATGATTTACATTATATAAGGACTGTTTGTTTGCATTTTAAGTTATTCAAAGTATTTTATTTTTTTTCATCTAGGTATCCCCTGTACCTGGAACTTTGTCTGTCATTCTTAATAAATGTGAAGGGCTGGGAAAGGAGTGGGGGAGGAATCAACCTCCCATTAGGCAGAACGTCTCAGGCAAGCAAAACACACTTCCATAATGTTGAGCTTCCTCGCTGGACAGGCGCACTAACACCTGTCTTGGGCTTTAGCTGATCCCAGGATCCTCATAATCACAACTACTGGGTAAGATGAATGGCATACTACAGGATTTCTACACCAGAGCCTTGGTAAAAAATTCTAAGCAATGCCTCTAATTCTAAAGGGCATATATGATGCAAAGGAATCTAAGACCAAAGTCAAACACCAAAATCAAGGTAACTGAAGCATGGAGTTTAGAAGGGTGGTAGGAAGGTAGAGGAGTCCTTAAGCAAAGTAGATGTACCCAACTTTAAAAAAAAATTTTTTTTAATGTTTATTTATTTTTGAGAGAGAGAGAGAGAGACAGAGAGCGAGCAGCGGAGGGGCAGAGAGAGAGGGAGACTCAGAATTCGAAGCAGGGTCAAGGCTCTGAGTTGTCAGCACAGAGCCCGACACAGGGCCAGAACTCATGAACCCATGAGATCATGACCTGAGCCAAAGTCAAATTCCCAACTAACTGAGCCGCCCAGGCACCCCTGTATCCAACTTTTTATGCAGTGCCTGAGGCATCCCACTGGACTATGTTAAAAGCAGTTACAGGACAGATGTAAAGCAGACACATATGTAAATCCCATAAATGACTACTGAGCAGTAATTTCCTGCCAGGCACAGAGCTAGATTCTATAGGGGTAAAGAGATACATCAGAGATAACAATTGTTGGGATGTACCAACTGAAAAGAGAAAAAAAAAATGTCTCATTCCTATAAAGCAATAACGCACAGCAGAGAACAATTTTTATGGGAAGCACAGAGAATGTAGTGTAAGCATTAAAAGAAAGGAGAAATTGAGAATTACTTCATTCACCCTATATCCACTTGGTGCCTACCTACTGTGTACCAAGGGCTGGTCTCTTGTCACAGATGCAGGAGTAAACATAACCAACCAAGTCCCTGACTTCATGTGACCTAAGTTTTAGGGGGCTGGATAGAAAGTTTAGAAATAAATAAGTTCAGGAAATACTGGGAATCATGGGGAAAAAAAAGATTTTGTGGTTATAAACTGCAGGTGATACAATTTTAAATAGGATGGTCAGGAAAGGCCTTTCTAACAAGTTAGTATTGCCAAAAGACCAGAATGAAATGAACAGTACAAGTGAATATCCAGAAAGAACTGGCCAATATAATGGCCAATGAAAGGTTCTATGGCAGGAACAGTCTTGACATGTCAAGAAAGACCAAGAGGCAATGTAGCTGGAGCAGTGCCAAAGAAGGAAGTCCTAAGACACAGAACTGAAGAGAGAAAGGGAGAGTTCACATGGGGCCTTGTAGGCTGCGGTGCGGATACTCTACAAGAAGGGCCATGTGTCCCGGGCTTCAAAATGTTCCCATTTCCTGTTATCAACACCCTACCCTAGTGTGGTATATTTGTTACAACACATGAACCAATATGGATACACTATTATTAACTAAAGTGCAAAGTTTATTCGGCTTTCCTTCCTTTTTTAACCTAGTGAGCTTTTCTGTTCCAGGAGCCCATTCAGGATACCATGGTATCACATCATGACTTTTCATGTCCTGTTAGCCTCTGCTTGGCTGTGACAGTTACTCAGACTTTTCTTTGGTTTTGATACCACAGACAGCTTGAAGATTTACTGGACAGGAATACTGTAGGGTACTCCTCTATTGGAATTTTTCTGATGTTTCTCATGATTAGACTCGGTTTGTGGGCTTAACACAGCGGTAAAGGGCCATTTTCATATATCATATTCATATCATTTTCATATCATATCAAGGGTAAATGCTATCAGTAGAACTTATTACTGTTGATGTTGACCTTGATCACCTGACTCAAGGAGAGTCTGCCAGGTTTCCCCAGTGTAAAGTTACTCTTTTCCCCACACCCCTTTTCCATACCATAGTCTTTGGAGAGATGTTTCATGAGCAACCCACACTTGAATGAGGAGTTACATGCCCTCTCCTTTAGGACAGAGTACATAAATTATTTGGAATTCTTTGGGATGGAATATTTGTCTCTTCTCCTCCAATGATTATTCAATCGTCCACTTATATCAATATGCAATCATGAATATTTATTTAACTTGGGCTATGAGCCAATATTACTTTATTTTTTTCCTCAAATTATTACATCTTTAGCCATTGAGAACTCTCTGAGTCAGCTCCTGTGCCCTTCTGACATATCCCCACCAATTATCAATTTTTTTGTTTGCTTTGTGGGGATTGGGGTATTGGGGTACAACTCTTTACTCTCTGCCACTACAAAACACTCCAGGCTCATCTTTATGTTTCCTCACCAAGTCAGAATCAGCCATTTCTCCCAGGTGTCCTTGCTCCTCTTGTTGGAGAATGGTATGAGAAATCAGATCTGGGCACTAGATGTGCTCATGATCTCTGCTGTATTTTAACACTCGATCTTATTTCTTCTGCTAATAATTTATCTAATGTTTCCCATTGACGAATATGCTGTTTTTCCTCTAATACCCAATATTCTTTCATCAATTTCCATTTCAAACTGCATTTCTTGAACTGTTGATGAAAGCAAGCTACATCACTACTCAAAATACAATTCTACTTATTAGAAAACTGGGCCCAAAATGCTGCCATGTTGTGCTGAGTCTCCATATAACACTGGACTCAATGGACAGACCTGGACAATCTTGGTGCCACTTTGTATCTCACTAATGTAACAAGTTCAAAACAAGTTCAGAGGTATTTTAATTTTCCAAGGAGACTGAAACTGGAACAGATCAATTTCAGTGAGCACAGGAAGAAGAAAGCTAGTAACTCTCATCCACTAGAGAAGCTGCTACCGCCATGTTAAAATGTACAATGCAATCAGTGTCCCCATGTTTTAAACACTACAGAATTATAAAAATACACAATCAGCCAACTCTTAATGAATTTTGTTACATAACAGAAATGGCTTCAGGCAGGAATCTTCCTTTATCCCTACCTAACTTCATAGACTCATATATGAATATTACTTTCTAAATTATGGGTCCTAGATAATAAGCAATCCTTACAACCATTTTCTTATAACCCCTTAAGATTTATGTCATTATTTTTCTCCAGTCTACTAACTGTAATTATAAGATGTATTCAACATAATAATAGTTTCTGGGACCATATGACTCATCATTTTAGACTTTCCATTTCACAAGAAGAAAGAAATACCATTATTTTCTATAGGAACATAATTTGCAATGTAACCATATGCATGTCATAGTTTACTTGTTTCCCTGTGATTTTTACCACCAGGACTTCAAGTCTATGTTATGAAGAACATACTTTTAACTCAAGTATTCTTTGTGGGGTAGCAGAGGGAAAACATTAAATTGTACAGCCATGGAGGGTAGCTTTCAATAAAAGAGACAAGTTTAAGAGGTGAAATTGGACTGAGAAAAACTCAGAATAAATTTGAGTGGTTCTAGATATTAAAATGATTCTAAGAAAATCAAATCAGTGTTAATAACACTTACTGAAATCATTTTGCAATATACACATACATCAAATCATTATGTTGTACACCTTACATTCATACAATGTTTTATGTCAACTATCTTATTAAAGCTGGAAAATAAATTAAAAAATTAAAGCGCAGACTTACTACATGAGAGAAAACTTAAAGGCTTTGAAAGTTTTAATACCAGTTTACATCTTTAGTTCTTACTGCTACCAACTACTTAATGTGTATCTTCAACTTTAATTCCAGTGTAGTTAACATACAGTGTTATATTAGTTTCAGTTATAGTGATTCAACAACTCTATACATTATTCAGTTCTCATCATGCTAAGCGTACTCCTTAATCCTCATCACCTATTTCACCCATCCCCTCACCCACCACCCCTCTGGTAACCATTAGTGGGTTCTTTATAGTTAAGCTTTCTTGTTCTCTTTTTTTTTCCTTTGCTCATTTGTTTTGTTTCTTAAATTACACATGAGTGAAGTTACACACTATTTGTCTTTCTCTGACTTATTGCACTTTGTATTACACTCTCTAGCCCTATCCGTGTCATTGCAAATGGCAAGATTTAATTCTTTTTTATGGCTAAATAACATTCCATTGTGTGTCTGTGTATGTATGTATGTATGTATGTATGTATGTATGTATGTATGTATGTGTATGCATGTGTGCACACACACACACGCCAATCTTTTTGTCCATTCATCCATCAGTGGACACTTGGGTTGCTTCTATACCTTGGCCATTATAAATAATGCTGCAATAAACACAGGGGTGCATATATTCTTTTGAATTAGCATTTTTTATTTTTTTTTGGTAAATACCCAGTGATTACTGGGTCATATGGTAATTGTGTTTTTTAGTGTTTTGAGGAACTTCCACACTGTATTCCACACTGTCTGCACCACTTTGCATTCCTACCAACAGGGTTCCTTTTTCTCCACATCCTCCCCAACACTGTACTTTCTTGTGTTGTTAATTTTAGCCATTATGACAAGTGTGAAGTAATATTTCATTGTAGTTTTGATTTGCATTTCCCTGATGATGCGATGTTGGGCATCTTTACATGTGTCTGTTGGCCATTTATATGTCTTCTTTAGAGAAATGTCTGTTCATGTCTTCTACACATTTTTAATTCTATTATTTGTTTTTTTGGGTGTTGAGTTTTAGAAGTTCTTTAAATATTTTTGATACTAACCCTTTATCAGAATGCCCTCTGAAAATATCTTCCACTCCATAAGGTTACCTTTTAGTTTTCTTGATTGTTTCCTTTGCTGTGCAGAAACTTTTTTTTTGATGTAGTCCCAACAGTTTATTTTTGTTTGTTTCACTTGCCTCAGGAGACACATGTAGAAAAATACTGCTACTGCCTATGTCAGCGAAATTATGGTCTATGTTGTCTTCTAGGATTTTTATGGTTTCAGGTGTCACATATAGGTGCTTAATCCATTTTGAGGTTATTTTTGTGTATGGTGTAAGAAAGGGTTCCAGTTTCATTCTTTTGCATGTAGCTGTCCAGTTTTCCCACCACCATTTGTTGAGACTGTCTTTTTCCCATTGCATATTCTTTTTGTTGTTGTTGAAAATTAATTGACCATACAATCATGGGTTTCTGAGCTTTCTATCCTATTCCATTGACTTATGTGTCTATTTTTGTGCCAGTACCACACTGTTTTGATTAGTACAGCTTGGTAGTATAAAAATCTGGAGCTGTGATTCCTCCAGCTTTTTCTTTTTTCGAGATTGTGTTGCCATTAGGGGTCTTTTGTAGTTCACACAAATTTTAGGATTGTTTGTTCTAGTTCTGTGAAAAATGCTGTTGGTATTCTGATAGGGATTGGATTAAATCTGTAGATTGCTTTGGGGAATATAGACATTTTAATAATATTTGTTTTTCCAATCCATGATGATGGAGTATCTTCCCATTTGTATGTAAAGTCAGTCCACGTTATTGCAAATGGCAAGACTTCATTCTTTTTTATTGCCAAGTAATATTCGTGTGGGGTGTGTGTGTGTGTGTGTGTGTGTGTGTGTGTGTGTGTGTACCACATCTTCTCTATCTATTCACCTATCAATGGACATTGACTGGAATTACTGGATCATATGGTAATTATATTTTTAATTTTTTGAGGAATCTCCATACTGTTTTTCACAGTGGCTGCACCAAGTTGCATTCTAACCAACAGTGCACAAGAATTCCTTTTTCTCCACATCCTCACCAACGCTTGTTATTTCTCATTTTTGATTTTAGCCATTCTGACAGGGATAAGATGGCATCTCATTATAGCTTTGATTTGCATTTCCCTTATTAATGATGTTAAGCATCTTTCCATGTGTCTCTTAGTCATCTATTTGTCTGGGACTTTCTATCTCTTCATGATTCAGTCTTTGAATGCTGTACATTTCCAGGAATTTATTCATTTCTACTAAGTTGTCCAATTTGTTGTCACACAATTGTTCAGAGTAGTCTCTTACAATCTCTTATATTTCTGTGACATCAGTTACATCTCTTTCCTTTCTGATTTTATTTACTTGCATCCCCTCTTTTTTTCTTGGTGTGTGTAGCTATAGGTCAGTTTTGTTTATTCATTCAAGGAAGTAGCTCTTAGTTTCATTGATTTTTTTTCTATTTTTATTTTAGTCTCTCATTTATTTTGGCTCTAATATTTGTTATTTCCTTCCTTCTACTGACTTTGGGTTTCATTTTTTGTTCTTTCTAGTTCCCTGAGATACAAAATTAGGTTGCTCATTTGAGGACTTTTTTCCTTCTTGAGATAGGCATGTATCACTATGAACCTTCCTTTTAGAACTGATTTTTTTTTTGCAACCCATAGATTTTGGTAAGTTGTATTTCCATTTTAATTTGTTTCAAGGTATTTTTTAAGTTATTCTTTGATTTTTTTCATTGATTCACTAGATTTTCAGTAGCATGTTTTTTAATCTATGTATTTGCAAATTTCCTAGTTCTCTTCTTTAAATTGATAACTAGTTTCATTCCACTGTAGTTGGACACGATGCTTGATATAATTTCAACCTTCTCAAACTTACTAAGACTTGTTTTGTGGCCTAACATGTGATCTATCCTGTAAAGTGTCCCAGGTGCACTTGTGAAGTGTACTCTGCCACTTTTGGATGAAATGTTCTGTATATACCTGATAAATCTATCTCGTCCAATGTGGGATTTTCTCTTTTCTTAAGTTTATTTATTTATTTTGAGACAGACAGAGAGCATGAATGGGGTAGGGCAGAGAGAGAAGGAGAGAGAATTCCAAGCAGGCTCCACACTGTCAGCATAGAGCCATGAACTGCGAGATCATGACCTGAACCTAGATCAAGAGTCATTTACCTGACTGAGCCACCCAGGTGGCCCAAAACTGATTATCTTCTTAGTAATCAAAAACCTCCAAACAAACAAAAGTCTAGGACCACATGGCTTCACAGGTGAATTCTACCAAACATTTTTTTTTCAAATGTTTATTTATATTTGAACTAGAGAGAACACAAGCAGGGAAGGGACAGAGCGAGAGAGAGAGAGAGAGAGAGAGAGAGACAGAAAATCTGAAGCGGGCTCTGCACTGACGGCAGAGAGAGAGCCCGATGTGGTGCTCAAACACACGAATCATGAGGTCATGACCTGAGCTAAAATCAGACCCTTAACTGACTGAGCCACCCAGGCACCTCTCTACCAAACATTTAAAGAAGAGTTGATACCTATTCTTCTCAAATTATTCCAAAAAGAGAAAAGGGAGGAAAGCTTCCACAATTATCCTTTAAGGCCAGCATTACCATACTAAATCCAGATAAAGATGCCACTAAAAAAGAGAGCCACAGGCCAATATCCCTGATGAACACAGACACAAAAATTCTCAGCAAACCAAATCCAACAGTACATTAAAAAAATCATTCATGACAATCAAGTGGGATTTATTCCTGGATTCCAAAGATGGTTCAATATTTGCAAATTAACCGACATGATATATCACATTAATGAGAAAGGACAGAAACCATATGATCATTTCAACAGATGCAGAAAAGCATCTGACAAAGTACAACATCCATCCATTAAAAAAACTTTTAATAAAGTTGGTTTAGAGGGAACATACTTCAACGTCATAAAAGCGATATATGAAAAGCTCACAGCTAATATCATCCTCAATGGGGAAAAACTGAGAGCTTTTCCTCTATGGTCAGGAACAAGGCAGGGATGCCCACCCTCACCACTTTTATTCAACATAATACTTTAAGTCCTAGCCACAGCAATGAGACAACTAAAAGAAACAAAAGACATCCAAATCGGCAAGGATTTCACTATTTGCATATGACATGATACTATATATAGAAAACCCCAAAAACTGCCACCAAAAAACTGCTGTAACTGATAAATGAATTCGGTAAAGTCAGGATACAAAATCAATGTACAGAAATCTGTTGCCTTTCTATACACCAATAATGAAGCACCAGAAAGAGGAATTAAGAAAACAATCCCATTTATTATAATTGCACCCAAAACAATAAGGTATCTAGGAATAAATGTAACCAAAGAGATGGATGACCTATACTCTGAAAACTATAAAACACTGATGAAAGATGACACAATGAAATGGAAAGAGATTCTATGCTCATGGATTGGAAGAATATTTATGGTTAAAATGTCTATACTACCCAAAATAACTTACAGATTTAATGCAATCCCTATCAAAATACCAATTTATCAAATACCTCATTTCTCAAAGAACTAGAATAAACAATCCTAAAATTTGTGTGAACCACACAAGACCCTGAAGAGCCATAGCAATCTTGGATAAGAAAAACAAAATTGGAAGTATCACAATTCCAGACTTTCAAGTTATCTTACAAAGCCGTAGTAATCAAAACAGTATGGTGCTGGCATAAAAATCAATACATAGATCAGTAGAACAGAAAATAAAGCCCAGAAACACACCCACAATTATATGGCCAATTAATCTTTGATAAAGGAGGCAAGAATATGCAGTAAGACAAAGACAGTCTTTTCAACAATGGTCATGGGAAAGCTGGACAGCTACAGGCAAAAGAATGAAACTGGACCACTTTCTTACACCATACACAAAAATAGCCTCAAAATGTCTTAAGAACCTAAAGGTGAGACCTAACACCATAAAAACCCTAGAAGACAACATAAGCAGTAATTTATCTGGCATCAGCCATAGCAAAATTTTTCTAGCTATATCTACTGAGACAAGGGAAATAAAAGCAAAAATAAATGATTAGAACTACATCAAAATAAAAAGCTTCTGCACAGCAAAGGAAACAAATCAGTAAAACTAAAAGGCAACCCACAAAATGGGAAAACAGACATTTAATAAAGGGTTGGTATTTAAAACATATAAAGAACTTATAGAACTCAACACCCAAAAAACAAATAATACAATTAAAAATGGGCAGAGGACATGAACAGACATTTCTCCAAAGAAGATATACAGATGGCTAACAGATACATGAAAAGATGTTCAATACCACTTGTCACCAGGGAAATACAAACCAAAACTACAATGAGATACCACCTCACCTGTCAGAATGGCTAAAATCAACAATACAAGAAACAATAGGTGTTGGTGAGAATGTGGAGAGAAAGAAACACTTGTGCACTCTTGGTGGGAAACCAAAGTAGTAGAGCCACTCTGAAAAACGGTATGGAGTTTCCTCAAAAAGTTAAAAATGGAACTACCCTACGATCCAGCAATGGCACTACTAGGTATTTACCCAAAGAATACAAAAATGCTAATTCAAAGGGATACATGCACCTAATGTTTATAGCAGCATTATTTAGGAGAACCAAAATATGGAAACAGCCCAAATATCCATCAATGGATGAACAGCTAAAGAAGATGTGGTATATGTGTGTGTACACACACACACATATATATACATACCTACCATGGAATATTACTTAGCCATAAAAAAGAATGAAATCTTGCCATTTGCAGCAAAATGGATGGAGCTAGAGAGTACAATGCTAAGCGAAATAAGTCAGTCAGAGTAACACAAATACCGTATGATTTCACTCATGTGGAATTTGAGAAACAAAACAAACGAGCAAATGGAAAAAGAGAGACAGAGAGGCAAACCAAGAAACAGACTCTTAACTATAGATAACAAACTGATGGTTCCCAGAAGGAAAGTGGGTGGGAGGGGTGGGTTAAACAGGTGATGGGGATTAAGAAGTGTGCTTGTTGTGATGTGCACTGGGTGATGTATGAACTTGTTGAATCACTATATTGTACACCTGAAACCAATAAAATAGTGTATGTTAACTAACTGTAATTTTAATAAAAACTTAAAAAAAATTTAACTGATATTTAATTTTCTGTCTGGATAATCTATCCATTGATGTAAATGGGATATTAAATTCCCCTGTTGTTGCACTGCTGCCTATTTCCCATCAGGTCTGTTAATATTTGCTTCATATATTTAGCTGCTTCTATGTTACATGCATAAATATTTACAAATGCTTTATATCCTCTTGTTGGACAGACCCTTTTTAACATGACATCATGCCCTTCTTTGTCTCTTATTACAGTCTTTGTTTTAACATCTGTCTGATGTAAGTATAGCTACCCTAGATTTCTTTTGGTTTCCATTTGCATGGAATATCATTTTCCATCCCTTCACTTTCAGACTGCATGTATCCTTATACCTGAACTGAGTCTCTTGTAGACAACACAGAGCTGGTCTTGCTTTATCATTCATTCAGCTACCCAGTGTCTTTTTACTGAAGAATTTAGTCCACTTATATTTAAAGCAATTACTAAAAGGTATGGATTTATTGCCATTTTGTTGTTTTCTGACTGTATCCTCTGTCCCTTCTTGTCTTGATTTCTTCCTTTGTGGTTTGATAACTTTTTCTATTGCTATGCTTAGGTTCTTTTCTCATTATCTTTTGTGTATCTACTATAGGTTTTTGCTTTGTGATTACCACAAGGCTTACATTTATTTTAAATTCTCTGATGTTCTAACATCTGGGTCAAATCTGAGTCTGGTTCTACTGACTGCTTTGTTTCTTTGCTTTTCCTGGCTTCTCTGTGTGTCTCAGTAATTACTGGATAAAGTCAGACATCCTGTGTAGAGCAGTAGAGACTGAAGTAAATATGGTATTTATACCTGGAAATAAACATATCTCTTCTTTGCTAATCTTAAGTATGGGGAGATGATTCAGCCTACACAAGAGATGAGACTGGGGATGGGTTTTATTGTTTCTCTGGTTACCCTCTGCACGTTATAGGCTTCATATGACTTTCTTGTTACTTTGTGCTTATGGTAGGGCTGGTTTGTCATATCATTTTTCTCAGTATCTGCTGTTCCTTCAGCTTTAGATCTTCCTTTTTTGTCTGCACCAGAGATTGTCTTTTCCCAAATTATTCCCCTTTCCCAGAAGTAGACTACTGTCAGTTATTACAACGCTTGTGAACCTAATGTTTGTGCATGTGTACATGTGTGTGTCTGTGTATGTGTAAGAAGACATTCTCTTGTTCAAATTCAGCCTCAGTTTTGGCAGGATTTGTATATCTGGGAGGAGGGTCTGCACAGTGATCTTGTTCTTCCCCCAATGTTAGGGGCTCTAAAAGTCCCAGTGGAGAATATTTTCCTGCCCCTCCTCCGGAGACACAGGGTTTTTTCCTGTTCCGGTGCCCCAGCTGTAATAGATCGTCACCTGTGCCCTGAGGCTACAAGTTTTGCTACTCTTCCCCCAGGAGCTTAAGGCTTTTTTTTCCCTCATAGGGATGGAGAGAGAAGAGCTTCGTGTCTTTCTTGCAGTGGTTGTTATTTACCTCCTTCAAGGTCTGATCCACAAAGGAGGATTTTTTCAGTCACCTAACCTGCCCCCAATCTTTCCCATGAGCACCTGGTGAGATCTTGGAGAAGAGGCTATAAGAGTATGTATTCTCTTTGCAGCTGCCACTCCCATGCTACCATACATTCAGTTTTTAACACATTTGAAGAAAATTTTGGTGGAATTCCTCTTACCAATTTATATGGCATCCAGCATTTCCCTAGGTAAGCAAGCATCTCATCCTGTTTCTACTTAGAGAAGTATGACTTTCCTTAGATCCCTTGTGACTTAAATTCTCTGATGGATTAAAAAAAAGTTACGATTTTGTGGATTACCTGGCTTTTTACTATTTTTTTTTTTACAGTTCTTTAATGTTTTATCTATTTTTGAGAGAGAGAGAGAGAGAGAGAGAGAGAGAGAGAGAGAGAGAGAGAGAACGAGAACGCACACAAGCAGGGAAGGGGCAGAAAGAGAGGGAGACACAGAACCCAAAGCAGGTTCCAGGCTCTGATCTGTCAGCACAGAGCCTGATGCCAGGCTCAAACTCACAAACCATGGGATCATGACCTGAGCCGAAGTTGGACGCTTAACTGACTGAACCACCAGGCACCCTGTGGCTTTTTACTGCTGTAAGCACAGGGGCAATACTCCTTCCAGCCTTCTACATCCTAGCAAAAGCCTGTTCTTGTGAGTTTTTGTTTGTTTTTATTAACATGAAAGGTTCTGGCACTTCAAACACACAAATGCACATTTATTATGTCAACCTGTGAACTAGAATTACATCAGCAAGTGCTTGGGACTCTAGTTAAAATGCTACCTCTTATTATTTATTTTAACCAACGGGGTTTTTCAAAGGAGAAACATATCTCCCATTTGACTCCTCACTTCAGAGTCCACAGACCTGCTAGAGACACACGGGTGCACCACAGGGAAGCCTAAAGCAGGTATAGAAATGCGCCGGTATTTTTTTCAGATAAGTTAGGAGAGGACAACACAATGGGAACAAAGAAAAACAGAACCAAAAAATACAAGCATCCATTGGTAATATTACAAGGGTGCCACTCACTGTTCCTATAGTGCAGGCTTCTAATCCTGTACTAATTATACTAGTATGTGTGTGTGTGTGTGTGTGTGTGTGTATGTATATATATATATGTATATATATATATACATATATATATGTGTGTGTGTATATACATATATATATATATATATATTTTTTTTTTTTTTTTTTTTTTTTTACCACTTACATTTCCTAAAAATGGTTGTGGTACTTTCCATCCTAAGTATCTACCTGTTTTTCCCTAGTGTTGTCACGTTTAGATTTCTTTGAGGTTTGTGGAAGCAAAATGGCTAAGAGACTTGGTGTGACTTGTGTGAAATAAAAACTCATGCATTTGACACATTAAGGAAACCACTGTAGACCCCCTTCCAAATAAATACTTGGTGGAAACTTATCAACTGCTAAAAGCTTCCAACTGATAATATTTCAAAACATTCACTAGAAAAATCAATATTGAAATACCACCTTCACAATGTCGGAGCCCTGCATCACTGGAAAATTATCCAATCCACGTTATATGTATGAAGGCCAAACTTAAACCCAAAACAAGATTATTCAGTAACTATGAACACAAGAATGATCGAAAAGGAGATAACAATGAACAGATTCGAGTGTTTGCACAAACGGGCACAGATGTATCTTTTCAGAAGAAAAAAAATGTTTTTAAAATCTTCAGGGGGAGTAAGTCAGAACGTAAATGCAGGGCAGACAGAAGCTCACCCCTGCAGAAACCCTGAAGTCCTCAGGAATGACAGCGAATGAAGACTAGGGAGGCCCTCTCTGAATGCTTCCTTTTGGGGACTGGCCTGGGGCCTCTCTGGGCAGTCCTGAGGCTATAGTGGCCTCTACCAGTCTCTCTGGGAAGGAACCAAGACAGAGGAGCAAAGATATCTGGCATATAAGGTATAAATGCCAACAAGAGGACTTAAGGGAGAAGCAGGAGGCAGAAGTATAGAAAAGAGAAAAGGAATAGGAAAAATTTTAAAAGACGGAAAGGAAACCAGGGAAGACTGAAAAGTAAATCAGGGAAGCGTCTGTTATGTCTCAGGCCTTCCTGACCTATTTATTCAATGAAGGTGGTATCATCATTCTCATTTTCAGAGGACAAACCTGAGCTGTGAGACAATGTGGGAAAATATCACTTTTAGAGATGCACAACTATGTATTAAAGAAGAAAATGTAATGAGATTGGAGACATACTTTTCAAATTTTCGGCAAAAAAAACCTCCTCCCCATTCTAGACGCTTGAGTATTTCTATAGTAAAATCAGGTGGAAGGAAGGAAGGAAGGAAGGAAGGAAGGAAGGAAGGAAGGAAGGAAGGAAGGAAAGGCAGACGAGGCAAAGAGGCACCAAAGACTAGGATCAGGAATTAAGATTAACAGCAGGAAGTTAAGCTTTTCAGGTAGAACACGGGACAAAGTGAACTGAAGAATATGCACACTCCCTAAACGGGAATGTGTTTCTTCCTGTTCTTCTAACCAAACCTTTTGCCTTTTCTCACTCTACAGCTCCTTGAGTACACACTCACAGCTTCTAAGTACTCTGGGAAAAGCCATCCATGAAGCAAATCCAATATGCAAGTCAAAGCTTTAGGATTTGTAACAAGGTATTATTACTGAAAAAACAGCAGTACCAGAAGCACCACATCTACAGCATTAAAGCACCTTTGTCCACTCCTCCCCCCTCTCTTATAATAAAGGATTTTGAAATTCCAGGGGGGAAAATGACCTCTTTACTAACTCAAAGAACTCTGTAATTAGCTCATTCTCAAATAGATACTGACATTACCCAGATGCTTGTAATATTCATATGCAGGGATATTTTCTTGGCTTTTAAAGCAACCCCCAGGGCGCCTGGGTGGCGCAGTCGGTTAAGCGTCCGACTTCGGCCAGGTCACGATCTCGCGGTCCGTGAGTTCGAGCCCCGCGTCAGGCTCTGGGCTGATGGCTCGGAGCCTGGAGCCTGTTTCCGATTCTGTGTCTCCCTCTCTCTGCCCCTCCCCCATTCATGCTCTGTCTCTCTCTGTCCCAAAAATAAATAAAAAAAAAAAAAAAAAAAAAAAACGTTGAAAAAAAATAAAGCAACCCCCAAATTACGACTCAACTAAGATTGCAAGGCAGAGTGCTTGAAGTTTAGAATTCATTCTCCTTTTGAAACAAGGTCACAAATAGTTGTTAAAAGGTCAGGTCAACCAACTTGTAACTCACAATATAACTGAGAAGGCAACACTATTTTACCAGACATAGTTACCAGTTCATAGTACTATGTCTAGCTCAGGAAAGATGTTCACATGGTAAGTAGATAGATGTTTACTTTATTCTCTTACTTTTCTGTGTAGAGTTGACCCCTGAGCAATGGGTTTGAACTGTGCACAGGTCCACTTACAGACCTTTTTTTTTTTTCAATACAGTACTGTAAATGTATTCTTTTATGATTTTCTTAATCATGTTTTCTTTTCTCTAGCTTAGTTTATTTGTAACTACATACAAAGTATGTGTTAATTGAATATTTAGGTTATCAGTCAACAGTAGACTATTGGTAGGTTAAGTTTTGGGAGAGTCAAAAGTCATATATGGATTTTTTACTACATGAGGGGTCAGTACCCCTAATCCTCACACTGGTCAAGAGCCAACTGTACTTGAAATATTTAACTGAAAAAAAGATACTTCACTCCATAAGTATTTATCGAAACTCTGACAAATTAAAAAACCTTGTATGCACTATGGGGAATACAAATATTTACCATGTTCTTCCTAAATGCAAAAAAAAAGAAGGAAGACATACAAAATGGAAAGCATGGAAGACCATAGCAATAATACAATGTGCAAAAAGAACTTAACAAGTACAGAAGTCAATCCAGTTCTAACAAGGAATACTGTGTTGATGGTTTAAAAAGTCACAAATTCTTCCATCCCTGTATGCACATTTCTTTATATTGTGACATGCCTGCTCTTCTCATCAAAAATGTAATCTATTTTCCCACACCTTGAATCTGGGCTGGCCTACTAATTTGCTTTGACCTAAATATGTGAAAGAATTGCTACCGTGCAATTTCTGGGCCTGCAACTTCTGTCCTCACTTTCTTGCAGCCTTGAGACTGCCATGTAAAGAAGCCTGAGCCAGTTCCTGTGAGGATAAGAGAAAGGCAGAGCTGAGTGCCAACAACAAACTGCCATACATGTGAGTGAGGTTGTGGTAGGCCATCCATCTCCAGTTAAGCCACCAGATGAATGAATACACATGACTGACCCCAGACAAGACCAAAAGAAGAAACATCCAGCTGAGCCCAGCCCAATTAGGGTTCCATGATTTTTCTAACAGTAATAATGAAATTCTGTTGTTTTAAGCAGTAAGTTTTGGGGTGTTCTGTTATGCAGCAATAGATATCCAAGATAAATACAAAAAAAAAATATGTCACCACCTCTCATTCATCAGCACTGGAAAGAAAAGGCAAAGACACTTCTTGCTACCATTATCTAGTTAATTCTACATATCTTCATAAGCAAATGCATAGATCAATTCATAATGATTTCAAGACCTGTAATAAGCAAGAGGAATATAAGTAGAAATAAAACAGAGATCTTCCACTCAAGGAACTTAAAGATGAATTCAGTAAGGTGGACGAGATTCTACCACAGAGACATACACATGGTGTCCTATGGAGATCACAGAGAGAGGTCAACAGTCAAAAATCTGGTAGATGAGCAAGAGAAATCAAGAAAGGCATTCCAGAGGAGCCAGAACAAAGTTCTGAAAGCAAAAGAATTAAAAGGGGCACAAAGGTCAGTAAGTAAGACCAGCACAATCATAAGTGAGGATGCATGAAATATCATGGTGTCTTTAGAGAACTAAAAGCAGTTCCAAATGGCTGCATTTTAAAGTATGTGTAGAGAAAGTCAGGACATCCAGCTGGAGAAGCAAACAACAATGAGATCATAGTAAGCTATTAGATCAAGCAAGGGAGTCTGGACTTTATCCTGTTGGGTGATCAAGTGATCAGCCATGTGTTGGTGATCACAAGTTGGTGATCATCCATGTGTTTAAAGAAAAGAAGCATAGTCAGAATTGTGTTTTATAAAAGATTATAGTTGTAGAAGATACCTGAGACGACTACCTCCAGGGACAGGTAGACCAATCTGGGTCCAAATGAGAGACCATAAGGAGAAGGTAGGTAAGAGAGAAATTCCTTTGTAGGACATTTTGAGTTTGATTCATAGACAGTTAAGATGCCCAGAATGTACTGAAATATACAAGACTAAAGAATGAGAACAAAGCTAAAGGCATACATTTGGAAGTCATCTGTATAAGTCCAAGAATTAAAACTATGAGCAGAGATGAAATCAATCGGGGAAAGCTTCTTGAGTGATATTCTAGAGGAATATCTCCAGTAGAATTAGAAGTCAGTTATAATAGAGTTTGATGAACGTAAGGCATATTGCTCTTTGCATTCTTTTATAAAAATAATCACTCCTTAGGTCCTCTGTATTGGGGGAGGTAAAGGTAGAGTATCCAAGGCTCCGTTACAGCTCATTCACCTCCTGATGGGTTGTCACCCAAGATTCCCACATTCCCTAAATTAAAAAGTGATCCACGGACATGGCAGAGATTGTATCTGGGCTCCTTTCCTTAGAGAAATAGCCATTCTATTCACTAACCTGACCATAATGAGCTCAAGTCAAATAGCTTAGAATTCAGCTGACTATGATGGCTGTTTTAGTCCCCATTCAATTATTTACACTTCAGTCATCTTAACATCGGCAAGTGGTACAAGGATCTGATATTATGCATTCAGTTGCTTAGAAACCACAATTTCTCATAGTTTCCTTCTCTGCTTCCAATTTTAACTATTGCCAAGCCACAAATTTCTATATATCACCTTAACACTAAAATCAGCAAAGTCACTATCTGCATTCTAAGTATCCTTAAATAACTGTATTGTACATGCCAGAGTAAACTTAGGGCAAAATAAAACATCAGGTTGCAGAGGTCAGTTTTAGAATTTTGTCTCCTGGGACATTCTACACTCTGACATTAGTCAGTGGGTACCCCAGTCAATTCTACACTGACCTAAATGCGATTAATGGACTGGTGTAGTTTCATTTCAGTCAAGGTATGGGTAACTATCCTTGATGAGGTAACACTGTTGTTATATGGGAAGATCAATACCTCAAGAATAGTGTTTCAACCTAAGGTCTTGTTATCTCAAGGCAACCAAGATGTCATTATCAGTTGTAAAGGTCATTATTAAGTTTGCGAAATTAAATTTCAGCTTCAACTTTCAGTTTCACTATATGTAAAAGTCAATTATGTACAGAAAGAGGCACAAAACTGCCAGGGTTATTCAAAGCATTCTGAAGTCAAGGGCTTTTATTCTTAAAATGTAGGATCTCAGAAAATATATTTAATTTGTCTTATGAAATTCCTCAGTATGTAAAATAGAAGCCCTTGCACTGCCTGGCAAACATAATTGAAAGCCAAGAAATCTGATGAATAAACAGAATGATTCAATAAATGAATGACTTAGACTATTCTATCTCCTTGTAGTACAGAGATTTAAAGGTTACAAGATAACTTGTGTCTTCAGCAGTTCAGACATGATGACATCTCTCCTATACCATCACTCAAACAGTCTATAAGCTATGATTGTAAAGAGTCTAACAGCTTCCATGAAATACTCCATAAGCCAGTCCATTAACACAGACTAGTGGTTCTCAAAGTGTGGACCCCAGACCAGCAGCATCAACATCACCTGGGATTGCAGAAATGCAAATGATCTGGCCTCACCCCAGAACTACTGAATCAGAATCTCTGGCTGTGGGCCCCATTAATTGGCGTTTTAACACATCCTCCAGGTGATGCTGATGCCCACCAAAGTTTGATAGCACTGATGTATACAGAAGTCCCACTGAGTAGGTACGAGAGGAATAAAATCTGATTCCGTAACTTTATTTTTCAAATTAAATTGGAACAAAGATACAGTTGAAGTTGGGAAAACAGAGGAAACACCATTTGATGGCCCGTTTGCAATTCCAATAAGCAGGATAAATTAGATAAAAATCTGCCAATGACATAATACAATTGTTTCTCCCCATCCAAGCTAGAGAAACACTGAAAAAGAGATGTTACCATGGAGTACTAGCCAAGACTGTGAAGAAAGACCCTCTCACAACTTGTTGGTAGGAACAAAAACTGCTACAGTCCTCATGGAAGAGAATTTGATAGTATATAACAAAATTATGTGTATGTACACCTTTTGTCCTTACAATGTCATTTCTAGGAATCTACCCTAAATATACGCTTCCAACATTATCAAAATAAATATGCATTATCTACTGCAGCAATGTTTCTGATTGTAAAATATCAGAAACAACCTGAATACCAACATTAGAAAACTGGCTGAATACATTATGTGGTATCCTTTATCCAGACAAAGGATACTATGTCACTATAAAGAAGAATGAGGACAATCTCTATGGAAACATATGTAATGACATCCAGAATATACTGTTAAGTGAAAAAAGCAAAGTTGAAAAATACATAATGTGTGTTATGTTTTGTGTATGAAAAAATGGGAAAAGAAAATATACGTATACCCGCATATTTTTGCAAAAGAACTAAGAGAAGGATAAACCAAAAACTAATGACGCTAGTTACCTATAAGTACTAGGAACTAGGATGGGAATGGGGTGGAAAGAATTGGAGTTACAATATTTCTGAGCTCATCTTTCACTTTCAAATCTATATTAATGTTTTATATATTCAAATCAATAAAATCAACAAGCATGAATAGAGGGATCCTAAAATGGAATGCAACAAACATATGAACCAACAGTATGTCAAATACAGAACATAATCACATGGAAAGAGAACTAGCCCACCTATCTTTTGAATGAAGTATTTTGACTATATAGCATCACTCAAAAGACAAAATGAACTATAAACAAATGTTGAACTCTAGTGACAAAGCTTGTTTTTCACAGTGGTATAGGTTAGAAATTTTAAAACTGCTTTGTTTTTAATTTTTTTTGATTGAATAGGTATATTGAAAATAATAGAAGCCAGGTTTTTCACAGATGATGAAATGAGTTACAAATATGGAAAAAAGGAATGCTAGACTGAACTCTGTGGTACTGGGCTGAAACTGAAAGTATCATCAGTGTGAACTCATGGTTTCCAATGGACGGATGGACAAACAGATGTATACACACACTTATATGTAGTGTATATATATTTTTTTCTTCCTTCCTCCCTTGCTTTCTTTCACCTCCAAGAAGACATAAAAGTCATGACACCCTGGTAGCAGCAATGAGTACAAATAGCACCCAAATCTAAATACCATTCTCCACTGAAAGACTTAGTGAATTGATTGATTTCAGTACTATAGTAGAGAAAGTACAAAACCAGGCTGGACCATCACGCTGTGCCTGAGAGTAAGGAAATACTTAAAGTCTGATGGGACACATCAAAGGCTAAAGAGCCAGCTTGAAGGAGCATCCATTGAACAAATTTGGGACAATCTGAACATCAAAATAAATGCTGGTAGCAGCAGCTTATAAACCACTGAATAAGTCCATAACAAATGTAAATGAGTAAATAAACAAGCAAACAAATGCTGGAATACAGTATGAAGAAACAGACTAATCTTAGTTAAGATACATTCTGTGAAATAATTTGCCTGTACTGTTCAAAAATATCAAGGTCAAGAAATAATAAGTAAGAATGAGGAATGGCTCCAAATTCAAAGAAACTAAAGAGACATGAAAACTAAATACTACCCATACAAACAGACCCTGGTCCTCGGATGGGGGAAAATGCTATAAAAGTCATTATTGGGACAACTGACAATAATTTAAATCAGACTGTGGACTGGATATAAAATGTACTGATTTTTTAATTTTTTTTTAACATTTACTAATTATTGAGACACAGAGCATGAGCAGGGGAGGGGCAGAGAGAGGAGGAGACACAGAATCCGAAGCAGGTTCCAGGCTCTGAGCTGTCAGCACAGAGCCCGATGCGGGGCTAGAACTCACAAACCGCAAGGATCATAACCTGAGCTGAAGTCGGACACTTAACCGACTGAACCACCCAGGAGCCCCTAAAATGTACTGATTTTTATCACTGTACTATGATTCTGTAAGAAAATGTCCTTGTTCTTAGGAGCTATGTATAGAAATACTTAAAGATTAGTCTACAATTAACTCTCAAATACTTCAGAAAGCAATAATATGTATACACAAGAGGGAAAGAGCTAATGACAAAGCCAATGGAGTAAAGAGGGTAAAACCCTGGCAAATCTGGATAGAGTATACATATACGGGAGTTTCTATGCTAATCATGGAAACTTTCTGTAAGTTTGACATCATTTAAAAATAAAAAGTTACTTAAAATTATACATTTATTTAAAATCTAACCAATGCAAAGAAAAACTTTTTTTTTTCCCCAGCAAAGAAATCTTAAATCTCCTCCTGTGTTTTCAATAAATCTCATATTTTCCAGGACAGGTGAATCAATTAAAGGGAAAAGAAGAAGGGTTAGGAATAAAGATTGTGTGTGGAAGTAGTTGGAAAATATTTCCTAACTCTTTCCAAGCAGTACTTCTGAATTTTCTATACAATCATAGAGTCAGTGTCAATTTCCCTTGGTGAAATAAGCTTGTATCTCACAGAGCTGTCACATATTGTCATATACAATGCCTTCAAAGGCAGAACTTTGCCTTTTTCAGCTTCAACTATTTCACAACCATGAGTTCAAGTTCATTATGATTTGCATCTTCAAAAAGCAACAAACTAAAGCAAAGACATATAGAGTTGCGCATGCATCTCAGAGTAACACAAAGCAAGCCAAGAACTGAAAATTCCAGAAGTCTGATCCAAATTCCACATCATAATTGCTTTGATCTGATTTTGTTTTTAATCAACACATTTCTGGATGCATATGGTAAGAGAAATGCTAACAGGAAGCCCACTTTGCTAACATGGGAATTCCATTTTTACCCAAAGAAAGTTACAAAAACAATGCCAATGTTTTAATCAAAGGTTTAAGCCTAATAGCACTCCCAACAGCTGTTCCTTTAGCGGCTTTCAACTTCACTTGGTCACAGTGAAAGCTTTTGAGTATAAACACAGTAAAACTAAAACCAAAGACCATTTCCAAAGGACCAATACGGTTTTAAAAAACGACATTTCTGTTTCAGTATTTTTCTTCCTGAGCATTCTTTCATTTAAAACTGTCACCAGCGGTGACAACCAAGACCTAGTGATTGGAAGAGTGAATATCTCTCTCCACACGTGGCGGGGGGGGGGGGGGGGAGTTCAATCCACTAATGAAATGGCAAGTCTTTAATTCATGCTATTCCAATAGCTACTCTGGTTTCATAAGAAAGGTCTATTTTGCTTTTGATTGCTTGCTGCTGTTTTTTGTTTTCCAACCCGAGTTCAGTTACTGGCAGCAACTTCCCTTTAATTACAGCTCCATTAAGTCTGCAGTGCTGAGGCATGCATTCAATCATCCTGCAGCAGATTTACACCAGCCTTCACATTTCTGGGATGGATCATTCCCCAAAACATTAATAAGAATGAACAAGTAACTGTGAGAGTAACAGGTAGCTATGCCAGGTGGCAGTCACAGAACAACAAATCTGTATTTCAAACCCCTGAGTGGTCATGTTTTTTGATACCAGAATAAATTCCTACTTCTTTCATTCACAAGTTTTGCTAGAAGCTAGATTCATCTTTTATAAAATGAATCAGAGTATATGCATTAAAATTTAAGTCTGAAAGTAATAAAATGCATAAAAATCAAACCAGTGGAAGGAAAATCATGAAAAAATAAATTTAGCCCATAAAATAAATACAGGAAAGCAAAGAAAAAAAAACCCACAAGTGAAAACGAAAAGCATTAGTACACAGTAAAAAAAGAAACAAAAGTAAATTGAGAATGGGGAGAAAAAAGCCTATAGGGAAAATAAATCTCAATATAAAAGTCATCACAGCCAATGTAACTGTTCTATATGAAAATCACCAGCTAAAAGATCAATCAATATTCAGTCCATTTTTTTTTTACTCCAATAGTATGTTATTTAAAAGAAACACATCTAAAACATAGTGACACTGCCCCACTCTAGTTATTACTAAATATTGATGTTTCAGAGAAGATCATATTTATCTATCTTTCTTGACACCAACAGATACTTAGCTGCTTTCGTTTCTCTTAAACCCAGGCGCAGGGAGAACCCAAACCAGTTGACAACTCTCTCGGGTAAATAAGGCATAGAGAAATAAAATGTGATTTTTAAGAAAGACTGCTTTGTTAAGGTGCAAAGCCCAAGGCCATTTTTTTGTCACTTAACATGTAACTTCTCTCTTTTGATTAGAATATATCCTCCCCAAGAGGTTTATTAAGAAAGGATTTGGCCAAAGAACAGAAGGCATATAATTTCACATATGCTGCTATGAAATGTGAAAACATGTCCATTCTATGTGCTCACCCGCCAAGAGAGAGGGCCAAATATTGAGTCTGTATCTGACTGAAAGTCACTTAAAACTAGACACCTACCCAATTCATTTTATATAGAAGGAATTGGAGGTTCTGGTATTCAAGCTTGTGTATTTAACCACAAGAAGAACAAAGTCATGATAGTATTTCTATAAACCCCAGAGAGCTAATAGTGACAGACTCAGATAAGAAATTCATGGGAAGTTATAGGACAATAACACTTGCTCTGTATGGAGTCAAATATTGTCTCCATACAGCTTCTTCGCATTTGTTCAATCTTCTGATATGATAGAGAGGTACAACCATTTTCCATTAAGCAGCTTGGCAATTATCTGGAGACCTAATATCATGCATGCATTTATGCTTCTCTGCTCTAAGCTATCCCACACTCACTACTCTGGGCATACCAGGCCAGGCACACTGTTAAAAGTCATCTCATCATGGAACTACAGTATTCCACACTCAGCAATTGACAGAACCCACTAGATAGAAAATTAGCAGAGATACAGGAGAATTGAACAATACATAAGCCAACAGGATCTAACTGACATAGAACACCCCACCCAAAAAAGCAGAATACACATTGTTATCAAGTGCTCACAGATATTCACTAAGACTCATCATAATCAAACTCTCCTAAACACTCATAAAACAAACCGCAACAAATTTAGAAGAACTGCAATTATACAGAGTATATTCTCTGACTATAATCCTATCAAACTAGAAATCAGTAACTGAAGGGGCATTTGGGTGGCTCTGTAGCATCCTACTTTGGCTCAGGTCAACATTTCATGTTCGAGCCAGTTCAAGCCCCACACTAGGCTCTGTGCTGACAGCTCAGAGCCTGGAGTCTGCTTCAGATTCTGTTTCCCTCTCTGTCCCTCCCTCCCACACTTGTGTGCGCGCTCTCTCTCACTCTCTAACAAATAAACGTTAAAAAAATTTTTTTCAAGGAAATTAGTAGTTGAAAAACAGGAAAACCATCTCATTGAAACTATCCCAACATAATTTTGAGAGAAGTATTCTAACACATTTTACACTTAACAAAAACGTAAGACTCAAAGAAACCACTACCTAGGAAAGGTCATAAGCATTTAAGTGTTAAAGCCAAAATCGTCGAAATAAGTCAGTCAGAGAAAGACAGATATCATACGTTTTTCACTCATATGTGGAATCTGAGAAACTTAACAGACGACCATAGGGGAAGGGAAGGAAAAATAAGATACAAACAGAGAGGGAGGCAAACCAGAAGAGACTCTTTAAATACAGAGGACAAACTGAAGGTTGATGGAGGTGGGGAAGATGGGTGATGGGCATTGAGGAGGGCACTTGTTGGGATGAGAACTGGGTGTTGTATGTAAGTGATGAATCGTGGGAATCTACTCCTACAGCCAAGATTACACTGTATGTTAGCTAACTTGGGAATAAATTTTTAAAAATAACAAAATAAAAAATTTTTAAAAAGCCAAAATCTTTATTCAGGAATATGTGACTCCAAAGTCTATAGTTTCTACTATACTGAGTTACATCTCAACAAAGAGCTTACAGTAAAGCAGTCTCCAAACTTTTGATCATACTCACCCCTCCTAGCTAGAAAAAAGTCCATACCCCAAAATGCATATTTTTTTGTTTTTATTATTATCATCTAGTATATGTAAGTCAACATACAAAAAATAGATTTTTTAAAAAAGATGCTTGTCTAAATAAACATGAATAGAAATTCTAATGTTTTCTTTATGTAACAGTGCTGGCCATGGATAGCATTTAAGTTAAGCATTCCATCCAAAACCCCAGTTTTTTTTATCTACTCTTAAAATATTTCCTTCCCCATCTTTACTTGTGCAGTTAATTTTTCAATCTCAAATGACAGCACTGCACATCTATCGTTGTTCAATTATGGTCCACTGCTCAATTCTGTGAAGATATCTTTCCATCCTGGGCCTGTCATCCATCATGTGAGTACTGCTCCTAGCTTTATCATGTGAGCGGCTACATTGATGGACCTGCCCTTGAGAGCTTTATCCAAATAAACTATGAAAATTTCCACAGCACAAGGCTAGGACACTTACTCCCTCAGCTTGCCAGATTGGTATTACCAGTGGCTTGGAACATTATTTTTTGGTCACCTTCTAGTTTGCCTAATTGTTCTTACAATCCATACTTCACCATTTTATTCAGAGGATAGCATACAAGTTTTATTGAAACATCTTGTGAAAGTTTAAATGTGATATATACCACTCTTCAGGCAGTTCACCACTGGAAGAAACTCAGCATCGGATGGTCCAAACACTCCAGTTTTCCTGGGAAAACGCTGAGACTAGAATAGTTAAGTGGCTTTCTCAGGTCACCCAGTCAGTCAGCTAAGATAGAACCTAGCTCAGGGCTGAAATCATCTGAATTAAAACTGGTTCTCTTCACTACATCACCATTCTCTATGAGAGAAAAAGGGAAACACTTACTGAGCATGTGTTGTGTGCCAAATATCATACTCAGTGCTACACAGTTTCTAACCGAAACCTCCATCTCTTGGAAAAACAAAAGATGCCTACAGGATCAGCTAGCTACACAGCATAAGTAAGTGAACAGAGGAGGTATAAGTCAGCAGGGAGCAGTGATCACCCAAAGAGGCTCCTAGGCACACCGCTTGAGGAATATAGCCGGCCCGAGATACAGGTGTAAGGTTGCCAGATCTTCTGATTTCTGAAATCCAGATTTCTTCTGACACTTAAATGTTAGCAACTATTTCCAATTTAACACTATCCTGGCCAAAAAACCCATATCCAAATACCAAGCCCACTTAATGCATGCCAGGCATCTTGCATACATTCTTTCATTAAGTGCTTCCCACAATCAGGGCTTTAATGGATGAGGCACCTGTAACTCAAAGAGATTTAAGTTTCCCACACAGCTCACAAGTGGGAGAGTCTTAATTCAGGCCTGTTTACTTAATACTGCCACTATATTGTCTCATTTAATCCTTATAACCATCCTCAGAGGCAGTTACCATTATCCATGTTTACAGATTGGGCAAAAATCTGAAGACTAGAGACAGACTAGTCACCTCTGGCCTGAAGTCAATTAAGAATGCAGTTTAATGAAAGTCGTAAGATTTTTGTCTTCTATTCCTAATGGGGATGAAGCACTCTCCAGCAGTGAGTCTTAAAGTAGAAGTAAGATATTTCTTGACTTCCAAACTGCTTTTTGTTTTGCTTGGAGGTTCCTGGCAAGATATCCTGTGCCTCTAACATGAACTGGTTCCAACTTTTATCAAATAACACTAATTTAAAACCCTATATGATGAAATAATCAGTAAACCCAATAGTAAACTCATTTCTGTGTTTTACTACCAGCTTCCAACTTAGATTCTAGAGGACATGTAAACACAATATTCTCAGATACAAGGATTAAGACTTCTCTCCTTGACTCTAAACAATAGAGCTCAAAGATTAACCACTGTCTTTTAACTTCCACTCATTCATTAACATCTCTCCAGCCCAGGTAATGTGACAACATGCTGGTGTGAAAATATACACACACCCCACTTACTTCAATGGCTGACATTCACGGGATAACATCTACCTCCTGGTTTCCCACACCTACAAGGCAACTCAGGAATGGCTTTGCGGGCTGCTGTCCCAGAGCTGCAGCATCTCCTGCTGCCCCTGGATGGCGCTGAGGAGTTCTCCCAGGAACATACAGTGGAGGACCAAAGAGAAACAGAGCGCTAAGCGAGAGATCACAGCCAAAGACTTTTCTTCATGATTTGGGATTTTGATGTAAATACGAGGGACCTCAGTAATCATTTACCTTGTCCCCATCCCCCTTTCCCATTCTTCCTCCCCACTCCATATTCCCTCTCTGGGTTCCTGCTTCTAGCTCCAGTAAATTTTCCAAGAAACCTTACATCACCTATTTATTCCTTCTCCCATTAGAAGCCACCTGAAATTTCATTCCATTCCATTCTTGATAAGAAGATAATTTCCCGAGTTCCTATTTAATCAGTCACTACTCCATGGGCATTTGCATTTTAAGCAGGGCTTCCCAAAGATACAAAGATAATCCAAAGGACTCCTTTCATGGTGGATTTTTCTAGTACCTGGATAGGGAAAGGGGCACTGACCTAGAGGGAGAGCTTGGAGGACTTCACCCATACCCCTCGACGTAATTTCCAACAGCTCCCTTCCCAATAAACACATGACAGAATCCTTACTGTGCAAAACCTCCAGGTTTTGTTGTTTGCTGTAGCTGTCTAAACAAAATACGTACATATTTTACTTTTTTCTTTGGAAAAAGGGCCCAAAGGAAACTGACACCATATAGATCTCACAAGAAAAGTAAGGTGTTTTCTAATCGGCCACTCATCTGAAGGAAAAGAACCAGACACGCTAGACTGGGGTTTTTAATTAATGATTTATTAATGACTGTCAAAAGGGCAGCATCTTAATTACTGTTCATTAAACAAACTTTTGCAGCCAGTGCAGAGTATGATCTGAATACCAGAATGTGACATTTCCAAACAATTCAATGTGCATTAATACAGAGCACCGGCTCACCTCTTACATTCATACCTGGAGTCAGTCAGTTAATTCAATTCTGGAAGCTTATTTATAACAGCCACAAACACACCACTTTCATTAAGCCATTAAAACTGCACAGAATCTTAATATTGAGAGCACTGTAAAATGAATATGCTGAAAACCTTCCACCAGAATCACAGACAGGTAGGTTCCACCTCTTGTGCTGCAAGAATAATAATTAAAATAGTGACCAATTTTTACTATGTCTAGCTACTGTTTTAGGGGCTTCACATACTTTAATTCATTTAATCCTTATAATAATCCTGTATCAGAGAAACTATTTTTTCCCTTTTTACACATGATAAAATTCAGCACATATAGGGGTTAAGTTGTCAAAAGTCAGAAAGTGAGTGCCAATGGGGCACCTGGGTGGCTCAGCAGGTTAAGTGGCCGACTTCGGCTCAGGTCATGATCTCACAGTTGGTGAGTTTGAACCCCGCATCGGGCTCTGTGCTGACAGCTCAGAGCCTGGAGCCTGCTTCCGATTCTGTGTCTATCTGTCTGTCTGTCTGTCTGTCTCTCTCTCTCTCTCTCTCTCTCTCTCTCTGCCCCTCCCCCATTTGCACTCTGTCTCTACCAAAAATAAACATCAAGAACATTTTTTTTAATTAAAAAAAAAAAAAGAAAGTGAATGCCAAGAATGTTAACAATTAGCATGTAGATGCTGTTTCCCTGTTTACAAAGCTCATTCATGTACAGTTATCCTTTTTGGTCCTTGTAACTGCCTTGTGAGGCAGATATTTTTACTTTTATTCCTAACTCACAGAGGAAGAAGCAGAGAGGTAAGTAACTTGCCTAACGGCACAAGTAACTGGAGGAGATGACAGCAGAGCCCAAGTCATCCACCACAGCCTGCCCATGTGAATTGTATGACCAACTACTGCCAAGACCAGAGACCCCCCTCTCTACATGGTGTGACAGAAGGGAGATGAGAGGACCACTTGCGCCTAAAAGCTTTCTCTTTTACTGCCCCCAATTTTACACCTGGTCTTGTGTACAGACTTTATCACGGTGTTTATTACAGTATATTAAAATGGCCTGTCATGCACCTCTTTCTCCTACTAGAACAGAAGCTCCAGAAGGCAAGATTATGTGTCTTTTGTCACCCAATACACATTCTCAACATAAAGTGTCTAGCACCTAGTAGGCGCTAAAACAAAAAAGTTATCTTAAATACTAATTCAGTTTGCCAATGTTTATTCAGTTACATTCTTCTCTGGGGTTGAAGCAGTAATTTTGTGATTATTTCCTGGGAACAGTCAGAGTGTGTTTATAATTTAAGAGCTTTCATACATTTATAATACCAGCGAGTACTTTGGTACACTTCAAGCAGTTAGGTACCATTCAATGATTTTTTTCTTTTAATGAAATCATCAAATGACATCAGCTTCTCAATCCACACTATTAACATTTTTTAAAAGGCTATTTTGCCCTTTTAATCCTCTTTTCCTAATCTAAACTGTGTACTATTTAACTTGTCCAGGTAATCTCATACATATTTTAAGCAAACAAGAGAATACCCATTGAAAAACCTTTTTTGATAAGCATAAAATATTTGTTCAAACATGTTCCTCAAGATATCTGAATGTAATTTAAACAGCTACCACCAGCAGTTATTTCTTGTTTGCATGCCTAAAAGTATGAACAGAATTAAGTTAAATGATAATAATCAGGGGCGCCTGGGTGGCTCAATAGGTTGAGCATCTGACTCTTGATTTTGGCTCAGGTCATGATCCCAAGGGTCATGGAATCGAGCCCCGTGTTGGGTTCCATGCTGAGTATGGAGTCTGCTTAATTTTCTTACTCTCTCTCCCTCTGCCCCTCTCCCCTGCTCATGTACTCTCTCTCTCTAAAAAGAAAAAAAAATCATGGGCATATACTTCGACAATTATTTATTGTTGAGAACCTGTAGTATTGCAAATGCAACAGAAAATTTTCACCAATGTAGCACAGGCAAGGCTATGCATACTTACAGTGTACAAAGCAATAGCATAAAATTGCTTTTTCTAAATTATGGAATTCCCAATATCTGGATCTAGTCAAAAAACTTAATTAAACAAGCTGGCTCTTTTATAAGACCAGCCACTCTACTGACTTTATGATATTGGTTATGTTAACTAATCTGAAACATACTACATATTAAAGAATGTTAAAGTTCCCCTATCTATTTATGGGCAACTTTCTTATTTATGGGTATTTCTATTTATGGGCCTTCTTTCTTCTGTTCATCAAAATAATTAAAATTAAAAACACCCCAATAGAGGAGTGCCTGGATGGCTCCATCGGTTAGGTATCTGACTCTTGATCTCAGCTCAAGTCTTGATCTCAGCTCAAGTCTTGATCTCAGGGTTATGAGTTCAAGCTGTGTGTTGGGCTCCACGCTGGGCATGAAGCCTACTTAAAAAACAAACAAAAAAACCCACCCCAATAGAAATGATTAATGAGATAATATTGTACACAGATCAACCAACACAATTTAGGTAGAAAATAAATTTAGTATTGCCCAAAGTAACAAATAATTTTTAGAAAACCAACCTAAAAACATTATTCTAAACTAGTCTAGCTCTTTCACTACCCAAAAATGAAACCCTGCTTCTCAGTAAAGTAGCCACTAAATCATTCTTATTTTAAAGAGCCATGGCAAATGAGGTGCTTGGGTGGCTCAGTTAAGCATCCAACTTCAGCTCAGGTCACGATCTCACGGTTCATGGGTTTAAGCACCACGTTGGGCTCTGTCCTGACAGTGCAGAGCCTGTTTGGGATTTTCTCCCTCTCCCTCTCTCTCTGCCCCTCCGCCCACTCATGCTTGCTTTCTCTCTCTCTCTCAAAATAATAAACTCAAAAAGAAAAAAAAAAGAGGCATCTGGGTGGCTCAGTCGGATAAGTGTCCAACTTTGGCCCAGGTCATGATCCCATGGTTCAGAAGTTCATTCGAGCTCCGGGTTGGGAGCTGACAGCTCAGAGCCTGGAGCCTACTTCAGGTTCTGTATCTTCCTCTCTCTCTGCCCCTCTCCAGCTCCCACTTGGTCTCTCTCTCTCTCTCAAAAATAAATAAGAACATTTTAAAAAAGAAAATTTAAAAGAATGATGAAAGAATGATTTTGCATCCTTGCCTACTTACATCCCTTCTCCATCCCTTCATCCTACTTTTTCATTTGAAATCCTCAAATTTTCTCTTTCCCCTATGTGTTATTCTCACCTATCTTTCAACTATCATCAGGCTGAGCTTCTATCATGTATTCTATTTTTGAACAAATAAAAATCCCAGCAACTTGATACAGGTTCACACTGTAGTACCAGCAGGTACCAACATCTCTTAAAAGCAAACTAGCTTGGGGTGCCTGAGTGGCTCAGCTGGTTGAGTGTCCAACTCTTGATTTCAGCTCAGGTCATGATCTCACTGTTTGTTGGATCAAGCCCTGCACTGGGCTCTGCACTGACAGTGCGAAGCCTGCTTGGGATTCTCTTTCTCTCCCTCTCCGCCGCCCCCCCCCCACCCCTCCCATGCTCACTTGCTCTCTCTCTCAAAATAAATAAATAACCATTAAAAAAAAAAAAAAGCAAACTAGCTTAATGACCATAAAAGCCACGTGACTAAAGCTTCCAGGCAGATCACAAGGACTGTTCATCCAAAGAACATCAGTTTTAAATTTATCTTTGAGGAATTTTCAACTTCTATAGCAGAATCTAGAATGTGATCACAAATTTTCTCTAGTCCATATTCTCCCCTCAAATTATTATATAAGTGTATTTCGCATAGGAAACAAATCACCATAAAATCAGCATGATTAGAACCCATTTCCTTTGTACTGCGCAATTCATTGACCTGTGAAATTAAGACTGATGTTACCTCCAAGACATGCTGAGGGTTAAAGTACCACTATAGTAGTATAAACTGCTTCCGAAATTAAACTTAGCTGATAGCAGAGTATCTGCAGATACTCCAAACAAATTTAAATTTTTATATGTTGATTATGGACACTTTTAGCCCTAGTCAGAGTATGCATATAGTTTTCATGTAGATAAACCAAAAACTTGATCAGAATAAAAGTGTAATTACTAGAAACCAGCACATAGGGTAGAAGAAAGAGCTTATTTACACATACCCATACTTTACTTCCTAAAGGATGTTAGGGCACTAAAACAGAGAACTGAAGAGTTGAGCCAATTTCTAATCTAATCCTGACCGAAAAATGTGCCAGGTTGGGTTTTTTTTTTTAACAGTACTTTTCTTTAGGGCAAAAGATGCAGATCCCTGTGAAGACACCCCACCCCCAGCTTTACCTTGTTCTGGCAATCTAGCAGGCAGGGACCGACTTAGGGAGGAGTCTCCGGCTGAAGGCAAGCAGCCAGGGATAGTGACCCTCAGATCATCAGGTTCACACCACATGGTTCAGTTATGTTCCATGTGCTCCAAAGCTGTGCGTGGGGCTAAAGGCCAGAGGAGGTAGACAGACTAGAACCAGCAACAAGGTCAGTTGATATGAAAAATAAAGAAAAAGTGCTTCAAGCACCATTTCAAAACATTTCATTTGTCCTCCCTTTGGCAGTATATGTACACAGGCTCAATATGTAAATAGTATGTTTAAATGAATGCTATTTGGGTTTTTTTGTGTGGTTTTAGGTAATTAAGGTGCAATGTAAAACAAATTTCTCCTTAAATCACTTTTGGAAAATGCCTATTCAGATTCAATTTACAGGGTACATGAATCAATCCCTCATACAATACATAGTCTGAAATACAAAGTCATGCCACGTGTGTGTTTTATTAGATTCAGATCCTACTTCTCAAGGTGCATGATCAGGGAGGCAAAGCAGAGATGTAGTAAAACACCCAACGTCCCTACAGCAGAGGGGGGCTTGGAGAGACGGAGGGAAGCAAGCCTGGATGTGTGCTCTTTGCTGTCAACCCTTCTACAGCTGTTGCAGAAAGGAAGTGCTCCATGAATTCTGAAAGACAAGGCAATGAAACATCATCTAGATACTGATTTTACGATCAATTGTAGTCTTCTGCCCTGTTGTGTTGTGATTTCTCTTCTACCCTTTATAGCTTTCCACTCAAAGACCCTGGCTTAAAGCCTCTTAGGTGTCCAAAGCATTTCCAGAGAAAAAGGAAAATGCATGCTGATCCAATTCCTCTTCATCACCTCCCTCTCCTGAGGGGTTTTTCACAGAAAGGCAAAAAATTGTTTGATCCATGAACATCTGCAGAGCACTAAACCACAGCTTCTTCCGGGACCCATTCAATCTCACTGCAGAGGTCCTATCACATCCTGCAGGAGCAGCAGGCCATTGCCATTAAAAGTGACAATTTAGATGGAAAATGTCCACATGTTACCACTCCCGCTTCTTTTTCCTTTTTTTATTATGACTTCATTTTCTCTACTTATTACAGACTTAAAGTAGCCTTGTAAGAAGATATTATACGTTTGTCACAAAATAATGTGTGCTCATACCCTTCCGCTTACTACTTCTCATTCACACTATCTACTGGTTAGTATGGTCAGTGGTGATTAAACTCATGTTTACCTACATTTATTTTCACAAATTTTTTTTCCAAAGGTTTTCTTGTTATTTCTTATGAGATTCCTAGACATTATCTATTTACTTTCATCATTAAATTCTATTCATTCTGAGTCCTGATCTACACTCTACACTTTTGAACTTGCCTTATAGACAGGCGACAGGCGACAGGCTCAGGGACAGAACTCACTTATAAATAAATTAAAAACCACCAAAACCTCCACTGCCTAGTCAAAAGGCAAGGTTCGTATCTACTGCTACATCTTCATTTACTGCTTATCCATTCACCTGTATAACAAAATTTCACTAAACACACAGGAAACACACACACACACACACACACACACACACACACACACACACACACACACACACACACAATCTTCGTTCTCTTCTGGAGTGAAGTTTTTTAGGGAAGCAGCCCAGAAACCCACAAGAGAGATACATTAAAATCACCATAGTAAAGAGAAAGTATGAATGATACAAGAACAAAAGCACAGAGAAAGGACAATTAATGCTTTATCAGCATTATCAGCAGCAGGGGTTGTGGGTTGGCAGAGAAGTATTAATTTTTCCAGCCTGGTTTTCTTCTGACAGAGAAAAGGATTCTCATTTGACACTGGATTTCTTGTCATTCCACAGCCTCCTAGCTCTCTCCTTGGCTTGACACCTTCTAACAACTAGTTGCTAATTAGAGTCAAGGAGAAGTCAAAGCTTAAAATGCAGAATGAATAATGACAGAAGCCTGGCTCTGTGAATACACTGCACAACTATTTTTCTCAGGGTAAAAAAAAAAAAAAAAAAAAAAAAACCCTTTCTCGTCATTTCTTTTGTTATAAAGCTGATGACTTCTACCTACTTGAAGCTGGGTTATCATGTACCCTCCATATCAGCCTCTTGTGAATTGTCCCCATGAAGATCCACCAAGGAAATATCTAATCTATTCTGTCATAGCACCTGCCCAATTCATTGCCTTCAAGTTGGACCACTTTCACCCTTCAGGCTTCCATCTGGAAATTAAGTTCCTCTGAGCAAAAAGTCATTTGAACATACTGGTCTTTCTTTATCCCATCCCACACATCATACACGGTTATATGCATGATCTCCAGCAGTATGACTTTTGCATGTTTCTCTCTTCAAGAGCATCTAAAGCTGGTGATCTTCCAGTTTCTGTTTCCAGGTCATTGAGTCCATTATTTTGTCAAGACTTATTTGTAAAATAGGAATGGCAGCTACTTATCCCTCACAGGATTTCTACTGTAATTAAAGTACTGTGGGATGGTGCCTTTACCACACAGAAAGAACTCACTTAGTGAGAATTCTCTTTTCTTCTCCCTTTTCTTCCTTCTGGACAAACCTAATTCCACACAAGTTTTCCCAAAGAGTCACACAACTCCTGCTTCAGAGAGGGTTTTAATTTTTCACTTAGAGAAAGGCTAAGTGGTTCTCGAGCTAAGTTGTCACCGAAAAATGTCAATAAGAAAACACTGTGGAGCAACCCACCCTGAGACACTATTGGGTCAGGATATATTATTAGTTTTGCTCTGTTAAACACAAGAGGATTGTGTTAGCTAATATCATGTATAGATTTTCTACATCTCTGTTCATTGGCCTATAATGACCTTTTCTTGTATTTTCCTCCCCTTTTTTCCATCAAAGTTTTCTAGTTTCAGGTAGACATCATTACCAAGGCAGGTAACAATTCCAGAGTAACTAAAACTGAGTTCAGAGAAAATTATAAGGTATCTGAGGAACCTAAGCACTGTGACTGAACCTAAGCTTGTGACAACAGCCCAAACAATCAATACAATATCAGAGAATAAGAGCCCAAGGAACTCTCCAGATGGCATCCATAAAGGAGGAAGAAGAGAAAGAAATAAGATATATGAGATTTGGAGGCTTAGAGACAGAAGTTTAGAAGAGGCAGAAGAATACAGAAAAGTGAACAGATGGGGAAGAAAACTAAAAAAATAACAGTCGAGAATTTCTAAGAACTGGGGTTAAAAGTAAGACATGGGATCAAAAGAGTTGCCATTTAGAAAGTAAAAAAGCAATGCAAGAAAACAAGCAAGAAAGAAAACAGCCCTGGTAAGGAGAAAACACAAATGAAAATGGCAAAAAAAAAAAAAAAAAAAAAAGCCTGATAGAAATGTAAACATAATAAAAGTAAGTTGATAAAACTGAATACCAAAAGACAGACTCTCAGATTGGCCTTTTGAAAAATCATGACTCAAACAGTCAACATTAAGGTATGCAAAATACATGTTAGAGAAGCATGAAATGGAAGAAAACCAGTATAGCAATTTTACTATCAGACAGAAGAGAATTTAAAGTCCTAAAGGACAAAGAGGAGAATTTACCTACTTATCAAAGGACTAATACAGAACAAAACACATCAGAGATACATGTACATATAAATGTATCCACAAAACACCTAAGAATACAAGTGACTGATAAATAGATAAACACTGGGATAAATAGATAAACCAACTATTTTCATTGGCTAATATGCTCCCCCACAGAAGCAAACAGAAGATTTAAATAAATGATAAAAAATATACATATAATATTAACACACTTCTCTCAGAAATGAAAGAAAAAATATACCTATACTAATTAATAACACATACAACTTTAGAAACACGGAGTATTTGTTTTAAACACTATTCACAGAACTTGATCATTCAAGACCATAATCAAAAAATTACCCCCCAAAAATCAAATGACATTTTTACCTCAATATAATAAAGGTGGAAACAAATAATAAAGGATAACTAGCAAATATTTCACATACCCAAGATATAACATATGTAAAAATAATAATGTGATTTCAGGAAGACAAATTGAAGGGAACTAAAATCCTTACAGCCTAACAAGGGAAGATCTCATGCCAAAACCTATGCACCTAAAACAATAATAGCAGGAGATTTTGAGCTCTAAATGCCTTTAATAAAAAATAAAGATTTAAAAAGCAGCCATTAGGGGTGCCTGGGTGGCTCAGTCGGTTAAGCGGCCGACTTCAGCTCAGGTCATGATCTCGTGGTCCGTGAGTTCAAGCCCCGCATCGGGCTCTGTGCTGACAGCTCAGAGCCTGGAGCCTGTTTCAGATTCTGTGTCTCCCTCTCTCTGACCCTCCCCCGTTTATGCTCTGTCTCTCTCTGTCTCAAAAATAAATAAACGTTAAAAAAAAATTTTTTTAAATAAAAAAACAAAAAATAAAAATAAAAAGCAGCCATTAGCTTAATTCATTAAGGAGGACAAAACCAAGAAAATAAAGCCAGAACCAAGAATATAGGGAATAAAGATATGGGCAGAAATCAACGAACTGGAAAAAAACAGAGTTGATTAGTAAAATATCAAGTGGTGTTTTTAAGTGTAATAATTGTGAATTGCCTCACTCAAGACTGATAAGAGACAGAAGGCAAAGGCCCTTGCCTCACACCATAAGAAAAAGCAAAATCCAGGTAAAGACAGAATAAAAATAGAGGAAAAAGAACTACTGGGCCACTGAGTGAGGAAGCAGAGAGAATAAGAATTTAAAACAAGTGGGGTGCCTGAGTGGCTCAGTCAGTTGGTTGGGCGTCCGACTTCAGCTCAGGTCATGAGCTCACCAAGCATGAGTTTGAGCCCCACGTCAGGCTCTGTGCTGACAGCTCAGAGACTGGAGCCTGCTTCAGATTCTGTGTCTCCCTCTCTCTCTGCCTCTCCCTCACTTATACTCTGTCCTTTCTCTCAAAAATAAACAAACATTAAAAAATAATTTAAAATAACTAATATCAATATTGAAGCTGAGAAAATACAGGAAATATGAAAATGATAGCATTAAAGTACTGAAAGGAAAAATCAAGCTAAAATTTTTTTACCCAGCAAAAAATCTTATTAAATAAAGACTTCTTTAGAGATAAAAGCCAAAAGAACACACCACCCACAGACCACTAAAAATAAAACAAAGTGGAATAACAAGATAATGGACAACTAATGGCAGAGCTCTGTAAAATTGTCAAGAAAAACAATATATATAAATCAATAATACTCCTGTGCACTGAAACCATCAAGTTGAAAATAGGAAAACAATGTACTACTGTAACAGCACCAAAGACAATATATCTAGCAATTAACCTAACACAGGTTGCCCAAGACTCTCAACTAAAAAACATTAAGACCTTACAGGACATGTAAAAGTCTCTGAATAAATGGGAGGGAAAAGATGCTCATGCAAAGAGACAAGTTCACATTTTATTTTATTTTACTTTATTTTTTTAATGTTTATTTTTGAGAGAGAGAGAGCAGGAAGAGGGGCAGAGAGATTGGGGGACAGAGGATCCGAAGCAGATTCTGTGCTGTCAACACAAAGCCCAATGCAGGGCTCAAACTCTCAAACTGCACGTGAGATCATGACATGAGCTGAAGAAAGATGCTTAACTGACTGAGCCACCCAGATGCCCCAACAAGTTGACATTTTAAAGATGTCAAGTTTCTCTAAAATTAATTTATAACATCAATGCACTTCTTATAAAATCCCATCAGGAATTTGAGAGAGCTTGACAAACTAATTCTAAAAATATATACCAAGGGAAAAAAAAATGATAGCTAAGATATTTTGGAGGAAGAAAATAAAAAGCAAAAGCCATTAAAATTAGTTACGTCCTAGTAAGTAAGAACATAAAATACTAATGAAAAAAATCAAGAAGCAAAGTCAAGAAACAAAATACATGTTCTGTGTGTCTTCCTAACACACACACACACACACACACACACACACAGACGGACAAGAGGAGAATCAGCGAAAAAGTCTGAGGTCATTCAGAATTCAGGTTTGAGGGATTTCTCAAAGGCTCTATAATTAGGACATCAGGGTAACCTGAACAGTAACTGGGGGAAACCGTGAATTCCATAAAACACCTATGCAATCGAGGAAAAGCTCAAGACACTTTAAAATCAAGAATTAACATGAGCAAGCTCATATATTAATATATTCCAAATAGAACCAGATTCTATAATGTAGTAAGGTCTGCTTTATCCTTTATATTACCATTTACCTAGGACTTTACAAAAATACATTTCAGTTAGTTAACTATGAAAACATTAAATAGGTGTCACCTCAAATACCTTTCAACCTATCTGTTAAGAGTGACCTGATGATTAAGGTGTGAGGAACCCACAGGCCGTATTTCATGTTCTTTTGTGTACTTCAAATTGTTTATAAGGATGTCATTTATTTCTAGTTTAAGTAAAACTCCTAGCAGTAATCACGTTTTACTTTTTCTATATCAATACACACGTGCATTATTTTATTCCATAACGGAGTTGATCTGAATAAAAATAACACCACCTCAATTTGGCTTTAAAGTTCTAATCAGAGCTGGTATGAAGTAAATTTTACTCTCTCCAGGAAAGATGCTGTTGTCAATATATTTAGAAATGTGTGGGACACTAAATAAAAATAAGTGGATATGAGGCTTTTCTTTTAGATTAACTTAAAGTATGAGTCATTCTACATTATTTTTCTGGGCCAAACACTGGATAGGTTAAATACATTTTGGTACAAACCTGTCAAAACTGTTCACTGTGATTCTTCTCCATTTCTCTCTGTTACAACAGATGTATAACAAATTGGTTTGAAATGCTTATCTGCTCAGAATTCCAGCATAACAGAAAAAGTACCCCAACTTTACTAAGAAAAACAGTATTACAAATTTTTTACTCAAAATAACTAAAAACATTCATTATTTTCCTTATGCCTGAAATGATGCCTTATATATGTTTTTATTAAAAGAAAACTTTGTGTTGCCTCATTTGAGCTAAGTCTAATGAACCGAACTCACTTATGTAAGTTCGATAGGCACACAGAAAGCTAATTTACTTTTCATTTGAAGTAGAAAAGTTTTATGGCATTCCCCAGTGCCTTTTCAAATATCACACATTTGGTAACTTACAGATTTAGCTTTATCATACAACTATTAATTATTTTTTCATTTAAATCATACTGAAAACAGAGACCTTTTGACCAAATCAGAATGCAGTACTTGTGAGGTAAAATAAGTTGTCAAACTCAAAATATGGTTGTAATTCTGCCTTTAAAAATATATACTATAGAACACTATAATGAATGTAACTGAGTTAAGAGAAAAAAGCATAAAAGCCCACTCTGACAGGTCGATTTTTAAACACACATGCCATATAACACAGGAAACACAATTACACTCAGAGTAAAATAAAATCTTTGATAAAGTAGTGCTTTTTGTAACTAGATTTCACTGCAGTTGAAAGAAGGTTGGTTGATGTGATGACCAGTTCACAATTCTTTTCTTCTGGGTTCTCATTTGTAATCTACATTGTCACCTCTTTCTAGGACTTACCATCATTTCAACCTGAATGAAACCACACTATCACAGGAAACTGTTTTGAACATAACAGATATACTTAAAGACAGACTTGAAACAGTATCTGGATCTGTCAACATAATAATTTAGAACCCTGAGAAGCTACTTGAAAGAAGCCAATAGTTCATTTTCATAGCAGCTTTGATTCTATCAAGACACTATCTTAGTACATTTTGGAAAATGAATGTATTAAATAACACCAACAAGGGACACCTGGGTGGCTCAGTGGGTTGAGCATCAGAATCTTGATTTTGGCTCAGGTTATAATCTCATGGTTATGGGAATGAGCACCACTTGGGATTCTCCCTCTCCCCCTCTCTCTGCCCTTCCCCTACTCTCTCTCTCAAAATAAATAAATGAACGGTAAAAAAAAATTTTTTTTTTAAGGGGCACCTGGGTGGCTCAGTTGGTTAAGCATCTGACTCTTGATTTCAGCTCAGGTCATGATCTCATGGTTTGTGAGTTCAAGTCCTGCATCAGGCTCTACACTGACCATGCAGAGCTTGCTTGGGATTCTCTCTCTCTCTCCCTCTCTGCCCCTCCCCTGCTCACACACACTCTCTTTCTTTGTCAAAATAAGTAAACAGGGGCGCCTGGGTGGCTCAGTCAGTTAAGCGTCCGACTTCGGCTCGGGTCATGATCTCACAGTTCGTGAGTTCAAGCCCCGCATCGGGCTCTGTGCTGACAGCTCAGAGCCTGGAGCCTGTTTCAGATTCTGTGTCTCCCTCTCTCTCTGACCCTCCCCTGTTCATGCTCTGTCTCAAAAATAAATAAACGTTAAAAAAAATTGAAAAAAAAATAAGTAAATAAACTGAAGGAAAAAAAAAAGATAATCCAAAGGAATTCTCCTTCTCAAGTGTCTAAGCTATTAAGTTACCAATGCTAAGAAATAAATACTGTGTATTTCTGAGCAAGTTAAATAGGCATACTGGCCTTCCTAAAGAAGGATAAAGGCAAACTTCTTTGCCTGGCATTCATCTTTAATGATTTGGCCCCAAATTGCTATTCAGCTTTCTACTCTTCCTCAGTACCTTAATGTAGCTACACTGAATACTTCCTAGTCCTCAATCCCACTTCAATACCTATGTTCCTGCACTCCCCTAATCTTGATCATGTTCTTTCCCTCAAGCGCTGATCTCCCTGTATAAAAACGCTGTCAATCTTCAAGGTCCAATTTAAAGGATGCCTCTTTGAATGCATACATGACACAGTGAGTACTAAGTGCTTCATACACATTTTCCGTTTTAGTCCTTACAATCCCACCTGAATGGTAGCCATTAACAGCTGCTACCATTAAGTACTTCTACGTGATACCAAGTGTTTTCCGTATTTAATGCTCGCATTATCCCCATTCTATAGATAAGGAAGGTGAGGCCACAGTTGTTAATTGTAGGACTTGAGAACACCAGGTCTGTGGTCTGAATCTGAATCCCAGTTCCCCTGTTTGCGTCTCCCTACAACAGCACGTTCCTCAAGTGATGAAGAGTTTGTGTGGGTGTATGTGCGCGTGCACACGTGTGCGCACACACGTGTGCGTGCGTGTGTAACTAACAAGAGCTCTTTCAGAGAACTGTTGTAAACACTAAATGAAATCACCCACATAAAGCACTTAGCACAGCATCTGGCACCCACCGAGAACTTGCTGAGTGTTGGCTATTATTCATTTGAGTCTTTCCCCACAGTATCTGACATAGTGTTTTTGCACACTGGAGAAACAAACAAAAGTACCTTAATGATTAGAAAATAGTCCATCTTTTCTCAAAATAAATTTCTTTACAAGTCAATTTAGAAAAGCAGTTTGTGCCCGGTTAACTTCAGGTCATTAGAAAATAGGAATCTGAATTCGAAATGTTTCTGGGTGGACCTCACAGACACGTTTCCCCTCCCACCCGCTACCATAAGCTGCATGTGCCTCAAGAAGCAGTGGGGAGACGGGGACTGAGTTTAACCTCTGAGGAACTGAAAACGATTTGCTTGGAAACACTACTGGCTGTTCTGAGGTGAAAATGTAATATTCAATTCAAGCACAGGGACTAGAATATTAGAAAACTGATAAAAGAATCAGCATCTACCCCTAAAAAGGCTCTTTTACAAAAGCTTAAAATAACCATTTTTAAAAATGAACTCATCCAGGTAAAAACCAAACAGAAATTTTCATTTTATCATCAAAAGGATTACATAATTCCGTATCTAAATTCAGTTCCACTATTTGATCTAGAATTAATGTATAAATTTGGACAATCTCTAAAGGTTTTCTATATTTACTTTCTTCCCTAGAATTTAAGTGAAAAAGCTGAAATCTGATGCTATTATGCTACATTAGGCAACATGCTGAAAGAAAAAAAATACTCTATGAGGCCTCTATGATATATTAAAACTGATCTGAATATTTGCATAATTTGGTCTTCATTTCAAGGGCACAGTAAGTAAATGACTAAGTAAAATAGTCACAGTCACAGTAAGTAAACATTTCAAATAATCTTTCAACACTCTCTCAGGCCTTGGCCCTGAGGAAACTGTAAGGAGTGCATTACAAGGAAACAGGAAAGCCACGGGTCCTGCTGAGAGCATCTGCTAGATGGTCTCAGTTCACATTCATAGCATAGTAGTGCATAGTAGTGCATAGTAGTGCAAGGTGGGCACTACTCAGCCTGTTTCACAGATGAGAAAACCGGCTGAGAGGCACTTTGAAATAAACACAAATGTCATTAGTTTAACATTGTGAAGTACAAGCTCTGTAGTTCAAAACAGAAAATGTGTAACGTAAACCTGTCCTTTTTCATAGTAAGTGGAAATAATGCTCGTGAAAAAAAAATAGTAAAAGGCCAACAAATTGGATTATATGCTTTTTTAAAAATAAAGAGTAAGAAAGGAAAAAAGTAACCTCGTTCCAAGTTCTCTACTCATACAATGACTAGTACAAGAATAAGAATATAACATGTTGAAGAATAATCCCTTATTACCACACTTAACTAAGAAAGACAGCCAGAGGGCACTGGGTGGCTCAGTGGGTTAATCATCCAACTTTGGCTCAGGTCATGATCTCACAGTTCATGGGTTCAAGCCCCAAGTCTGGCTCTATGCTGACAGCCTGAGCCTGCTTTCGATTCCATCTCTCCCTCTCTCTCTGCCCCTCCCCCCACTTGCAGTCTGCCTGTCTCTCTCTCGCTCTCAAAAATAAACATTGAAAAAAGTTAAAAAAAAAAAAAAAAAAGAAACAGCAAAATGCTTCACTGGTAGGAGCAAATAAGCTGGCAGAGGTTATGTATATTTTTAAATGTTTTAAAACATTCATACTTTCTTGAGTTATAATTTTCCAAGTTAATTGCAATTGAAATGAATTACAATAAAATTTTAATTGTACAGTGTGACAAATGTTATTATTGTATGCAACCTTATCACCTCCACTACATTTAAATTATAACCATACCACCACCCTAAAATGTTTTTCTGGTACTCGTTTGCAGTAGATACAACGTCCCCAACTTTTAGCACATGCAACCACTGACCTGCTTTCTATTGCTAGTTTTGCCAATTTTACAATTTGATACAGAAGGAATCAGACCGTATTTATTATTTTGAGTTTGGCCTCTTAGCATAATTTTTTAAACATTCATTAAAATTCAACATGTGTCTGCATATACTAATATTTTGTTCCTTTTTATTTTTCAGTCCTATTGCATAATACAGACATGCAACATTTAGGATGTGTCCATATTACGAATCATAATGAAATCACATGAATAATGAATCACATGAAAGTGTGTATGGACCTGTTTTCATTTCTCTTTGACATATCAAGAACTCAGACTACTGAGTTATATGGCAAATTCATGTTTAACTTTATAATCCTGACACTGCAATACTGTCTTCCAATTTGTATTCCCACCATCAACACATAAGGCTTCTAGATGCTCTACCTCCTCACCAACACTGGCTGTTGTTAGTCTTAACTCAGCCATCTAGTGGGCATGAGTGCTATCTCACTGTGGGTTTGATATGCATTTCCCTGACAACTAGTGACAATGTACACCTTTTCATAGGTTTACTGGTTATCTGTGTATCTTCTTTTATGGCATGCCTATTCAAATCTTCTGCCCAAGTTTTAATTGGGTTCCCGTCTTCTTATGTTGTTGTTGTTGTTATCATTGTGTTCATACAAAAAGTTGTTTATGTGTTCTGAACATAAGCCCTTTACCAGATTTATGTTTTACAGATATTTTCTCCAAGTCTATGGCCTGCTGCCCCAGGTGTCCTCTGAAAGATACAAAAGTAATGAAATTGACAAAGTCCATTTCACCATTTTCTTTTCTAGTTCATGCTTTTTGTGTCCTGTTCAGGAAAGCTCAGAATCAAAATCTACACCAATGTCACGAGAGAAAATGGCAATGATTACACTTCAATTCCCACAATTCAGAATTCACACCTTTATTCAACTCACCTTTATAGACCCACTGTGACATAACTACACTTGGATGGTGGCCACTCCTGCCAAAAAGTCACTTTCTAGCCAGTGTTTTAACACACCAGGGGGCTTAATGACTAATTGGCCTTCATTTTTACATACGAAAATAAGAATAAGAAAGGAGACCTTAAACACACACACACACACACACACACGTCAGTCCACTCTATGTCATATAACATCAGAGAAAACCCTAGGGGGGAGACACAACCACTACCTCTGTTTTCACCTAGTGGTTAAAAGCACAGACTATGGAGCCAGACTGCCTATGTTCAAACACCAGCTTCACCTCTCAGTGTGTTCATTGGTAGCACAGGGGAAAAGGATAATACTTATTTCAAATGATTATTATAAATATTAATAACATAACATATATTCTCACTTATCACAGTGCCCAGAATACAGTAGGCACTAGGTAAGTTCTGTCTGTATTTTACAGATAAACCAAATGGATACAATACATAAACTTACTTGTCTAAGGGCAAAAAGCTATTAGCGGCCCTCAAAATGTGATCCTTAGACCAGCAGCATCAACCTCACGTGAGAACTTGCTTTTCGAGGCGACACGACCACTGGTAGACCCATGAGCTGGACCCCAGCAATCTAAGGCTCTTCACCTCCTCTTCTGTCTTTAGAATGTGCATTCCACCTGCCTTTCCTGCTCCCAGAAGCTGCTCCAAGGATGCAACCTTTAGACAGTGATGCGGTGTTGAGACCATCTGAGTGGTATACATGAATGAACCCAGTTAAGACCTCCTGTACATAAGCTTTTAGAATTGGGGGGTGGAGTAGAGATCTACTCATCCTGTGGCTGCTGAGACAAGTCTCACATGTAAGTTCTCTTGCTTGTTAAACCTACTCCCTAACAATCTGGAGTGGCCAGCTCTTTCTTCAGTCTCTCTCTATCCTCTGCATATGGGGAATGATTTCAGATTATACCCAGGAATCTCCAGAGAAGCTTGCAAACCAGCACTTGCTAGAAATTAAAATTCTCAAGCCTACCTGAATCAGAAACTCTGGAGGTGGAGCCCAGCAATGCAGTTCTGAGAAACCCCCGGAGATTCTGATGTCCATGAAATTTGAGAGCCAAGGAAATGAGAGAAGCCAGATGCCCTCCCACCCCCAGTCTGGAGGGGAGAACTGACTGACTGATGGGGAGGGGTGGTTAGTAGGATCACACTAGCTAGAAGAGAGGGTGGCAGCCTAGCTGAAGGGAGGCCCATCCACCTATTGAGGTTGGTTCAAAGGACCAGGTGACCAGAGTGGGGTGGTTCAGGCTGAGCCCACATGGCAGAGGTCCTTATTCTGCAGGTCTCCCAGAGTCACAAAGAAGAGACACATGGTGGCACTGTCTCATTCTCTCAGCTCAGGTCACCTTCTCAAAGGGCCATTCTCATCATCATTTGGTTTTCTGCATGGCAATTTTTACAACTAAACTGCTTTCATTTACTTGCTGACTCTTGTCTGTCTTTACTATGACAGAGAGGCTCCACTAGGACGGGGAATTGATCCATTTTGTTCATTTTCATATCTGCAGCCCTAAAATGCAGGAAACACTCAATAAAATATTTGTACAATGGATGAATAAACAAGTAAACAGCCAATACATAATGACTTTTTTATCCTGACTTGAAAAATGTGCTTGGAATCAAGAAAATAAGAAGGGCTTCTCTAGGACATCTTGAAAAACATCAGTCCCATGAAATCAGTGTTTTAAGATCAAAAGGTAAGCTTCAGGGAGGAATGGAAGTTGAGTAATGACATGAGTAACAAACACCATTTGGGCACCTCCTGGTGCCACAAGCAGTGTGCAAGGCACTTCGTTACATTCTCCAACTCCCACAAAACAACCACCAAGGTGGTTCTGAAGACATTAACGATGACTTCTGAGGTTATTATTCCAATTTAATTGATAAGGAAGCTGAAGCTTACAAAAGAGAAGACATTTGTTGGAGCACCCGGGTGGCTCAGTCGGTTAAGTGTCCGACTCTTGATTTCAGCTCAGGTCATGATCCCAGGGTCATGAGATCATGCCCCGTGTTGGGCTCTGGGGAAGATTCTCTCTCTCCCTCTATCTCAAATTGTCCCTCCCCTCCTCATGCTCGCTCTCTCTCTAAAAAAAGAGATATGGCCATCACATTCAGGCCAAAACAGATCATTCTCAAATTCTCTCTAAAAGAGAGAGAGAGAGAGAGAGAGAGAGAGAGAGAGAGAGAGAGAGAGAGAGAGAAGCACCTGGGTGGCTCAGTCGGTTAAGCGTCCAACATTGGCTCAGGCCATGATCTCATGGTTCATGAGTCCGAGCCTCACGTCGGGCTATGTGCTAAGATAGCCTGGAGCCTGCATCAGATTCTGTGTCTCCCTCTCTCTATGCCTCTCCCCCATGCTCGCTCGCTCTCTCTCAAAAATAAATATTTTTTAAATGTTTTAATTAAAAAAATAGAGAAGGCACTTGTCAAAAGGTGCACAGTTTGTAAACAAACTCTTTCTGTATCCATAGAGCACATGGTTTCCACTATTTCTCTGATCTTAGGAAGGCCAGTGTGGAATGCAGTCTTCTACATGAATTCATTCTTTTGTTAAGACACAGTTCCAGCCTTGGGAAGTTCACAACTGAGGGAATAACACAGACAAATCCACAGATAATAAACAGTGCAGTAAGTGCTAAACGGGAGCTATGAGCAGAGGCTGTGGGAGTTGGGAGGGGGCCCCCAGAGTTGCAAAGCACCTCTTACATAAGACTGGAAATTTGAGAATGATCTGTTTTGGCCTGAATGTGATGGCCATATCCCAACCATTCTCTATTTACTAGCAATGCTTACTCAGTTATAAATGCTTATTTATTAATAAAATATTATTGAAAGTGTCAAAGCTGTGATATGGTCTTAACTGTCCATCTTTGAATTTTTCTCCTTCCAGGCAATCAGCAAGTTAGAGCAGGCTTTCTACTACAAGCAAAACAGAAGAAACTGAGCAATAACACACATTCACATGCACGAGTGACTGAAGGCCTCTTTTTTGCTCTAGTGTCCAACACCCTAGAGTAGATACCATGAATTTAAATACACACACACACACACACACACACACACACACAAAATCACACAGGAAATGCAGTGCACGCAATTGTTTCAACAACAGAGACAATTGGCCTTAATTTTGGTTCTGGCTTTACAGACTATGCCAAACATAACTAGTGCCAGTTCAGTGGACACAAGAGAAACGATACTTGAATTAAATGTCTATTTTGAATGGTTTTCCAGTATAATGTAAATATTTGACTTGATGTCAAGATTATACACTCTGTGCAGTCATCTTGCACTAATGGGAAAAATAATCTTCCTGGACCAAAAGATAAGGTTGCATTTCCTTTAACATTATAAGAACAGTTAAACTACTAGAAGTTGTACTGTGGCATGATTCTGGTGAAGGAGGTCATTTTTCAGAGTTAAGTCAACATGGAAAATGGAATGGCTCTAACACACTGTTGGGTATCATAACATTTCCTTACACAAAATACCAAGCTGAAAAGTGAGATAGGATACTGTTTGCAAAGATGGAAGGAGTTTTGGTATGGGATAAAATGTTGGGAATTCCAGACAGGTTAGGTAGGTTGTTCATGACACAGAACACCTGTCCATTTTTTAATGCTTCCATGCTGCTTGTGAAGTTTTGATCAATTTAAAAGCTGTTTCCTAAAGCAAAGACAATTTTAGGCCAATGTTGAGAGTAAATGACATTCACTGATTAATGTTTTATTAACTCTTTCATTGATCCTTTTTCCTATAAATATATAGAGGAAACAATGTTGTACGGAGTGAAGACAGTCTTAAGCTCTACAAAAATCTTTTTTAAAACAACCTAAAAAGAAAATGCCTTTCCTTCCCCCCCACCAAATAATAATAATAATAATAATAATAATAATAAGATTTTAACAGGCCTAGAAAAGAATTATCGGATACATTTCAAAACTAAAACATATTGACATTTTTAAGGTTGATTTCAAATCATACATGAACATGTCAATAAGCAACAGCTCTAAAGGCATCAACAAAGCCAACCTCTCTGCTTTTCAAAGTAAGTCACCTCCAGGTATAGATTGGGGAATTAAAAAGCTCATTCTCAGGAAGAAGTATGAAAACTGTAAAGTGTTTGCAGAGATCAGTGAAAAGTGGGTTAGACTAAAGGATGTTTTGGGGCACCTGGGTGATTCAGTCAGTTAAGTGTCCAACTCTTGATTTTGGCTCAGGTCATGATGTTGTGGTTTATGAGACTATGCCCCACATCGAGCTCTGCACTGACAGCATGGAGCCTGCTTGGGATTCTCTCTCTGCCCCCCTCCCCTCCTCATGCTCACACCCATGTTCTCTCAAAATAAATAAAAAGAACAAAGGATGTTTTAAGGCCCCACATAACCCAAGATCCTATACTTAGGGTGCTATTCAAAACTCTTAACCCTAGTGTGTCCAAAGTGCTGACTTACCAACAGCACCACCCAGACCAGCTTATGTGAACATCCAGTACAGCAGGGCTTTATCTTCTTCAGGATATCAAATTAAGCCCTTATATTTCCATCTACAAAGCTGCTAGAAGTCTTGTTTTGTGGGTTTAACATTATAACAAGCCCCAGAAAAGGACAGCAAGAGAAAAAGAAGCAGGAACAATTGGAATGGCCAAGATTCACCAAACAGATCATGGCAAACACAAAGCCTTGAACAAGAGAGGGTGTTAGAACATTAAAGCTGTTGTTTTTATTTTAACTATATGCTATGGAGGCAAAGATACCATCCCTAAAACCTACTCGCCTCTCAACACACCCCAAGGTAAGTGTTCATCAATAAAGGTTTGTTGAATAGAACACATTCAAAAAATTATTCTACTTCATAATCTTTCACAAGGAAAGGTAGAAGACCTTATTGCTTAACAGTCAGACACTGGAATGTCCTACTGAAATACATTAGTTTGGGCAAAAATGTCATATAATCTATTCTACTGGTTTACTAACTCCAAATGTAAATCCTAATCAGTAAAAAACTTCAGCATGCAAATATTTTTATTTATAAACTGTATGGATCCTACTATAGGAGTTCAAAATAAAAATTTTATAATTTTCTTAAGTTTCAGAAAAATATAGAAATACTAATTTCTAGTATTGTTTCCTACATCTCCACATACCATCTTGCACACCCAGTATGGAACCACCTATTATATTCCACCTTTACATAACCAATATTTAGTGCATTAGAGTATTAGTTTGTATTACATTCAAGCCATAGCTAGTACAAATTGACAACTCAGAAGACACTATAGTCACCTTCAGAAAAGTGCTCAAAATCAGTATCAGCTCATCTATTTTAATGCCCATCTACTACAACCCTCTCATTTTACTGATAAACAAAGACCGACACACACATTCAATGGTGTCCCCAGTGCCACACAAGCCATACACGGCAAAACCAGGAATACGCTATGGCCATGGCTCCCAGGGGCCTTGGTTCACTTCACTCTCCCATATAAGCAGGGCCTCTTACTTGTCACCATCGCTGCCCTGAAACCAGAGAGGGAACTGGTCAACAGAGCACAGGGGATGGAACAGAACAGAAATCTGCCATCGGAAGGTTTCGTGGAATTGACGAAACTGTAGCCCAACCTTGCAATGCAGTTTACCTAAAATCTAAATTCAACATGATATTCAGAGCCTCCCTACAGCAATTCAATCAAACTTCAGAATATGTTTTCAATAAATCTAGGAAAGGGGGATGGGGCAGGGATGGAGGCAGCAAAAAAAATTTTTTTAAGAAAAGATATTGAGAGGCACCTGAGTGGCTCAGTTAAGCATCAGACTCTTGATCTTGGCTCAAGTCATGATCTTGGCTCAGGTCACGATCTCACAGTTTGTGAGTTCAAGCCCCACATCCAGCTGTGTGCTGATGGCACAGGAGTGTGCTTGGGATTCTGTCTCTTTCTTTCTGCCCTTCGCCTGGCTTGTGCACACACTCCCTCTCTCTCTCTCAAAATAAATAAATAAACTTTAAAAATCAAATAATAAAATAATTTTTTAAAAGATGCTGAGAAAAGTCAGAGGTAAAAAGATCTAAAATACTGAAAGTAAAATATTCTCTAAATTAAACCGATTATCCATTTTGAAAATAGCATCCTACCCAGAATCTAACTATGAGAGCTGAAAGAAGTCTCCGATATTAATTTGTGACACAAAATTCTCATTTTATTTTTTTTAATGTTTATTCATTTTTTGAGAGAGAGAGAATGAGCAGGGGAGGAGCAGTGAGAGAGGGAGACACAGAGTTTGAAGCAGGCTCCAGGCTCTGAGCTGTCTGAGCACAGAGCCCTGATGTGGGGCTCGAACTCAAACTGCGAGATCATGACACAAGCCAAAGTTGGAGGTTTGACTGACTGACCCACTCAGGTGCCTCAAAATTCTCATTTTAAACATGAGAAAACTGAGACCCAGAAGACTAGAAAAAAAATTCATGTTAGGAACATCATAAGCATGGATTGTACGAGGGGGTTACTGCAAATTCTGGGGGGATAAAGATGGATGGTATCCACCTTGCTCTCTGCAAAATCAATTATTAAATTTTTTGTTTTATTTTGTAAAAACAAAATGAACTGCCAAAACACAATTACTTAGAAGAAGTGTGACAAGAGTGAAGAGTCTCCTATGTATACATCATTAGCTATTATGTTTGTACATTTCACCTTTCTAGGCTTGTTTTGTTAACAGAACAGTTTCCAAGAATAAGGCTAAAGATCATTTCAATTCTTCCTCTCATCCACTCTTCTCTAGAATCACCATCTCTATGCCATAATTCAAATTGAAACTGGACTCTCAAGCAATCACAGCGCGTATAGGCTCTTGATACTTTTTAATGCTATTAATGGTCACAAATTAAATCAATTGCTACATACCTCTTTTCCATTGTTCTGACTGGATTTACATGCTGAATCCCCAAGTAGCCAAACAATTAGAGGATCCTAAGCCTCTACAGTCATTATGGGAGAAAGGGGCCATGACTGAAGAATTAATCACTGATCCAGCCCTACCCTGACCATAAAGAGCAGACAGAAACCGGGCCTCAAAACCAAGCTCCATCTCCCATCTCCCAGATTAGGGAGCTTCTCAGTGTTATACTGTGTATATACATGTGTATGCACACACACACATACACGGGCGCGCACACGCACGAAGGAAACTTCTGATTTCCACATTAACTGCTAATTAGCAGTAATTTCTTTTATCCGTACATCTTTGGCATGATTAAACTCTAGTTCTAGTGATGTTAGGTACCCACCACAAAGCTTTACAACAGGAAAAGCAAGGAGACATAGCATGTGCCTTCTGCGTTTTACCCACCCATCACATTCTGACCCTCCCAGTCAATCCGCTTGACAGCCCTCCTAACACTGAACCCAGTACATGTACTCTTGCAACAGCTTCTCACCAAGGGAGTGGCCAAAGACACCTTACCCAACCAGAGCAGCATCTAGTAACATCCAGTATGCACTCAATAATATTCTAACACAGACATATATTGTTTTTGGAAGACCGTTACAGAATGAAAAGTAGTATATTAGAAATGTATTAATGAAAAAACTTACTTCCACACCATTCATTCATTTAACAACTATTTCACAGCCTTCCATTATAAATGGGCTGGTAAAGCTATTTTATAGTTTTCTAATTACTACATACTCACCCACTCTTGTACGGATTCATTTGCTCAAAAATACTCAGTGAATTCTAGTTATATGCTAGATCCTGAGAACATGACTACAGTCCAAATTCCCAAAGACAGTGATTCTGAGGCTGATTTAAATTTGAGAGTCACTTCGGGGGCACCCGGGTGGCTCAGGCATTTGAGCATCTGACTTCGGCTCAGGTCACGATCTAGCAGTTTGTGAGTTCAAGCCCCACATCGGGGCTCCACGGTCATAGCTCAGAGCCTGGAGCCTGCTTCAGTTTCTGTGTCTCCCTCTCTCTCTGCCCCTCATTCTCTGTCTATCTTTCTCTCTCTCTCAAAAACAAACATCAAAAAAATTAAAAATTAAAAAAATTTGAGAGTCACTTGGGAAGCTTGCTAAAAATGAGCATTTTTATGTCTTACCCCAGGGACTTGACTCCTAGAGGAATGAGATGTGAACCAGAAATCCACACTTTTATCAAGCACCTCCAGGTGATTCTACTGCAGGTAGTCTGTGAACCAGACTTTAGACACTGGTTAAAGAGAAGTCAGAATATATACAAAGAAATATTCAAGGGAACATCTCAAAGTCCAAATCAGTGTCAATGAACAGGACTATAGGACTTTGCTGAACTGAAAAACCTGGTTACAGATACATGCAGAAGGTGGCCTTGCAGTGGACAATCATGAAAAGCAAAACTTTAATAAATGGGAAAGAAATAGGTTTAAGGCAACCTAAAAATGCTCTTTGAATATTTATCAAGGCAACTCACTTAACATGATGTGCCAGAGTGCCAAAAATCAGCATCTTGGTTCTTCAAATCTCATTTTCCCCAAACTATTCTTCAGCATTACCCAAGCTACATGGTTCTAAAGGGATATAATATCACAATTTAGAGAGGATTACAAACACTGTATTTCATTTCTATCATGAAATTAAAATAATAAATTTATGGAAGTTGAAACATGATGGGATTTAGAGATCATATAGCCCCCTTACTTCATAACTGCACAGAATGGCCTTGAGACTGGGTCCATATCACAAACTTCATGAAAGGCAGAACTAGGGTGAGAACCCAGGTCCCCTAGCTCCCAGCCATCTCATGTGATCCTCATATTCTCAAGTCAACATCACAATTCGTTACCAAGTCTTCTGCAAAGGCCACATCCTGAACTTTGATTCAGTTTCGTACAGTTTACGCAAAAGCCATAGGGGAAAGAGAAGGCAATTGAATTTTCTAGAAATTAATTAAAACATGGATTTTTATAAACAGCTGGTATTACATATCACCGTATGCTGTGCTAGGCTGAGTGTTACTTCTAAAAATATTAAAGCTTCTCTGATGGAATTGGATCTGAGATCAATTCTTAGCTGGCAACCTATACGAAGCCTTGTTTCACACAGAAGATCTATAAAAGGGTAGCTGGCAAGATTTCATCCATTAATAGTTAGTGCTCAATATGCAATTCTCTCTCTAGCTACATAAAACCTACCCAGAACTTTTTGCTGAAAATTAAAGCTACCCTTTCAAAAAAACAAAAAACAAAAAACAAAAAAACAACTTGCAAACAAGCTGCTAAGGTTTCTAGCTTCAATATATATGTTATTCTATTTTTCTCACCTTGAGATCTTCCACTCAGAGTCAAAAGGCTTGAAGTCACCAAGGCGCCTTTCACATCATTAGGTCGGAACCAGACTGACACATACACACACAGATTAACATACACACAGGCACTCCAAAATAAAGTTATCTGGCCATCTCCAGAACTAGAGATGTACTTTTAAGTTTGGCACTGTGTATGAGAAATAGATTAATGTTCCTACTCTATTTCCAGCCCACCAGAAAGTTCTATTTGGGTTGGGGGCACATAGAGAGTTAAGAGAGCAGAGGGAAGAGTCCCTTATTTCCTGAATGCCCATGTGCCCGTAACAATGCTGAGTGCTTATGTATTTTGGCTCATTTAGACTTCAACAACCCATGATCCTAAATGATACCATCATGTTCAAAAGAGAAAACTGAGGCTCAGGGGAGCTTAAGTAACCTTCCCATGGTCTCTGACACTCAATGACTTGTGCTGTGTACTGCAAAAATTCTTCCTCAGACAGGCATCAGTCCTGCGACTCAAATGTGAGTATGAAGAGGTTGAAACACAGCAGAGGTGAGGCTAACACCATCCTATCACTGAGTCACTAGAGCAGTGGAAAGAAACAATCCCCACGTTTCACAGACAAAGAGCCCCACGGCCACTCTGGACACTAGGTGTCTTCTCTGCTAAGGCCACCTGAAACCTCTATCTCAGGAGACTTATCTGGGTTTTATTCTCTGTTTACACAGTTATCACAGAAGGATGAAGGGGCACGGTAGGAAAATAAATACCTTCACCTTCTCAGAATGCCATCAACACACAGCCACAGCAACTTATTATTTTAATTGATGATATTCATAGCATTACATACAAATTACACTCCCAGAATTAAGATTCCTGAGCTTCACAGTTTACATTTTTCATGCCAATGTGACTACATTAAAATCACCTTGTAATTATGATGACTTTAATTATTATTTCTAATTTTAAAAGCCAGATAACAGATGGAGTCTGCTTGCTAACACTTCATTTCTGTTCCTTTTCTTTCTCCAGCTGAGCCACAGCAGGCGAGAAGGCCATACCTTCCAGGCTTCGCTTTTAGAGGAGCTCACAGCTGGGCTAGGAACGAAGAACCCAGCAAAGGATGGGGATCAAACACCTTCTGAAAGTTCTGCCATGACTTCCCAAAGAACAAGCCAAGTGCTCTGCCTGTCACAGGAAGATGAGCTGAAGGTGGCCCCTGGGCATATCCATGCTTTGGGGTGTCTTAGAGCACCACAGGAGGAACAAGAGGGAGAGGAACTGGAGGATGTTTTGTTGGTGGGTGCTGAGAAAAATGACAGTTGGTGTTTTGTTCGTTGAGTGTACAGAAAGAACAGTGGCCTTGGAATCTGGCAGATTTTACTGGTGGGACTACCATCCCACTTCCTCTGTGGAAGAGTTTGAACATGGCATTCAGTGTTTACCACTTACCTGAAAGGGTATTCATGAGAATTAAATGAGGGGAGGTCACTCAGCACATAGTCCAGGCCTGACATGGAGTCAAGGAGAATAAAAATCATCCTAGTTCAGAGCCCTGCTCTGGGAACCAGAAGCAGAGTATGGGGGGTGGGAGGGAGGGCAGGACCCAAAATGTTGCAGTAAAGAGAGACCATTTTTAAGGCCTCTTCTGCCTGAACTCTCCCAATTTAAGTAATTATAAACCTATGAGCAACACAGCCAGCAAAGCCAGTTGTCTGAGGAAGGGTGGGAAAGACGTATTAGAGGATGTGCTTTGGAGAAGGGCTGTCAGATACCTATCAGAATCTGCAGAAAGCTAATAAAGCTTTTCAGAAAACATATTCATGCACACATACAACACTTTGCATTTCATTGCAGGGGGCTCCATAGATGCCCTAAGAACTGCTGACTTAATGGCCTTAAATTTATTGGTGAAGGTTTGCCGGTATGTGTCTTGAAGTAACTGCATTAGATTTCCACTGTTTTATTCTTAAAAACAACAACAAAAATATCACAACTGCCATGTGAAAAATCCAAGCACATGAAGCCTTTAATAAAATAACAAAAAACTGGAGCAGAAAATGTGAGACATACAGCCCAACTATGGATTTTCTGAAGACATGCCCCCGGCCCAGTGAAGCTACTATAAGAGGCAGCTGAATGGTTCTCTAGCCTCAAACCATCTCCTTAACTGCCCCTCACAAAGGTCTCCCTCAACATCACTGCTGGTGCTTCCAAAACTGGCCTCAAGGCCAGAGGAAATGTGGAAATACTCCTATGGGGTGAGATTCTCCTGACATACGGAGGCAATAAAAGGCACAGGTGCCAGGTAGAGGTCAAAATCCATCCCCAACCTGCGCCTGCCAAGGCGTGCAAACATGGGCTCCCACAGGCTCCATCTGCTGTGTGCTATGGCCAGAACCTCCTTCTGTGAAACGTAACCAGAGAAATAAGAGGATCCCTCTCCCACCCTGGCAGAAGAGCCCATCAGATCAGATCAGGTGACAAAGTCCAAAATAAAAACAAGGAGAAAAGAACAGCTTTTCTGTTCTGCTTCATCAACCACAGAGCAGTAAGACTGATTTGTGTACTTTTCCCTAATTGCCTTTGGGTAACCCTGGGGTTTGCACATATTTCTGGGTCTGATTTCCCATGAGGATACACAGTGACCTCAGCTTCTCTTTCACAGTGAAAAATTACACCCTCAGGGCACCGGGTGGCTAAGTCTGTTGAGCTTCTGACCCTTGATACGGGCTCAGGTCCTGATCTCTCAGTTTGTGAGATAAAGCCCTGCATCGGGCTCTGTGCTGACAGCACAGAGCCTGCTTGAGATTCTTTCTCTCCCTCTCTTTTTCTCCCTCTCTTCCCCCCTCTCTCTCTCTCTTCCTCCCTCCCCCCTCTCTCCCTCTCTGCTCCTCCCCTGCTCGTATGCATACTCTCTCTCAAAATAAACACATAAAGAAGAAAAAGAAAAATTATACGCTCTATATGTGAGCCCCCACATTGGAAGCTAATTGAGAAACAAGAAATCTACTCCCCCTCCTATCGCCACCAATTTCCATACCTAGGCCAATTCTAGAGGACTTACATACCTTCTTCAGTCTCACAGTCTCCAAGACCAAGGTGAAGGAACACAGAATTCAGAGACAGAGACACTGGGTTGAAGTCCTGGTTGGGTCAGATTACCAGCTGTTTCCCCTTTGGAAAGTTCCTGTCTTTGCCTAGCTTCCTCACCTGTGAAACAGAATTAATCTCTCCCCACTTAACACACAAAGCAATTGTCCAGACAATCCTGTGACAGGACACATAGAAAACTTCTTAAATAGTTCCAAACAGTAAAAGAATGTCAGAAATCATCAGGTGAATGGGGTGTGGGACAATGAAGAAAACTGGCTTATAAGAAAGGGAATCCCCCAGTCCTGCAGTTGTGATTCTCCTCAACCTACACAGAAATACTCAAGATGGGGCTCCTGGACCAGGAAGCAGTCAACAAGAGACCTGGATGAAATGGAATCTGCAGGCTGCTTCCTTCCTGAGGAAGGTAGAGCACCCTTCCCCTCACCTCTTCCACCTGCCCATTCACACGTGATAATCTAATGTTAAAGGAGAAACCCCTGCCCTCCCTGGGCTTGGTGAGACAACAGAACTAAAAATGCAGGCAGGAGAGAGGACCAGAATATGCATGTTCATTAAATGTAGGCCAGACCCCTCCCAAAAAATGTATGGCCAGAGGGAAAAGGACATCACCATCTGTAAGGCTAACTCCAGCCAAGGATTACAAATAAATACAAGAACAAAATTCATCTCAGACACACTCTGAATACATATTCCTCATCTGACAACTGTGGATCCAAACTGCCCTTCCTCATTAGTTAAGATTTCTGCTCTACTAAATTCACCAACTAAGAAATTGGCAGATTTTTAAGTCTGGGCCCAATACTTCATATGGCAGAGAGGATCACTGAAAATATGTGTATCAAGGTGCGATAAAAACCTTTCTCTACCAAAAGGAACTGAGCTCCTAAAAGAAATGGATGATTCCAGGATTGGGGCAGAATAGATATGAAATGAGCCTGGAGTACCTCATTATGCCAAAATGTAGTAAAATCATGGAAAAAGATAAAGTGGACATGAGCCAGCTTGAAGGGGCTCCCACTGGCCAACTCTGTGACAATTTAAACAAAATAATGGAGTTCAGTAGTGATTTATAATCCACTGGAAAACAAGAATTCAAGACTCCATAGCAATGACAGACAAGAATGAAGGGAGGCTCCTTGCTTACAGAATGCTGAAGGATGACCGGTAAACATGGAAACAGCACCGAGTTCAAAATTCATGATTGGACACTTACTAGTAAAGATTAGATCTGACCGGTACCACCAATGGATGATAAATATTGCATCACTTTTGATGAAAAGAGGGTTATTTCCATGATGATGCAGTGTGTCCTCACAATTTGCCTACTAGTTGCAAGGGAGGAAGAAGAAAACAGTAATCGTATAGTCAAGAAACAGGACAACACCTTGACAGTGGTCAAAGTTACCACTACCGATGGGAATTATTTGCTGCCATATGTGATATCCCAAGAAGGACGTTGTGTCCAACTAAAATCATATAACCAGAATCCAATCCTGAGGAAACATCAAACAAGCCCAAACTTAGGGTCATTCTTTTTTTTAAGGGGGGAGGATGTATTCTTAAACAGTTTCAATGTCACAAAAGATAAAACAAGGCTGTGCAACTGTTTCATATTAAAGAAAGCTAATGAATGAAATAAAATACCTGAGCCTAGACTATATCCTGCATTGGAGGGAAAAATATTATAAAAAGACATCACTGAGTTAACCAGCCAAGTTAGAATATAAATATTAAATTTACTAAAGTTGATCATTGCATTGTGGTTATCTAAGAGACTATCCCAATTCTTAGGAAATGAATATTTAGGTATTTAGGGGTGAAAGACCACGATGTATGTATGTATGTAAGACATCTTCAAAATGGCTCAGAAAAACTGTGTTTTGGGGGGGGGGGGTGGAGTTGTGGGTGGGTGGGGGAGGTGTAGGAAATGATAAAGCTAATAGGGGTACATTTTAACAGCAGGTGAATCTGGGTAAAGAGTACACAGGTAGTCTTTGTACTTTTTTTTCTGTAAGTTTGAAATTATTTCCCCTCAAAAAATGAAAAACAAAAAACACATTACATTCTTCTTCAAACACTGTCATGTCTTAGTTTCCAAAACATCAATCTCTTCTGGATTTCCTACTTCCTTGCTCACTTCTCCTTCATTGGCAACTTTTCAGTTAATCCCCTAAATTTGGAAGGTCTCTTGTTCTCAGTCTAAAGGCTAGCCTATATAAAATCTCATTCACATCTGAGGTTTGAACTACACATTGAGGTTTGGACTATACCTAAGCCCATATTTCCAACCAATCTACTTACCAGACCACTCCACCCAGATTCCCACAAGCTCCTCACACACTACTCAACACTGACATGACATATAGCTTTTTTGAAAATGAGAACACTGTGGGTACCTACTTTCTTAAGGAAGACAGGCCCAAAAGTATTATTCAATCTGAACTCTTCAATTGGTATCACTTTTTTTTTCTCTGTAGAGGGATTCTTTTAAAAAGTTGAGGACACCTATGATGGAACACAGACATCCCACAGTTAGAGGCTGAATCTGGAGACAGGAGATTTTTTTTTAACTCAGAAAGTGGCCTGGGCACCCAATTCCAAATGTCCCTATTATTATAATAAGGTACATTTTTAATCAAGGTACTTTTTAACAGGTCCTCTTCGTCTTAAGAAAGCTACTGAAATTACTACCCAGCCCTGGCAGATCTCTGACAAAGAAATGGAAGCTATCCTCCCATTTGGACATTGCAGATGGCTTATTTGCATATTATAATTCTCCCGGTTGAAGATGGTTTGGGAGGATATGGGAAGAACCAGATGGGTGGGCAAACTTCTTTTTTTTTTTTTTTAATGTGTCCCTCTGGTGAGTAACCAGTCTAATAAGTAATCCCTACATAATAACCTTTCATAACAACTCATAATACAAATTCATTAAAAGCTCACAAGGAAAAGGTCAGTTCATGCAGAAATTTCCAAAATGACATAGGTTGATTCCAGTTTTCCCCAAATTTCATTTGAGAATAATCAAAAACCACCAGAGACCATAACTCTGGAGGCAGGAATCAGTAGTAACTTCGAGAAAACTACAAAAAATAGGGACACTGGCTGTAGAAAACCAGAGGAAAAATGATAGAAATTAAAGGTTGGAGAGTAAAATTTTTACTGGGAAAAAAATGGAAAACAAAGTAGAAAACTGAGACAATTACTGGAAAATTCCAGTCAAAAAGTCATTTTAATTTTGCCCAAAATAACCAGATAATTGTCCTGAGTTATGCACATAATGGCTTTCCTTCCCTACCACTTATCACATAGAGACAGGCAAACTACACACTGAAAAACAGTCATCTTTTACAGAATTCTAGGTATTTCTGCTGTCATCAGCCAGACTCTGGCAGACTGAATCTTGAGTGACTTTAAATATCATCCTGACATCAATACTTCAGGCAGAGTTAAAGAACAAGGATCACGAGCCCCACATTCTTATCTGATTATATTTGTGAAAATTCTTGGCAAATACTCTGTGTGAATCCAGTATTCACACAGATCAATGTGAAATAAAGATACAGTATACAAAGCTATCACATGATTGTGATTACACAATATCTTCTAAAATGTAGGAAGTGAATGATGGTGTCACAAAGATCATCAAAGATAACATTCAACCCACTGGCTGAGTAAGTCTTGCACATATTTGTGGAACAAAAATCAGCACAAGAAGGTAATTTTGCAACAGATATTAAGATCCAGTAATTAAGATCCAATAATTCTAGTTCCTATCTACCTCCAAATAAATAATCCCAGATGCTGGAAGTGTTTTATGCACAAAGGCATTCGCTATAAAATTACCTACAATGAAGAAAAATGGCAATAATCAACCCATTCACACATTGTTGATTGTGGAAATAAAAGTAAAACCAAGTTATAAAGGTTACCTATAGGCATTAAAGCAAGTCTTTAAAAGGGCAAGAAGACACAAATTTTTACATGTTTGATATATGAAAACCACAGCTATCAAATGAAATTTGTCAACATCTTTAAAAGCTATAAAGTGTTCTCATAAGCCACACACTGTAAAAAATTAAAGAAAATAATTTTCTGATAAACTACCAGGGCAAATCTGGTGAGCTTCCAAGCTAATAACTCCCAACTATTTTGGATATAATGGCCTTCTCGGCATCTCCATCTTTCAGACTCCTCCAATCTAACCAATCCAAAACTAAAATCATCCCTACTCCCTAACCACCCCTCCCCCAGGGTCTTCCCTGGTCTTCCCCACCCAACTGATGGTACCACCCCACCCTCCCCAGTCTTCCCCACCCAACTGATGGTACCACCATCTACGCCCCCCCGTCTTCCCTGGTCTCCCCACCCAACTGATGGTACCACCATCTAGCAAGTGGCTCAGGCCAGAAAACCTAAGTTTGTCCCTCTTGTTCATGTCCAATCTGATAAATTAACCAAGCCTGATGAATACCATCTTAAAAGAACTTTTTGATATCTCCATTTCTCTCCAACTCCATTCCTGGATTGCCAGCGAAAGCCACTATTTTCTTATACCCAGATTACGGCACCAAGTCCTCAACCAGAGGAGTCAGGCTTTGCCTGGATTCGGATCCTGACTCTGCCACTTAATAGTTGTAGGTCTATGATTCATGCCCTCTGTGCTTCAGTATCATCAATTAAGTGGAGATAATAATAGTACCTACCTGATAGGGTTGCAGTGTAAGGCACATAGTAAATGCTCCACAAATACTTATGCAATGGCCATTTTAGTCAAATAATGATCATATACCAATAAGACTCTGACCAGAACATCCCCTAATGCTGGATATTCTTATTTCTGTCAACTCTTCCTGATAACTTAAAACAGAGCCACAATTTAACTTCATGGATCAATGTGAAAAGAAACTGCCTACAAAATTTAATTTTTTGATATTTGAAATTTTAAAAATCAGTTGTTTCAACTACTTAATTTGGGTGCTTTTTTCCTGAGATGTTTTTCTTAACCCTAGTATCCTGACAAATTAAAATTTGTCCAGCCATCTGTCTCATCCTCTCAGAAAAGACCAAGATACTGTATCTCAGAATCAGAAGGGGAAAAAATGTTAACATTCAGTGCTGATGAGGGTGAATGCTGGTGGGAGTATAAAACTGACATGTTTTGTGACATATATGAAGAATTTGTAAGAAGTTACACACTCTAAGCAATTCTATTTTAACAATATCAGAGATGTGAACAAATATTTATACATGAACGTGTACATGTCAATGTCCTATTGTGAAAAACTGAAAACAGTCTAAATGCCCAACAACAGAAAACTATTTAAATAAATTATGGTTCACTCAACTACTCTTTTAACTGTCTAAGCAGTTAACATCTCTAGCTGTTGAGGTGATGGATGATTTTCCTCTTTGTGCCAGAGTTTAAAGCCCAGGTCTGCTATATACTAGATATGGGATCTTGGGCAAGCCACTGTACCAAAATGTCTTGTAAACAACAACGGAATTCTGAAGACAGACTTAGTTAACACACATAAAGTACTGAGAACACCCTGGACACACAGCAAGCACTACACGGATGGTGTTAATATTATTAACTTTTGCACTCAAATTCTTCACAACAATCCTGTGTCATTTTTGGAATTTAAAAAATCAATAAATGTCACTAAAACTACTTAACTCCTTAGGCAAAAATTTAGTTCAATATGTAAATCCACAATCCCTTATCAGAAATCTTGGGGCTCAAAGTGTCTTGTAATACTGAACTTCTCACATTTTAGAAAGATAATACACTGCACCAACCATTCTACATAAAACTCCAACCCAGTTTGGGCCATTACCTTACAATCAAACACATTCACACAAAATCAAGTAAATCAAGACTCCTCGGAAACTTCATCAGGGAAGTCAATGCAGGTAACGTTTTATTGATAAACAAACTTTGGGAAGTTTCTTCTTTGGGAAGAAACTTTATATTTTCAGAGCTTTTTAAATTACAAAACTGTGACAAAGGAGTCCTGAATCTACATTGTTGAATTCTAGCATCTGGGCAGCAGCTGCATTCCAAAATGGCAAATGGTCGATTTATGCCACTTCAGATGCCTGGACAAAGAAATAATGACAGCTTACTAAGACCCCAACTCTGGTAGGATCCCACTAGAGCAGATTTATCAATGGGGTGCTATTGACTGCATACTTCTCTGTTGAAGTATTTTGTCCTGTATAATTGTACAATGTTTAGCAGTATCCCTTACCTCTACTAGATGCCAATAGTACCTTCCCAGTCACGATAACCAAAAATGTCTGCAAACAATGCCAGGGCGAGGGAGGGGTGTTGAGAACCAGTGCGCTGAAGCAAAACAGTATGTACAGCTTTCCACCCCATATTCCACACTAGGACTCCCAACCACAACTTCTGCTGGACTGCTGCTTATTTTATGAAGCCTCGCCAGTCTCCTCTACCCTCTACTAAGTCCCAAACCCCAGCCAAAATGAACTTACTGCTTTTGTCCCCACATACTGCAGGTTTTAGTCCACTACTGCAGGCTTTAGTTCACACCGGGTCCACCCAGTACATCGGATCCCACCTGTCTTCATGCCCATGAACACAAGAAGGTCCTGACACTCAACTTTCCAAACAAGGCATTTCTCACATTAAGCATTAGGATCAGAGAGGTGAGCAAGCCTACAGGTGTCAAGAAACAGGACTCAAGCGGCAAGCAATTCATCAGCTGAAAAAAACAGAAAACAAACAAACAAACAAACAAAAAAACACAAGTGGTTAGCTAGTTTTTGCTATCTATGGAATCTGGGAGTCAGGGAGGAATCACACAGGTGAACATTCCCCAAACTGGGTTTTCCTTGAAACAGTCTTGACAGATGCTAATAAGAATCTTGAAATACGTGATGCCCAAATAAGTCTGAAAAATTATCTTTGATAGTTTTCTGTTGCTATTGTTAAAACCACATAAGTACTTTAAGTCTTTAATGTGCTAATTCTTTTATGGAGCTCCAAGAGAAAATAGGGAATACCGCATTTCCCCAAGCTTATTTGGCTATGAAATCCTGGTTTCCTTCTCCTCAAATAACATCTGCCTTACTAATGAGGGTTCCAAAGAGCACCAGTTTATGAAACAATGATGGCTCTCTAATCTCCAGGGACCATCTTTCAGCTGGGGCACCTGGGTGGCTCAGTTGGTTAAGCATCCAACTCTTGATTTCAGTTCAAATATGACCTCAGGGTCATGACATCGAGACCTGCATCAGGCTCAGCACTGTGTGTGGAGCCTGCTTGGGATTTTCTTTCTCTGTCTGTCTGTCTGTCTCTCCTTATCAAAATAAATAAACATTTTTTAAATACTAAAAAATCATTTTTCAGCTATTGGTTTCTACTTCTTTCTAAACAAATCTACCTATGTACACAATTTTATAAACTGCAGCATTGTTCAAAAGAGTAAGCTGAAAACACCTTAAACATCTGCCAATAGCAAGGTGGTTAAGTAAATCATGGCATAATAATACAACAGATTACTACCCAACCATGAAACAATGAGGGAACTCTTAATGTTCTGATACAAAATAATCTACAAGGTACATGAAGTGAAAACAGACACAGAGGCATATTTTGCATGCCAGCATTTGTGTAAGAAAGAAAGGAAGGGAGAGGAAGAGAACATATACACATTTGCCAACATACGCATGGATGATCTTTGGATAGAAACACATGATAAGGCAACACTGGTTGCCTCTGGAGAAGAATAGCCAGGCGGACTAGAATAGATACAACGGTATCGAACCTTTTACACTCTGCTGACTGTATTACTCAGAAAACAAAATAAATAAAGTTAAGTACATAAACTATTTTTACTAGTCTCTTTAGAACAAAAATTAAAGATGCAATAATCTACTAAAACAAGCAGTCTCTATTAATAAAGAGGAAATGCAAGGAAATTATTGTATCAGCACATGATGCTCAAAGTTGATACCTTCTTTTTTTTAAATAAGAAAAAAATTTTTGATAAAGCAGTAACAATATTTTATTCCCCTTCACAATTTCATATATACTCATAATCTACCTATTCACTCTGCTCCAACTCTCACTCAGCCTCTTCCCTCCCTCCTCCACTACATTGCAAAAATAAAAATAAAAACATCACTGCCACAAAAAAATACAACAGCTCCTTTTATTAGTTGAGTGCATATAGAATACGTTTTGGCAGATTTCTCCTTGTTGATTCCAATTTTTAAAAAGTATCACTTCAACCAATTAGCTACAGTTGAAGTTGTACCCATGTATGTTTCCCCCACAATGGAGAAAATGTAGCTGCCACCTTCCTGAGAAACAGGTCACTGAATCATTTTGTCTACCACAGATAGCCATCAAGCCCCTTTGCCAGTATCGTTATTTCTTTTTTTAAAAAACCTTAAAGCTTCCTAGTTTATATTTTTTCTAGGAACCTAAGTGCTTCATCAATTGTGTCGTATATACAGGTATATACACAAGAGCTTAGTAAATAAATTTTCCTCCAAATATTAAGGCTCGTGTGGGATAAATAAAATGATGGGTAGGTAGCTCACCACTACCAAACAAAGGCTGCACTAATTAGGAAGACTTGGAGAAGGCAGAATGCTGACCACCTCACTATCCGGGTTCTCACTGGGGTCCTGCCACTGAGCACAAGCTTTAACTTTCTTACTCACAGGACTACAACCTACCACGCAGTAGAGAAAGCAAAACTCTGGAAAACTATTTTTTAAAGTACTAAATTGTCAACTGATTAAAATGATTACACCTATTTGACTGAGTTCTATGAGATTAGCGTTACTATTTTTGTGTAGAAAAGAAGTACAGAATTATTTTAACAAGGATCTCTTCATAATGGGGTAGTGGCTTTTCTTCATTTAACTTTTGTTCTAAGTTTTTCACAATGAGCATGTAATTCATAGGGGGAATAAAAAAATAAGGTGTTATAAGGGGAAATGCCACAGATGGAAATATTACACAGGTTTTTTTAAAGGCCCAATTATTCATAGAAAATATAGCTGGTAAATAACATGGTTTATTTGAGAACTGCCAAAGGTATCAGAAAACACTTTCTGCAAAACAGACTTCAGGCAGCTTGGAGGGTGCTCATCAGGATGTCAACCAATGATTCTCCAAACTGTGCAAGCAACAGTAGGCAATGTGTCACTACTAGTCACTTAGCACCTGTGAGCAGGAACCACACAAAGTGTCCAGAGTGGTTGGGAAGGGCCACAGTACCAGGGGACTCTTGCAGCAGGAATAGAAGGGCATTCCCAGATGAATCTGATGGGGCACTCTCCCTAATCAGGGGGTGTCACTGGCAGCTTGGCACACCTGTAGGTCCCCGGAGGTCAGGGAAGATTACCCCTGTACCTGGAAATGCTACTATTATAGCATTCTGGGTGCAGAGAAATTTGAGTCTCTTAAGGGATCTTGTATTTTTGTCCTCTGTTTTTCCATCAGCCATAATACACATCATTTTCCAACAACTGCACCCTTTAAAGAGTCTGAGCAGAGACAGATTAAAGATAAACTTCACCAGCTTGGGGGACAGCAGCCCCTGACACCCACTTCCCAGGTATTTCACTTTAGCAAACTTAGTTAACTTTTCCGGGTCTCAGTCTCCCCATTTATAAAGCAGTGGTCCTGATAAGAATAACAACAATACATAGCTCACAAGGTTGTTATGCGAGAATGTGCATAGTATTTAAGCAACACTCCCTAACACACAGGAGGTTCTCACTGAATGTTGTTTTCCTGCCCTTTTTTCCCCAGAGTTTGACCTATTACAAAAAAATAGTTATCCCGTCCCAATTCCAGGGCCGCTAAGGATACTGACACAGATCTTTAGTGGGCCAGCCCATCCTGCTACCTGAAATCCAGCCAAGTCAATTTCCTTGACATAGGATTCAATCCAATCTTTCCTATTTCCTCCAACAGAGGGATCTGGCTAACCCAGTCATGTTAATTTCCAAGTCTAAAGTGGGCAAGGATTTTTAATCTTTCTTTTTTCCTCTTCTCAGAAACCTCAGCATTATACACACAAATGTACATATATACCACAACAACTCTGTGACACTGAAGAACATAATGTTTATAATTTGCTAAAAATGATCAGTATTTTGCAGCACCTAGAAAAAGATTAGTCAGGTTAAAGAAAGAACCTTATATCCCAAAGAAATCTGTTAAGAAAGCATGTCCCCAAAAAGCTGAAAAGATAGATAAGTGGCATTTTGCCCAGGCCCTTCTCAAACACAAGCCAAATAATTGAGTCTACCCACCAAAGAAGGAGAGGGAGACAAGAATATAAAAGAAGCACAAAACCCTTTAGAAAGTGACCACACAAGATCTCCAGTATTGTTTTCAGTCATCTGGTTTACCAGGCAGCCAGCCAAATAAGGCGCTGGTTATTTAGTGGCATTAAGATGAGCTAAGTAGGGGAGAAAAGAAGAGGGAAAAGGAAAGCTTTTCATGTTGCAAAAACGTGGAAATAAGCATTTCCAAATGTTTGATCAACAACCAATATAGTAGTGAAATGCTAAAATGACTTCTATATAGGTATAAAAACATTTTCCTGCCATTCCTTTCTGGTCACCACACATTATGCATATTATGTGCATTACAAAGTGATCACTGGAAAGTCCAAGAGCCAAGCAAAGATTTTCCCCAATCGGTGAGGCACTCTGCATGACAGATTCCTTAAAAGGTATTTAAATATCTGAAGGAAAACAAACTGTCCTTTATTTGACAAATAAAATTTTCAGAGCTGAGCACAGACAACAAAGGAAAAAATGCTGTCTTCCTCTGGGACGCTTCAAATTACTAAACATTCAGAACTGAAGGGAACAGACTGCTTGGGGGAGGGACAATCATGTGGTCTCTTGCCAAAAATATAGCCATTGTTGTTATTTATCTAAACACAATATTTTGTCATTTTAATTTTCACCAACATCAGCTGGGTATTTTGTGAAGACAGGCACAGTTTTCAACAGGGCATGGATGGCATACCACTGCTTTTGTGGGAGAAGTGGTTGAAAATGAAGGAATTAAAACTTCACCTGAAAGGAAACTAGAAAACACTAATATTTTATTTCTTCAACTGAAAGCATGTAACAACACTCCTAGTATTTATTTCACTGTCACACAGTTCTCAGATCCTAGAGCTTGAGACATTAGAAAAGCTTTCATCACACTAAGAAATCACTCTTATTGACTCCTAACTATACAACGAATGACAAGACTGTTTCAAGTTCCTCAAGGCCAACAAAAAACCCAGCATCTCCTTACTCCTGTCCAGAATACATTGAAGGCAGGTAAAAGGGCAGCAACAGAAAGAAGCATTGATACATGCTACAACATGGATGGAGCCTGAAAACATCATGCTGATGGAGAGAATCCAGACACAAAGGACCATGTATTGCATTATTTCTTTCAGATATGAAATGTACAGAATAGGCAAATCCAATCCATAAAGGCAGAGGTACACAAGTGATTGACTGTCAGGGGATTTCAGGAAGAGGGGTAGGGCTTTGGGAGGAAATGGCCAGTGTGGGCATGGAGTCTCTTCTCAGGGTGATGAAAATGTTCTGAAATTGGCTGTGTTGATGATTGTGCAAGTCTGTGAATATACACTAAAAACACTTAAACTAGTGAATGTATGGTCTGTGAATTATATCTCATTAAATGTTATTTTTACAAAAGTAAAATGAGATGAACATACTCTCACGTTTACAAACATACACAAAATGAAATCCTCACAGACATACACATGCACACGTACCTCTCACCTTATTTTCAACTGCAGGATCTCTTATGTTCTGTGTTCTAGAGCTGGTGCTTCCCAAACATAGTGTACAGAAAAGTCACCTGCAGACCTTATTAAAGTGCAGACTGGGATTCCTTACGTCTGGGGTGGAGCCTGAGATTCTGCATTTGTGGCAAGCTCCCAGGCATGGCCAGGCTAAGAGAGTTTTGTGTCCTCCACGCACTATAGATGTTGTACCACGTATATGGACTCATAGCCTAAAGCACCGGCAAAAGCTACTGCCACAAGTCAGCCACAAGAGTATCCCAGGAAGGGCTTTTCCTCCCTGTCCTACGCATGCACAGTACTGCAGACAGAAGACAAGAGACAATGCCATCATTGAACACTTGGACCTTCCTACACATAGATGGGCCTGCCTTCTATGCCAGTTCTGCCGTTCCACGAGCTCCTACCACGTACCACCTCCTCTGAGATAATTTCCTTGCATGTACAATTGGAACCAATACTAGTAGCTGTTGACTTCACAGAGTTGTGTCCAGGGTGAAATAAGATAATGCACACAAGAGGTGTTTAAAGAACCATCAAGTATTCAAAGTGTTGAGACGGGCAAGTCGTCGCACCAATTCTCTGATGCACATGAAAGACAAGAGAAGTCGGGCAGTCTTTAGAGGCTGGCAATTCCTGCCTTCTCCTGTGGGCACTGATACAGGTCAAGGCACTGATAGAGGTCACAGCAACGCCCCTTCTCATCCTCTTCTAACAGGGTTTATTGAAGAAGGTATGTGAGTTCCAAGAGAAGGAAGACTTTAGTGACAAAAGTTAACTGGACATGTTCTGAGCGGCAGGAAAAGCTTGAGTCCATGTCTTAGAGATCCAACAGCTTGCTATGAGAATCCAGAGTGATATCATGAGTTTAATAATGGGGAGCTCTGGTCACCAGTCATGGAGTCCCAGATAGGATATACCAAACTCAATTCACACATATCCCAAGAACACCACTGCTATGACATGAAAATTCAAGGTCTCTGATTATGCTGTAGCTGGAAGGAACTGGAGCCAATAAAGTTCTAAATGAGCTTTCCTTTCTATTAAATTGTAGTGCCCTGAGGATAAGAGAAAGCTTATTTTGCTGTAGAATCTATTTTAGTTTTCAAAAAGCAAAAAGAAAGTTAGCAAAGAGACCAAAATATACTATACTTCTATCATAAACCCATATTTATCCCATAAAAATTAACCTCACAAGTTACCTTCATAATAATGAAAATATTCAAGAAATATAGAATCTATGATCTATTTCTCTAAAAACAGCTTCAGAAACAAGTTTAGAAGATTTATAAGCAACTACTCGTCCACTTACTTATTATAAGAGAATCAAAATCAGATGGAGTTACTCTATTTCCTTATGCAAAATTGTTAAACTTTATGAAATAAGACTGATAAAAGCATATCTTCTATTTGCAAGGTTATATGTATTATATAAGGTCTATACCATGAACACTTAAAATCTAATTAAAGAAGTTATCTGCATTTTTCATGAAATGAAATTGGTTATAATGAGTAAGCACAGTCTTAGAGAAATGGGAAAAAAGAGTTAATTGCCAATTTAAGAAAATAACCTTTACTGAGAAGAAATGAGAGCCTTATTTAATACCCTGGCATTACCAACACTTTTTCTCTAGGTACACAGTAATTTTTTAACTGTATTAACTTCAGTGGAAGGCACCCATAACCTAAAGAAAGAGGTAAGTAATTACAATGTAGTCATTTGAAAAAGTGTTCCCTTAACATAAAAGAAGGCCTCATTTTGAGGAGGCACCAGCTTATTTTTATTACAATGTCACCTATGAGTCAGCAAGCTAGTTTGCAGAAAAAAAAAAAAAACTTAAAAAAAAACAAACTTAAAAAAATTTACTCTAGAATGGCTTTGCTTTAAAACTTCATGGGTGACTCAGTGGGTTAAGTGTCTGACTCTTGATCTCGGCTCAGGTCATGAACCCAGGGTCGGGGGATTAAGCCCTATGTCAGGCTCTGTGCTGACAGCGCAGAGCCTGTTTGGGATTCTCTCTCTCCTGCTCTTTCTGCCCCTTCCCCGCTTGCTCTCTCAAAATAAATAAATAAACTTAAAAAAAATTTTTTTTTAACTGTGTGAAATTTGCACTCCTCTCCCTGACCTACCCCTTCCCCCCTCCCCCCCGCCGCCCACAAAATCTAGACGTTATTCAATCATCACAATGCTTATACCCTGGTTTCTTAAAGTATGTGCTGGAACAGGTAGAATGTTTCCCCAAAGTTCTCAGTTCCCATTCTAGCATGCATTTACCCCCATTAAAGTCACCACAGTCTTCCAAATATATTCGCCACTTAAACTAATCCCACAAACAAATGCTTTCATGTGTCTCTCAACATAAATCATAACCTCCATGGGAAGAGAAAGAGGGCTTTAACTCCCATCTGTTACTCCTCTCATGCCCTAGCAGATGCCTGTCTGCCAGAGCACACAGTAAACAGAATCAATGCCCTGCGCTACAGCACTGATCTGCAGAAAGCTCATTTGTTGTCACTTCCAGAAATCAAGAAATCAATTAAAAGGATGAAAAGAAAGGAAGCTATCATTTGCTGTATTCCAGCCCCTTAATGTGCCTTTAGATGTTTAATCCTTTTAATACACTGAGGAATTTTCCAGAAGGGGGAACTTCCCCACAGTTGTACAGTGAGAACAAGGTGGGGCCTCCTATCAAATCCACACCTGTAGAGTTAAAATCACATACAGATAAAACTATAATACAATGACTGACTTAAGAAAACTCAGATTTAGTGGTACCAAGGGTTCAACACTCACTTAGCACATAAATACTTATGCAGTACAATTGGATCCAAAAGTACCTTTGTTAGCAGCCTGGCGCATTCAGAAAATGGCAAAATGACTCCGCGAGAAGCACAGGTGTGGCACATCTTGCTATGGTTCTTACTGTGGTTTCCAAGGGTCTGCTACTCACCGAGGGGAGCCCAGGTGGGGAAGTGCTAGGAAGCACAGCCCCTCTCAAGGGACAGCCTTACAGAGTTCAGCTGTAGCTCTATATTGTGATCTGGAACTTTCTTTAAGAGAACAAACTGTTTTTCAACATGCTCAATAAATCTCCAAAGTGTTTTCAAGTACATGTCTGCAGTGTCACATTGGAGACTCACAAACTTGACACAGCCCAAAGATCTATTTTCACGACCCAAAGACATTTTTAAACCTTTAATTAATTGCCCTATACAGATTAACCATACTGGGCTCACTTTCCTAGGGCTACAGCTGCAGAGGCTGCCCCACTGGGAGGCTTTCAGCTCACCACCCCCCCTCCTACAGGCTTCACTCCTCTACCTCCCTGGCTTCCGTAGGCATTTGATTTGCTACCCCCACACTTGTCAGAGTTTTATAGGTAAGGACCATGACCCAAAAAGAGTGCTCAATGGATTTTTTTTTTATTATTTTATTTTTTTTAAATTGACATCCAAATTAGTTAGCATATAGTGAAACAATGATTTCAGGAGTAGATTCCTTAATGCCCCTTACCCAGTTAGCCCATCCCCCCCCACCCCCCACAACCCCTCCAGCAAACAACATGAGACAGAAGTAGCAGATGCTGGGATATGTTTACCACTGTGGATAAGGACAGTGAACCGAATACAGCATCTTTATGTGTCAGTGGGTCTCTTAGATCTCCATCCACCAAAACATTATTTTTTACATTATGTATTAAGAGCAAAGCAGCTACCTCCATAGGAATTTTAAGTGTCTTACATTCACCAGAGCTAAAAAGGTTTGGTTAAATTGTATTTCCACTTGCATGTTACTAAAAATAATTGTTTTTCCCAATCTAATTTCAACCTCAAAGCCAGGTGACAACTCCTACGCTTTGAGCCCTGAATAATTTTATTTGCTTTCGTGAAATATCTATGTAAGGAGAGACAGTGAAAAATCATGAAAGCATGTGCCACTCCCTGAAACCTCTCTGTTCCTGACAATGCTTTGCTTAGGGAATGTCAAAGCAGCTTAAAATATCACTATGCTTCATCCATCAACAGATTGTCACTTCACTTGAAAAAATATGACTCAAAATGAAAATACTTGTTACTTCCAACCTATCTGGATAAGAGTCAAACCTGTTTATCAAAGTGCCCTTTAACAGGTTTCTACAGTAAGGTTTGACCATGGAGAAGGCTGTTTACAAATTCCAAATGCAAAAAAGATTTCTAAATACCTAACTTCCTCAGTTGTTTACATAGAAGTGCAAGTCTGCCCCCCAAACACAAGGATTCCCATTTTAATGTCAACAGATTAGCTAAAAGGAGAGAAAAATCATGAATTTCTTCAGGGTAAAAAACATTTCCTATCATCAATATGTCCAGCACTGAGCACAAGTACTTAGGGCAGAAAGACATTAAGTGTATCACTAAATGAAGTGCATTTAATCCACGACTCCCCATGATCAGTTTGTGATGGGACCAAGTTAAAAAAAATTATTTTCATGTTAATTTCAACAGAGGCAATTATGCTCTAGATTGAAACAAACACAATCACAACAGGTAAGCTGTCAGAGCCTGCTGGAAGTTTTAGTCATTCTAGTTTTGAAGACACCAGTCAAACAGCTAATTGTACATCCTACAGTATGATAGATAGATAGATAGATAGATAGATAGATAGATAGATAGGCAGGCTATGATTAGCGAGCCTGTAAAAAAAATACTTTGGAAAAGCCTTAATAGGATTTATGTGACTTAACCGTTCAACTAAATGTGTCTTTGTTTTAAAGACCCATAGTAAAATAGTGCTTTCCTGGGGCACACAACTTCTCCCGGTCTGTAGCAGCCCCTATAAGAGGACGAGGAAGAAAGGGCATCAGCTGGTGGACACGGTCGGAGATCATTGTGTTTTGGGGGGCACTTCCATCCTTCCCATGAATCCACGGGAAATCAGCAACTGCTGATGCCCATGCCTATTTTTTTTTTAATGTTTATTTTTGAGAGAGAGAGAGAGAGAGAGAGCGCATAAGCAGGGTAGGGGCAGAGAGAGGAGGAGACACAGAATCCAAAGCAGGCTCCAGTCTCTGAGCTGTCAGCACAGAGCCCAATGTGGGGCTCAAACTCACAAACTGTGATATCATGACCTGAGCTGAAGTCAGACGCTTAACCAACTGAGCCACTCAGGCACCCGGATGCCCATTTGCTACTGTCATTTCACAGCCAGAAAAGAGCTGCTAACATGTGAAGCTATTCAAGACACACCTTGAATTTCAATATTTTATTTATCTGTTATGGTAGTTTTCAGCATTACAGGACACAGAACACCTAACACTAAATTACTCCTTTACCCACCTAATAAGAGAGAAAGGAAACATCAAAGAGAAAAGGTTAAGTGGCTCAGACTTTGGGAGAATATCAAGTTTTTCCTCATCAAAGCCATCAATTAAATATGATAATAAACTTTCTAAACCGATTTTAGCATTTGGTCTCCTAGCTCAAACCTCTCAGGGTGGCTAATAAGAAGAAACCCAACTGGTAGAGCAATGGGGCATTAAAACAAAAAGACTAGCATAGTTCACATCAGTCAAGAGAGAGAGCAGATGCTATTTAAGCAAAGGATAGGCTAATGGTGTTCAGCTCAGGCTGTGTTGGTATCATTTGGGAAGCTTCTCCTTCAAGTGGTCTGGAGAGGGGTGGGGGCTTTTTTTTTTTTAAAGCTCACCCAGGAGATGCTAACTCACAGCAGTGAGAACCACAGGATCAGGCTACATGAAAAAAAGAATAAGCCATTAGTGAAAGTGATCATGTAGTCAAGTGTAGAAACTTCAGAGCAGACAAAATAATTTGTTGACTTTGATGAAATTCTATGTCCACTCAGTGCCTGGACCCGATGGATCTGTGTGCGTGCACAGATTCAGACAGAAGCTGTGTCCTTTGCCCATTCTGGCACCAGTTTTCAATTCATTCTGGATTCACCTATTTTGGATGTCCACAATATTGAGAGGTTCTTTCACTAGGAATGTCACAGAGTATGACAAATACCACACCATGAATTTTTTGATATGCAGCTTACCATATATATTTCACTTATACATGAACATTTATATATCACTGAACACAAACACACACACTTTTAAATAATACATGGTATGGTTGCAACACTGGCTCCAGTCCTCCTTGCCTGGCCTACGAAAAACATCTCTGCCTGGTTCTCTTCTAGTTCTTGGGAGTGAGGACTGTACACTGACTACAGGTGCTGAGACCCCCAGGGTAAGGTCATCTAATTCCCTTTCTATCTCCAGCCTCTTACCCACTGTGAGGCACACAGGTGCTCAATACTTGTTTGTTAAATGAATTTTCCTTGAGCACAAATGACCTCTCTGGCCATCTCAAATTTGGATGAAGTCTCCCACTATAAACTGGTAGAGCTGAGCAAGTAAAAAAGAGCTGACAAGACATGAGCCAGTAATGAGGGGATGTTTCTCATCTAGGGTCAGAAACAAAAGTACTTGTACAATAACACTAACAACCCTGTCCAGGCCTCAAACTAAGCCAAACTCCACCTGAAGGCTGACAATTTCTGGGGACAACCAACCTACAAGAGTCGGGGGTGCCTTCCTCAGGAGACCCTGGAAAGCTGACCCAAGAGAACACACCTCCACCCTCAGCCAGAGATCAGAGTTTAGCACGTCTGCTCTCGGCATGCCCTTGAAGACCATGACTTCACAGACACCAGGCCTCCTGCCTGCAGTGACATGCCCTTAACCATGAAGACTGACTGAGACTACCAGCATTAACCAAGTCTCCTGTCACATGTTTCACTCCCCTCCTTCACAACCACCAGAGCAAGACAAGCATTTCATCCAACCTATTCCATGCTGGTTAACATGGACCAACTAAGCAGTCTGGCTAAGGAGAGAGAGCTAACAGGCGATTACAACTGAGCCTCAATCCCAAGGCCTCTGTCCCGAAAGCCTCCTTGCAGCAGAAACCAGTAACAGCAACAATAACAAAACAGTAAGTGGCTAATATCCATCTGTTACTTATTTTGTGCAAGAATACTAGGCTAAGTGCCTGATACGGGTCAACTCAAATAATTCCTATAAAAACCTCATGGAGTACTGGTATGATTCCCCTTTTATAGATTCAGAAACAGGCTTGGAGAATTTAACCATCTGTGAATTTGTGCCCAATAGCTGAGCACAGGCACTGTGACTCCACAGCCTACCTCTTATTATTCTCTCTCCAGCCTCCAAAGAAAACTGGATGAGCCAGAAGTTAGAAGGACTACACCCACCCACAACCTCACTTGAGACCCAGCTTTCTCAGCTGTCAAATGTGAATGCCAGAGCAGATGATGCGTAGGGTCCCTGACAACCAATATAGTTTTGCTCACCCTATCACATCCAGCACCAATTACAGGACCAGGAGAACCATGCCCCACTGTGACCAGAAGCCAAGAGAAATCAGAGTGATTCATTCTGGGTTGTTTTTTAACTGGTATAAAATATGCATAACTTTAAATTTACCACATGAACCATTAACAGTACCAGTGGCATTAAGGTCAGTCACACTGTTGTGCAGTCATCACCACCATCCACCTCCAGAACTCTTTTCATCTTCTCCAACTGAAACTCTGTGCCCAATGAACACTAAATCCCCACTGTCCTTCCACTCAGCCCCTGGCAACCGCCATTCTACCTTTGGTCTCAATGAATCTGACTATTCTAGGTACCTCATACAAGTGGGAGCATACAGTAACCATCTTTGTACCCGGCTCACTTAGCATAATGTCATTAAAGTCGATCGTTGTAACATGTGACAGGAACCTTCCTCTTACGACCAAATAATATTCCACTGTATGGATATACCACATTTTGTTTATCCATTCATCTGTTGATAGATACGTAAGTTGCTTCGACCTTCTGACCTACTAACACTGCTATTAACAGGGGTATACAAATCAGAACTCTTCACCTTCCTGAATTGAGCCCAGCCCTCTAAGCACAGGCCCAGACGCTGAGTGCCAGGTCACGGGAATCAGACACACACAGCACTGCTCCGTCATGAGGCTCAGGCCCCCATCACAAATATGCCTCTTTGTCTATCACTGAAGAATAAAATGAACACATGCTACGTAGGGAAAATAATCTCCCAGAAAAGTAGCACAATGAGGAAGACCTGAGTGTACTTTGCAGGGGGTTTGAGGTGGAGTGTTCTTGACAGCACACCAGTTTTTAGAATAACTATAGAGTTTCTTTTAATCACTCTGCAGTTAGTTCAAACAAACAAAAACCAAATGATTCAGTAATCAAAGCCATTTGTTATTCTTAATGAGAAATTGTTTCATTCTGGTTCAGGTGTTTCCTACCTGTTCCCATTCCATTTTCCAAACAAAATAAAAAATAAAATAAATGGAAGAATAAAGAGGAAAATAACAATCAACTGTGTTGTTACCATCACTTATAATCCTTCTTTCATAAATCAATAATATTTAAGCTATTTTCTACATTGCTAGATCTATATTGGGCCCACGGCACTCCCTCTATGAGGGGTCAAGACTCACCTGAAAGTCAAGATCCACCTTGACAATCTCCTAGAGGCAAGGGTGAAAGAGATAAGGCAGCTCATACCTCTAGAGCAGATGACACTTGGAAAGAGAGAACTAAAGTCATACAATAATGTTTGGGCTAAAATGTACCAAATCAAAGATAGTTTTCGATGTTTAATCATAATCTAGCCATAAAATCAACTGACTTCAACAATGACCTACCACTGACTCCCTAAGTAAAACAAATGAGTTCAGATAATAGCAGTCAAACTGGGGTGCCTGGGTGGCTCAGTTGGTTAAGTGTCCAAATCTTGATTTTGGCTCAGGTCATGATCTCAGGGTCATGACATGGAGCCCATGTTGGGCTCTGCACTGGGTGTGGAGCCCGTTTAAGATTCTCTCTCTCTCACTCTTTACCCTTCCCCCTCCCCCCCCACACACACACACACATGCACTCTCTCAAAAATAAAAAGTAAAAATAAATAAATAAATAATAAAAAGTAAATAAAATAGATATAATTCAAAAAAAATGCAATCAAACTGACATGCCACTGGCTGGGTTTCTGAGGTAAATAAGCTAAAGCAAAGAACTGTCCCTGCATATAATGCAACATCTTGGAGGAGACAGGACCATAGAGATACAGGAATGTTTCTAAAGGACCTCGTGGGCTTAAGTAGTATATAAAAAGCCAAGCCTCAAGGCAGAAGAGAGGTAAGATGGACAGTTTCTTTCAATAGTGCACTGAGAACAAATTCAAAAGTTACAGCAAGCAACTTTAAAATAAAAAATGGGAAAATGGAGCACAAAGCACCATTCCAAGTCATGGTCCTATGAATTAAGATCGTTTCTGGTCTCTTGCAAGCCTGGAGAGGACCAGGAGGTCCTCATGAAGGGTGCTGAGGTGCTAAGAGCATCCTGCCTTGTGTCCAGAGGAGAATGCCAAGGATGTCTGATTATTGTCCAGTCCCTTCCTCTTTTAAGTGATACCATCCAATAAAAGAGCTCTTCATTTTTTTAACACTTTATGTAAAGAATGCCAAGTTGGTTTTCAAAAGTTGGGGGAAAAGTCTTAAAAGGAATAACTGGGTTTCATCAACCCATTAACTTCATCAAATTAAACCACTGCTTTCTGCAATGCACTTAAAATGGTGTGGTCTCAGCTTCCCTTACCTGAAATGATCTGCAATATCTCCAGCCCCAAACTAACAATTCATGATTCCCAAGCTTAACTATCTCCCTTTTGTAATTACTAGAACTAGAATTACTTGTAACTATTTAGCAGAATCAAATGCACTACAATTAATTTTCTGCAATGAGACTCTCTCCCCAAATGACCAAACCCCAATTCTTGAAAGGAGGACTCAAGTCATCTGATGAATGAACTGTACCACTCAAAATGATCTAAAAAAATTACTTCTGGTTCTCGCTCAAGCATTCAAGAAGACTGGAAAATTAACAATGTCAATTAAACACTCACTGGCTTCCTCTATCTCTAACAATTAAAATATTTTTTAATTACTGTCATGGTTTAATATATAACTTCACTTTTTCTGAAGCTTATGTGGAATGGAGATTTGATTTATATAACAACTAAAAAAGATATTTTACAAGGGGTAAAAGGAAATACTATTCATATAGCCATTAGACAAAATAACCGTACTTCAACAAACCTAGAGAACCAAACACACACACACACACACACACACACACACACACACACACACACAGTTAAACCAGCATTTCATCCTTTAAAGAAAACCACCAAAGAGGGAAACATGAACCATTAATTGTACCTGACCATTTCATAAAAAGCAGTAAGCTGTTTCTAAGTCTAAAAATATCCTCTGAACATTAAACCCTGTGTTTTTCTACCTCTCACCCATTTTTCTCAATGTCCTTTGGCAATAGATTGACTCCGATTAAATAATGTGATATCACATGAGCTTACAACAAAAGGAAACAAACCTGTGCATGACAGGCACACCCACCCCCAATCCCAACAGGGCCTGTGCTATCTGCTGAAGCTGGAGAAACAACATGCACATGGCATTGAAGGAAAAGCTTGGGTGGAACGTGTATACAGTGATTTAAGATGCTGAGGGAAACCTTGATCAATGGGGGAAAAAATCATAATGGTTATCGCAGAGCTAATGAAAAATAAAAATGTGCAGAAAAAAAGTTATAGAAAAAACACAGAAAAATATAGAAATATCTATTGCCACTCCAACAATGTACTAAAATCTCCATATCACAAACCCTGACCCCTAAATTTACATGGCATTTTTCAACTGCATAGACAATGTATCCCTTTCTTTCTTCCCTCTGCTCTGCCTTCCAATAATCCCTCACCTAGAACAATGGGTAAACAGAATTTTTTAAATCTCCAGTGTGTCCCCACATTGGGGAATATCATAAAACCTATCTTTAAAGTCCATTCTCCACAAAATCCAAAATAGTGGTACGTACTCATTGAACCAGCTAGAGTGCTGAATATCAAATGCTGCTTGTCATTGCAAAACCAGCATACCCCTGGTAACTAAAAATGGATACCTTACAACAGGATAGAAATAGCATTCTATAGATATATCATTAGCAAAATTATGCAGCCAGATTATCCCTGTCTATAGTATGTATAGGGTTGCTACATAATTAATGCTTTATTAAACTCTTCTCTGAAGATGTGACTGAGAAAAGATCAGAATCTGAACCAGCTGTGCTGTTTAATATTCTCTCTCAGGAGACAGGGGTGGGGGGAGGGAGGGAGGGAAAGGGAACGAATAGGTGATTTATTTGAAATTCTCCCTTCAATGTTACACTCCTATGTTTGACATGGATGTTTTGTTTTGTTTTGTTTTTTCCCCTCCTTTTACTTACTCTGTCTTGTAAGGCTAAAGAACATAGGACATTTAATTAAAAACAGAAGACTTTAGGAACAGTGATGCTTAAAAGGCTGTGTTTCTATTAAACATTGATCCAGTTCATCCAGGAAGGCTTTGTGCTGTAGAATAAACTCCAGTATTCATGCAACTTTAATGAAAATGTTTCTGAACCCCATTTCCTTCTTTGTGTTTGACCTTCTGTTCAGTACCCTGAATATTTCAAACATCTCTAAAACAGTGGCTAGGAAGGCCAAATATGGGAATAGCATTTACAGGAGCCAAAAATAAGTGTTACAAGAATTTAAAAACTTAAAAAGGGATAAGACAATGTCTCACGTTTTTTTCATAAGCTAGAAGACTGTTCAAATCAGAAAAATAAAGAAATAAAAAGATACAGTCTTAGATATCTATTCTCATATCCTGAGTAGTTTTCTTATTGTCAAAAAATATATGCTCACTGTCTGTATTTTTTTTAAAGAAACAACATCTAAAAACTTTAAGAAAAAGAAAGCTTTCAAAAACCCGCATCTAGAGATAATAAATAACATTGTGAATCTTGTTCCAAACCTCATCCAGCCTCATGTTCAGAAACAGGTCATGTCCACAATTTCACATACAGGTCCATGCTACACACACCCCCCCAAGGAGATCAAGGCAAGGGGTCCATGTGAACAGATGTAGATTCCATCCTTGGTAATAGCCACATAGAACTCCATTCCACAATTGCACCAGTATTTCACCACCATTAACACAGTGATGAATTTTGAACATATGTCTTTACACAGGTCTCCAATTTTCCTACTTGCGATAAATTACAAGTGCCTTAATCAAAGTGAATCTTTATCTTGACACACATTGCTTAACTGGCTTCCAGCAAGGAAGAATCTGCAGGACATGAGAATAATCCCTGGCACCACACATTGCCAAAGCTGGATTTTGTCTCTTATTTTTCAGTTGTGCACTGCCCATCATAATCCCATTAGTCATTTCAATCATATTTAGAATGCTTTTGCTACTCAGTTCTTCACTTTTATGTAGCAAAAATCACCCACTTTATTCTGCAGTCTGTGTGCCTTATCTATCATGTTCAGAAGGGTTTTTCCACCTCAAGAGAACCCAGATTTTCCTCTTACTACTTTACATTCTTTCACCTTTATCCGTTTCCAACCATCTAAAATTTATTTGGGTATAAAGTGTGATAAAAGGATTGTTTCATTTTATTTTAAAAATGGATAACTATCCATCCTTTACTGAAGAATCCCGTCTTTTTTCCACTGATTGAAATGTTGCCTTTAATCATATACCAAATTACCACATGCCTGTATTATTTATTAGATCTTCTATTCTATTGGCTGAATAAGTGAATTACTAAGGGACGTATTTAAAATCTATTCCAGCATTCTAAGGATGGAGTGCTGTCAAATTCTGCCTCCACCCTTAAGTAATGGCTGCGTAACTTTGGATAAGGGACTTACCCTCTCAGTGTCTTAGCTTCCTAGTCAGTAAAATGGGTGTAACAGTACCTACACCACAGGATTTTTATGGGGTTAAGCTAATGCTACACGCTATATACATCTTACTTATCCTTATCATCATCCCCAAAAGTCAGCAATGAGAAAGTTGATCCTTGCCTTCAGGAATTTAAAGACCAGTGAAGGAGAGAGACATTTAATCAAGTGGCCACAAAATTAATGCACAAAAACAAACCACAGAAAATAGATTAAGGGGAACCTCATCCAATCTAGCAGATCAGAGTAGGGGCTTCCGAAAAGCAACATGTGAATTAAAGGCTAAAGGAAGAGCAGGAGTGGGGCGCCTGGGTGGCTCAGTCGGTTGGGCGGCCGACTTCGGCTCAGGTCATGATCTCACGGTCCGTGAGTTCGAGCCCTGCGTCGGGCTCTGTGCTGACAGCTCAGAGCCTGGAGCCTGTTTCAGATTCTGTGTCGCCCTCTCTCTGACCCTCCCCCGTTTATGCTCTGTCTCTCTGTCTCAAAAATAAATAAACGTTAAAAAAAAAAAGTTAAAAAAATAAAAAATAAAGGAGGAGCAGGAGTGAACTAGCCCCAGGGTACCAGGAGGGTGGGCATTCCATCTGGCCACACGGGGCTGAGCGCAGAACCCCACATCTGCCTCTGGTGAGCAGGCTCCTGCATGCTGTGCCCTGAGCTGACAACGTCATAAAACGTCAGTTTGTTCTTTCAACTTCTCAGTTTAAATTCACATCCTCAGAGAGACACTCCATGACCACCCACTTTGAAAAGGCCAGAGATATGGTCTTTGATAAAAGAAAAAAAAGATGATAATCCTATCACACAATCTTTTCGTTCAACAGAAACTATTCCAGCAGATGTTCCAAGATCCTAGCTTCAGTAAAACACAAGAAGGAGTTCTTTATCTTCAAGACTATCCTCTCTGAAATAAAACATGCAAGTGTCTGAAAAGCCATCAAATGCTCTTTTTAATGTGCAAATAACAGTACTTTTCTCACATCTGGAATGATCTCTGCTGGTAAGAACTTCCCAGGTTGTACCTAATAAACAACACTTAACCTTTCTATATGCTGAAGAGGATATGGTCTGTCTCCACAGCACAGTGTCAGACATGACCCCATTATTTCTTTGTTGCACTGGTGACAGTGTCTAATTACATATTTGCATGATTATTGGTCTACCTCCTGCACTACACTGCCAGTTCTATGAGGGCAGGGAATGAGGATTTTCTTCACCTCTATACTCTCAGAACTTAGCACAGAGCCGGGCAGGTAACTGATGTAATGCCTACTGTTTGTAAGACAGATGGATGACCAGAGCACAGTGTGAGGGGAAAGCTGGCACTACACCAGGGTGGAGAGGCAAGGGCCAGATCAGGTAGGCCCTTGCAGCTCACTATCTCGGACCTTGGTCTTTCCAACTAAAAGCCACTGAAAAGTCCCAATACACAGAAGCAGCAAGGGCATATTCAGGTTCTGAAAAGATCACTCTGGCTAAAATGTGATCTGAATGGAGGCAGGAGGGATTGCTGGGAGACACAGATGGTCAGAGGTTGGACTAAGATGGGTGGTGGCGGTGGTGAGCCAGAGACTGACTGAGCAACTCCCACAGCATTTCAAGAATGGACAAGTGCCAACATTTCAGGAGGATAGATTTGGCCTCAGAAAATTCTACACGACTAATAACCTCAATATAAAATGTGAGACTGTACAGTACAGAAGAAGTCACTATCATCAGGGAACGTACAAAATCAAAAATGAAAGTGTAAACTGGAATAAAGTCTACTCCCCACAGAGGAGGCCCAGTTCTGAGCAATCTCACTCATCCACGGGACATATCAAAACCACAAGGCACAATGGCTAAAGGCCTTTGCATTGACCTATTTGTAACTCAATAGCATCACTGTTAATTACTCTTTAAAAAATAAATAAGTAGGGGCACCTGAGTGGCTCAGTCAGTTAAGCTGCAGACTCTTGATTTCAGCTTTCAGCTCAGGTCATGATCTCACGGTTTGTGAGACTGAGCCCCCCCCCCCCCCCAGGGCTCCACGCTGACAGTGCAAGGAGCCTGCTTCTGATTCTCTCTCTCCCTCTCTCTCTGCCTTCCCCCTGCTTACACTTACTCTCTCTCAAAATAAACAAACTTCAAAAAAAATTCTTAAAAAATAAGTAAACAAATAATATATTGTAAAGCTTTTTTCTCCACAAGATTACCAAAAAATAACCTCTGAATAAATAGTTACTCCTCAATCCTCATAACGTTCCTGAACAACCTGCTATTGCATATCTTACAGTTCTTTCTAGTGTGAGGTGGCAATGAGGTTCTGTATTTGTAAATGGCTTTTTAGGCAGGGGCAGGCCATCCATAGCAGTTGCTACTTGCAGCAGTTGGGGAATGCGGTCTAACACCCCTACTATGCTTTTGCACTGCTTCTCCCCCTTCTTGTCCCTCACAGCTGTCATGAGCGTGTCTGGCACTTCTAGAAGTAGCTTAGGCACAAAGAGCCCCGTAGTTCCATCATTTCTGCAGAAACTTCACTCAAGTTACTCAGCCTCCATTTTCCCACGTTAAGTTGTTCAGCATCAATATGCCTTCTCCCTAGAGAGAAGTTAAGGCACTAAAAATAAGCACATACATACTATAAAATGCTAAGGTGTCACTCCACATTCATCAACAAAGAGGGAAAAGTTAGTGAGTTTCCAGTTTGAGATGAATTTAGTGAAGCAATTATATAAGTAGTTACTACTTAAAGAGTCAAATCATTATTTTTCCAAAGAAGACATACAGATGGCCAACAGATACATGAAAAGATGTTCAACATTATGAGGGAACTGCAAACTAAAACCATAATGAGATATCACCTCTCAATTGTTAAAATGGCTATTATCAAACAAGACAAGATAAATGCTGGCAAGGCTGTGGAGAAAAAGGAACCCTCATGCTCTGTTGGTGGGAATGCAAACTGGTACAGCCACTGTTGAAAACAGTATGGAGTTTCCTCAAAAAAGTAAAACTACCATATAATTCAGTAATTCTACTTCTGGGTAGTCATACAAAAAACAAAACAAAACACGAAAACTCTAACTCGAAAAGGTATATGCACCCCCATGTTCACTGCACCATTATTTAATACAGTCAAGGTATGGAAATAACCTAAGTGTCCACAAATGGATGAAGAAAATGTAGCATACACACACACAATATTATTCAGCCATAAAAAAGAATAAAATTTTGCCATTTGCAACAACATGGACAGATTCTGAGAGCATTACCCTAAATGAAGTAAGTCAGAGAAAGACAAATACCATATTATTCACTTATATGTGGAATCTAAAACAAAACCAAAAAACCAAGCCCACAGATAAACAGAACAGACTGGTAGTTGTCAGAGGTGGGAGGTGGGCAAAACAGGTAAAGGGAGTCAAAAGGTACAAACTCCCCAGTTATAAAACAAATAGGTCATGGGAACGTAATATACAACATTAATACAATATTAATATATTATTATATTACCTTAACATTAATATATTAACAATGTACTATAGTTAATTTTTTAAAGAGTTTGACAGGAGAAATTATTGAAAAGACCTTAACACTTCTTTCAAAATAGAAGTGATGCCTCCACTTAGAGAAACACATATCAAAATCAAACTTTAAGAACTTTTAAAGGAAAACGTTTATCTGATGTACAAGTAATTTGTAACAAATCTTTTTTTAAGTTTTTTTTTTAAGATGGATGAAGAGGGAAAAAGAAAAGTCATGGGGTGGGGGCCGCTAGGCAGGAGGATGTATTAATCAATTAAGTTTGGGAAACTACATAACCATACCCTGCTGCAAGAATTCTGAACATTTTATGGTAGCCTCTGGAAAATCCTGCAGTGCAGAAACATGCTTACTTTGATCCAGTATTTCTCCAACTTACATGGTCTTGGTATGAATCTCTCCCCCATGTTCTACTATTTAATAGAAGACTCTTCAGATAGCAGTTCCTAAAGCTGAGGAGTTGTTTGGGGTTTTTTATTGGTTTTGTTTCATAATGTGTATGGGCCTTCTCAAATCTAATTCAGAATCTCAAGTGGTGGGAACCCAGTGAGATGTATTACTAGCTTTGGGAAACACTTCAGTGGTTTTCAAGGACTTTCAGAGATGCTAGGCTGGGGTCAGCATCACGAATAAATGAAGGAGGAGGCAATGGTTGAGCATCTTCAAAATTATGATGTAAGCAAAAGTGAAGTCATTTAATCTACAGAAATAAGTACACACCCTCTTCCAGCCCATAGATGTTCTAAAAATCAGGACTTTATGGTTCCAACAGTCTACTTAGGAACCAGAGGAGACTATGCACTGATACAAATAAGAATCTATCTTGCATAAACAATTTATTAAGTAGCTTATTAAAGCATATTTTAATAACCTGCATTTAAAAACTTACAAATCAGACTCACACCTCACCTTCCACCAGTAATGCCCAATTATGAGACAAGTGTCCTGCAAAACTCTTCCACTTTTAAGAGAAGCTGCTATGGAGTGCCTGCGTGGCTCAGATGGTTGAGCATCCCACTCCTGATTTCAGCTCAGGTCCTGATCTCATGGGTTCGTAGGATTGAGCCCCACATCAGGTCTGTGATGACAGTGAGAAGCCTGCTTAGGATTCTGTCTCCTTTCCTTTCTGCCCCTCCTCCTCTAAATAAATGAACACTGGGGGGGGGGGGCACCAAAGAACACAGTGCAGAATGTATAGATAATCAAGTTCCATTATATTACATCCATCTTAACTCAAAAATCGTTATTATATAGTGTTTTTTTATTAATGTTGAAATCTATGAACAATTAAGAGGACCAAAACCAAAAGTTTTGAAGAAAATAAAAGCATCGGTTTAGTACACACTTCCATCAGATCACTAGGCCAGAAGACAAATTTCTTGAGACAGTCTTCAACTCTGTTTCTCAACTTACAAGTTAATGTTGCCTCCAGAAATTTGAAGAGATTTTGCAGAGACTGGAAAAACAAGCTTTACTCCAGAAATGACTTCACAGCCTATTTGTCTCAGTGCTTGAAGCACTTTTCATTGAAGCCATTAAAGAGTGCCAGGCCCCAGAGAAAGCCAAACCATCCATAAAGGCACACTTGTGCCCAACCAGCAGCCACCCTCGGTGCTCCTGTTGATCTTGCCAGATATGTCCTCTCTGGGAGGAAGCTCAAAGTCACCTGCCCATCTCATTACTGAGACTGTTTCATGGTCATGGTCCTTCCATTCTGTTCTACTTTGGGGTGGAAAGAAGGAGGTAATACTTTTCCATTCATGTCTTCCTAAACGTCACATTTTCTGTCCTCAAAAAAAGCCCAGCAGAGACTATTAACAGAATTCTGCGTCCAAGTTCAAAGAGTATCACTTAGAATATCTCCTATCCTCTTATTGTGTCTCTGTATCACCTCATTCTTCTTTGCTGAGATGGCATTGTCTACAGGTCTTTTGCTGAGAAGCTAAAAACTGACAGGAGATTCCTAGTATAAGGGCTGGAGGATGAGACTGAACATCTTGCACCATATTACTTAGAACATCTTGCCGAAATATTCTTCTACACTACACATGTCCTAGCTGTCCTCCTTCCTCTATGCAAAACACAGTCAAAGCCATGGCACACTCTTTCCTAAGGATAAGACTAGGGCTCTGGGGGAAAATAAATCTTTATTTAAAAGAAATGCTAGCAAAAGTCATTAGCAATATTCTTACTTACAAGGTTCCTATACTTCTTAGAGATATAGGAAAAGCAGCCATGCGTTCAGAAGAAACCCGGGCAGCACAATTTAATTCAGGGCTCTATGGAGAGCGAGACAGGCATTCAAATACTCTTAAGCTAAATGTCTAATGGAGCAAACAAACACATTGGCTTATAGCTCTAGAACTTGGCTGGAAACCGGGTTTACTCCCAATCTTACTGATGTCTTAAAGATTCTTCTTTTTCTGGGGCGCCTGGATGGCTCAGTTGGTTAAGCGTCCAACTTTGGCTCAGGTCATGATCTCAGTTTGTGAATTCAAGCCCCTCATCAGGCTCTCTGCTGTCAACATGGAGCCTGCTTCGGATTCTCTGTCCCCCTCTCTCTCTGCCCCTCCCCTGCTCATGCTGTCTCAAAAATAAATAAAACATTTAAAAATTTTTTAATTAAAAAAAAGTTTCTTCTTTTTCATATGTCCCATTTAACCTGAGGAAGTGAAGATAAGAACAAGATGATAGAATATAAAGAAAATTTAGTGATAAATATAACTTAAAAACATGAAGGAAATGTGGAAACAAATCTTATAGCAATATTACCTGGCATGTAAGTTCTCAGCTTATTTTAGCTACTATTATAGTTCTTCTTTTCCAATATTAGGCCTATTACAACTGTGTTTTGTGGCCTGCTTCTTTCATTTAGCAGTAATCATGAACATTTCCCTACACCAATAAATACGGTCTCATGGATAAAATGGCTATAGATACTCCGTAATATAGACATACCAAGATTTACGTCCCCATCTCCTATTACTTGACATTTACATTGCTTCCAATTTTTCACTACAGTAACTACCAAACTGAACAACTGTGCACCAAGTTTTGCAAGCTTATACATTTATTTTGTGGATAGATTCCTGAAAACAGAATTACAAAGAAGAGACCTACTGATCACCTAAAGTGTTACAACAGTTTACACTCCCACCAGCAAATGAGAACACACATTCTTACACCCTGGCTAACTCAGAAAGTTATCCTTTTAATCTATGCCAATATAAACAATGAAAAATGTCATAAGTTGCTATTTGATTTCCATGATTTTTGTATGTGTATCCTGGTCACTTGTAATTATTTCATACATTGCCTTTCCATATTCTTTGTTGTTTTTTTTTTACATTTATTTATTTTTGAGAGGCAGAGACAGACAGTATGAGTGGGGGACGGGCAGATAGAGAAGGACACAGAATCCAAAGCAGGCTCCAGGCTCTGAGCAAGCTGTCAGCACAGAGCCCAACACAAGGCTCGAACCCATGAACCATGAGATGGTGACCTGAGCTGAAGTCAGACGCTTAACCGACTGAGCCACCCAGATGCCCCTCCGTATTTTTTTCTATTTTTTCTACTAAGGTGTTCATCTTTATCTCACTGCTTAATCATAGCTTTTAGATATTTCTTAGTTTGACATTTAAGACTGGAATAGGACTCATAGTTAAGAATAACTTGGCATTTACTGGTTCTGAAACCAGCTAGCCTGGATTAAATCCTGGCTCTGCCACTGAAGTTTCATGACCTTGGTCAACTTAACCTCCCTGAGCTTCAGTTTCTTCATCTATAAAATAGGTCTAATAATGTAGCAACCTCTAGGGCTGTTATATGTAAGTAGTTAATGAGTTAAAATAGTACCTAGCCATGTTAGCCATGTTTGCAGTTAGAAAAGTTTATTTTAAACCTACAATTTTATGAGGTCATGTTTGTTTTTTTAATTTTTTTTATGTTTGTTTATTTTGGGGAGAGAGAGAGCATAAGCAGGGAAGGGGCAGAGAGAGAGGGAGACACAGAATCCAAAGCAGGCTCCAGGCTCTGAGCTGTCAGCACAGAGGGTGACACGGGACTCAAACTCACAAACCGTGAGATCATGACCTGAGCCAAAGTTGGACGCTTAACTGACTGAGCCACTCAGGCACTCTATGAGGTCATGTTTTAATTTAACTTTTAAATTAACTCTTAAAAATATGTGATGCAGGGGCACCTTGGTGGCTCAGTTGGTTAAGTATCTGACTTCAGTTCAGGTCATGCATGATCTCATGGTTGGTGGGTTCAAGCCCCACATTAAGCTCTGTGCTGACAGCTCAGAGCCTGGAGCCTGCTTCAGATTCTGTGTTTCCTTCTCTCTCTCTGCCCCTCTCCCTCGTGTGTGTGTGTGTGTGTGTGTGTGTGTGTGTGTGTGTGCGCGCGCGCGCGCGCTCTCTCTCTCTCTCCCTCTCTCTCAGAATGAATAATAAATAAATCTTAAGAAAATACATGTATTTTTAAGCAGAAATAAACAGATTCAAAATATACACATAAGATAACTCCTTTTAAATATATATAAATACGGATACATAGAAAACAAGTATCAGTTGAATGCTCACTATGAGACAGGCATTGGGGACACAATGAAGGACAGAAAATACAAGGTCCCCTTCTTTATTTCCACCTGGGGGATACCAACAAAGAAACAATAGGAGCCTGCAGTGCAATGGGCCAAGTGCTACACTTAAAAGAAGTGTAATGGGCAATATTCATTGCACATGGAAGGGCATTTAACCCACACCAAATGAGGCAAAGAGAAATCTGAGAAAATATCAAGCTGAGACCTTCAAGAGTAGTGATTAGTCAAGCATAAAGTGGAAAAAAGGGAAGGGAGATTTCTACAAAGAATCAGTATGGTTCAAAGGCTCAAAGGCAAGTAAGCTTGTGTGGAATAAAGCTGTAAAAGCTAAGCACACACAGAAAGAGCTGTGAACAATGAGACTGGATTGGTAAACAGGGGCCAGATCACACTCCAAATCCTTAATGGGCCTTATAAGGGCTCTATGCCAGGAGCCAAAAGGAGCCACTGAAGAATTTTAAGCAGAGGAGCAACATTAGATTTGTTCTTTAGAAAGATCACTCGAGCTACACTTAGATAATGAATCAGAGGAGAACAAGACCAGCAATAAAATATCAGAACCTAAACTCATGCCCAAGACCATATTACCGCCTCTGCAGAACTTAGCAATTGCTGGGACTAGTGACTTGGTTGAGGTCTTACCGGTCCTCAGAATGGGAAAACTATACAGAGATCTGAAATTTCTGAGCCTCTAAGCCTGGGATCCTGACAACCATGTTCTACATAGCTTAATGATGCATGGCCTTTCACCATTTTCTAAAATGATTTCAAGAACTTCTCTCAAAGTACACCTCTGCCTCCCTTCTGAACATTATACACAGAACACATGACTCCGTGCTGCCCTAAGCAAATGACCTTCCCTTTTATGATACATAATTAAATACCCAGTCATGGGCAGAAAATTCCTTGATATGCCAAAAATGGCCAGCCATTTATACAATGGTCAAATTGTGGGTGGGAGCATGTTTGAATACAGTTGGTACAGACTTGTGACCTTAATAACACTGATTCCCTCGATGAGGAGAACATTGACTTTATTCTTCTTTCAATCGTTCTGATTTAGTAAGGGACAACATCCCAGTGTACTATTGTTAGGATATGTGCTACTTACCTTATAGGTTAATCTCCTTTTTTAACAAAAGCAGAATAAACTTCAAGCTCACAGATTTACTCCAGCAAGAGTAAACATTTCTGTATGATAATTCTTATACTTTTATTTATGAAAATAACACAATGATTCATTTTTAAAGTTGAGTCAGTAACGTAGAGATGACACAGATGCCTAAAAGCTCATGAGGATAAAACTCAGTAACAAATCTGGGGGACAAATTACTCCACCATAACCATATGGAGCCTACTGAAGTTGACTGCCTAAATTCACTTTACTCTTTCATGGCAACTAGCAGACACAATGACATCAGACACCAAGAATTTAGATGTTATAAAAGGCAAACCAACACATATCACGTGATATCAGCAAAACTCATTGCCTCAAAAAAGTCGAGTCACAATCATCAAATTCAGACAAATGCACTCATGGAGAGATTGTATGATAAGCTTTCTGGTTAAGATACATCCTTCATTTAAGGTTTATGGTAAAAAGGAGTCAAAAGTCTTTAAATGTGTACATCTGAGATACAGAAAGCTCAAAGAGCTTGTAAAGAAATGAAATACATCCACATTGTTCGAGTATTTTGTGATCATTTAAATTTTACAAATAAGGACAAGCTTCCCCAGCTTCTGTTGGAGCTAGGAAAAAGGAGGTTTCCACATCTACATGAAGAAATTTAGAGAAGATATAAATAAGCACTGCAAGTATCTCTCTGAAAAATATGGACTGGGTTTATGGTGAAGGTAATGACTAAAAAAAGTGAAAAATGGAAATTTTGGATTTGTGAGTTTCAAAGGAACCAAAGAGGCATAGAGAGTAGTAGATGACATGAACAGGAAAGGGCTTAATGGCAAACAATTATTTGTTAAACTTAATTTAAAGGGGAAAAGAGACACAACTGAGGTGCAAGGTTGAACATAAGAAGCAGAACCTAATCTATAGATAATAGGATTATCACCTTCCATGAGTAAAATCTTGATGATGGTATTAACGAGGAACATTTCCAGAAAGTACTTCCATTAGTCAGTCTACAACATGATGGAGGATAGTCACAACCAGCAAAGGGTTTGGGTTTGTAGCCACTTACACAATTTAATAAATAATATAAATATGTCCAGCAAGACACCATATGCAACATTCACTCAACCTAAAGAAGCACACCAGGGTCACTTCAGTAAGCAGTAAATGCTTACTGAATGCTTACTGAACACTAGGGTGAAAGCTGTACCTGCTCTGTAATCAATTCCAACTGGATGCTTCACCATCCAGTTACTTCAGCTCTCTGACATGGACCATGCCTGACTATTCTCTCCTCAGCCAAGCTGCCCAACTGACACCACACCCGTATAGGACATCTCAGGTGTCGGACCTCATCCTTCCCAACAAATGTCTGGCACTGTCCACCAGCTGCAATTAGAAAATCATTCAGGGCTATGGATCTGCAAATCATGTCAAAGAGCATGAAACTAACATAACACAGACAAACAACACGAAATGTGCCACATGCACCTGAAGTCCTCAGTAACTTAATGAACAACTTCAAATTACCACGGAGCTGTTTGATGTGCCCACACTAAATAAGCGCATTTCAGTGTGTCTGTGTTGGCACAGGCCTTCCACAAACACAGGAACAGATGCAGGGGGAACAGTCAACCACTTTGCTCTCACTAGTAAAAATCCCTGATGCTTTGATAGAGACTTAGAATTCAAAAGGCTCCTCAATGTCCTACAGTCTCTCCATTCCAAGGTCAATGAAGCGGTCACGGTACTAGCAGCCTGCCAAGCTAAGATTCCTCAGAAAGTAGTTAACAGCCTCACCTTTTACAACTGATCAGGAACCACAAAAGGAAACGTGTGTTTCACTAGGAAAAAATACCTAAATGTCAAAAAACCTAAACATTATAGGGGGAAACATCTGTAAAATATAAAATGTATTTAAAAATATATAGAGAACATTAAGACTTATAAGAAAAGTTGATTCAACAAATTGTATGTATGTATATATTTACATACACACACACTCAGAAGCACACATACAAATGAATGTATTATAGGCACAACAGACAGCAAAGACTTTTAGCTTTTTACCACCACTCCTATACTCTGGGTACACTGCTTGACTACACTTTCCAGCCTCCCCCCTTCTTCCCTTGCACTTAGGTATTCCACAGTTTGGCTATGTTATAAGTTCCAGCCAACTGAACATAAAAAGAAGTGACTATTTTTTCTATGAACTTTCTGTTGTTGCTTAACAAATGATCATAAACTTAGCAACTTAAAAACTATATCCATTTATTAGCTCACAGTTCTACAGGCTGAAAGTCTGGGCCAGCTACACTGGGTTCTCCACTCAGAGTCTCACAAGGTCAAAATCAAGATGACAGCTAGACCAGGCTCCTATCTGCAGACTCTGGGGAAGAATTCCCTTCCATTCAGGTTGTTGGCAAAGTCCTGCTCTTTAAAACTGTGGGTCTGATGTCCCTGTTTCCTTGCTGGCTACCATCTAAAAACTGCTCTCTACTCCTAGAGCTGAGTACATTCCCTCTCACATGGCCCCTCCATCTATAACAGCAACAAGTCCAGTCCTTCTCATGCTTCCAATCTTTCTGACTTCCCCTTTCACTACCAACCAGAGAAAACGCTCTGCTTTTAAATGGGTTTGTATGATTAGATTAACCCCAAACATACAATCTCCCCTTTCCCATATAGAGTAGGAATTTCAGGAGGAACAACTTTTCATAGTGACAGGTTGACTCACACTCAAAGAAGAGGGGGCAATATGAGAAGGAGGGTCACTTAGAGCCTTAGCATCATGCCTACCACATTCTTCTTCCAGGCCTGGCCCACAGAAATCTACCATGCCTGTTCCAACATACTCTTCCCTTTGGCAATCTTGAAAACCATGTGTTAAAGATGTAAGAACCCCCAGTCATCCTGGATCCCTGAGGCAAATGATGGGAAGTAAGAATGAAAAGAGCTATGAGCAGTAAACATCGATTAAGACTTCTTGGTTAAATCAAAGCATGAGGCTCTCTTACAAAGTTCAGGTGAACACAACCAAACCTACTGGTTGAAAATTAGGTATAAAAAACATCCATTGGATCAATGGAATCCAAAAAGATTCCACTTCAGTAACTAGCAAATGGGAAATCTCCTAAGTTTCTGAAGGAATTTTGTTGCCCAAATCAGCCATGAGCCATGAATAGTTAAAAGCCACTAACTGCAAGGGTGCCTGGGTAGCTCAGTCCAATGGTTAATCATGGGACTCTTGATTTCAGCTCAGGCCATGATCTCATGGTTTGTAGGATCAAGTCCCACGTGGAGCTCTGCGCAGACAGTCGTGAGCCTGCTTGGGATTCTCCCTCTCCCCTCCCCCTACTCACATGTGCACATGCACACTCTCTCTCAAACTTTTTTAAAGGAAAAAAAAGCCTCTAACTGTAAAAAAAAACAAAGCAAAAAAATAAACAAATATTAAATAAACAGGAAGCCAACGAAAGAAGCTATACAGCTCCCGAAGAGGCCACGCTCCCTGTCACCCTCTTTAGATTTGGGCCAAACAGCAGAAAGAACAAAATAATTCTTCCCTGATTGCAGAACCAGGGTAAAACCATAGAACTTCCTCTCTGTAGGGGTTGGGACCTCACAAAGCTTACCCAGAATGTGGTATCATTGTATGGACAATAATTGCCATGGCTCCCATTCTTTCTTTCTCCAAATGGGAGTGGTCACTGAGGACAGTATTTCCTGAACATGAAAAAGCATAGGCAGACTAGTCACGTGTGCCTAACAAGCATTGTACTTTGATACTGAGATATTTCTTAGCACTATGGAACTGCTCCAATTAAGATCTATGGGGAAAGTTCAGTTTGAATTATAACAAAGACACTTCTATATCTTATTTTTATCTTCATTTTTATTATGTTGATATTTTTTATTGATATATCAATATATTTGATATATTTTATTTTGAATTATATTTATCATTATTCAGAAGAGGCCACAAAATCCTGCCTAGTGGTCCTTCAGAGACCCGAGCATCTAAGCAAGCCTCCGAGGAGCTTGCTGGTTCTCACAAATTATAGAAAGCTTTTCCACAGTCATCCATACCATATAGAATCTGACCTGGGGCTGGGCAGAGGGGAGTGAGAGCAAACCAACTAGAACATCATATTCAGAAGTTGCATTAAATGTAAAATCTTCATAAACAGTAAATTTATTTCACAAAGCATCAGACTCAGTTGATGATTTAGTGGCATTTGAAAATATTTTATCGATCTTCTACAAAAACATTTACAGGGTCTTACAATCATGACATTACAATAGGTATAACTGTAGCTCTCAATCTTTATTATCTATTATAGACCACATAAATCACTTTTAAACATCTGGACTCCAAAAGGATCAGGGCAATAAAGAAAATCTAAACCAAAAAAAAAAAAAAAACTGAGAAAAGTTGTATTGTAAAATTTTGTTTCCTGCCACCTTAACGTCCTCACATACAACGAGCTCGAGCAACCCACCCAGGTAACCAAATGCACCACTGTGATAAGGTGGTCCCCAAGACAACTACATTTCTCAGGCTGCCCCTGACTATGACCTAGTAAATTCAAATGCACCAAGGAAATACCCTCTGCCTTTTCTTGTGTTCTCCACCCTGACCCTAATAAAGACCCTTACCCACTGGTCTTTGTACTCTCTCTTGGCTACCACCTGTTTGGCTGAGCCCACTCCCCTGGCCCTGCTCATATGTGGCCCCTTGAGTGTGCATTGTCTCTGTCTCCCTCAAACCTGTGAGTTTAATAAACTTTGTTTTCCTGAGCCTCTCCTGGGTCCCCTCTTGGTGCCACACTCAACTCATCATCATCACACAGAACATAACAAAGGTATAAATGATCAAATGAACAGAAAGGGGAAAAAAAGAGAAGTCAAGAAAATCCTCTGATTTCTTACCCTCTAGATAGAATCCTGCCCATCTGGCCTTAACTTGTGAAGGAAAGCCACACCACTTTAAACCCTAGAGCTGTTCTTAAACTCTGCCTCCCCCAATTCTCCTTATTTGAATGATTCTAGTCCTCCTCTCTCACTTCCTCAAGCTGCCCACTCTAATGAAAGCTCTAGGGTTGCATGAAGGCCTGGGAATCTGAGCAGCACAAGGGGCTTGGCAGAATGAACTCTGCTCTGCAAGCTGAAGCCCTCCCCGCTACCGGCATCATGCCCCAATACTAAGTCTCTCTCTCTCTCCCGCAATGACATTTCTCCTCAAAACACTCACCATTTCCCCCCACCAAGTCTTGATGCATTTTCAAGGGTATTTATAGTTAATTTGGGAGATACATACTTCAAAATTTTCCAAATAGAAACCAAAGTTCATATAAACTCAATTTAAAACATTAAAGAATCACTGTGGGGGAAAAACCTTGCCAAAAAATGTCACTGTGTCAACAACAACAAAAAACTTGATCAAAGAGAATCTCAGTCTCAAGGGAAATTATTTTCAGCAGCCACTTTCATTTCAAACTCCTCCACAGGTCCATTTGCCAAGTGTATCAGTAAGTCAGGGCTCATTGACAACCTACTGTTTTTTGTTTTTTTTTATTTTTTGCATGGTTCAAGTTATCTTATTATGCAAGCGTAGCACTCTCACAGACATTATCTCATTCAATTCTGACACCTTTGGAAAGGCTTTTTATATTTGATTGCCCCTACAAGTAGTTTAGAGATAGTTTCATTTTGAGCAGATATTCTAAAGCCCAGTAATAAATTGATGCAAGTGATTGTTATTGTAAGAACCACCCCATTCTCTCCTGATGACATGATCAATTTGTTATAATGCATTTTTACTTTGGGGGAAGGGAACAGGATTGGGATTAGGAATTCCTCTAAGAAGCTGATGATAAGGGGCACCTGAGCGGCTCAGTCAGCTAAGCAATCAGCTTCATCTAAGGTCATGATCTCATGGTTCTGAGTTCACACCCTGCATTGGGCTTTCTGCTGTCAGCACAGAGCCCACTTCGGATCCTCTGTCCACCCTCATGGCCCTTCCCCCCTCCTCTCTCTCTCAAAAATAAACATAAAAAAAAAAAAAAGCTGATGATAAAAAAAAAAGCTGATGATGAGTGGCTCGGTCTGTTAATCATGGAACTCTTGATCTCAGCTCAGGACTTGATCTCAGGGTCTTGAGTTCAAACCCTCATGTTGGGCCCCATGTTGGGCTCTGCACTGAGCATGAAGCCTACTTTAAATAAAAAAAAAAAAAAAAAAAAGCTAATGAAAAAGATTATGATAGGCTAAAAACCTCTCCCTCAGAAAAATGCACATATAAAATGTGGCATATAATTTTAGAAAATATATAGTCCTTCCAGCCTCTTATTGACCCCAGGTAAGAACCTGACAAAGAGTGCATGTATAGAAACCCTATGTGAACAAAAAAGTTATACTCGAGATTTTGAAGGCAGCAGAGATTTTACTGCTTTAAAGCAAGCATTTAAGGAACTGAGAACCTCACTCAAAGTTATAACCAATTATATATTTCATTAAATACCTTAACAAGTTTGAAGTCTCACCAAATCAATAAATGCATAAACAGATTTATGCAACATTCTCCCAAGCAAAACATCTATATAAAATACAGCACTTTAAATATGATGAAAGCATGAAGAAATTAGTTAAACGGAAAGGCATAAAATACCAGTGTAATTAAAATTTTCCAGTTGATGAATCTGAGTGGGACAATAATCATGCACCAGATTATATCATAACATACAGCCTAACCAAATATTAGTTTCTATCATTAAAAAAAAAGATGTAGTCTATAGTAGGTATATATCCTAACCAAATTTATTGAAAAGAAGAAAGCATATCTCATTCAATGCAATATAAAGGTGTTATTTATAGACTTAATTGTCTTTTTAATGCTAAATCAAATGCAGTATTTAGGAGAACAATGTGGTGAATCCTTTCACGCAAATAATAGCTGTTATGGGTTATGTGCCCCCTCCAAAAACTTATGTTGAAATCCTAATCCCCAGTACCTCAGAATGTGACCTTATTTCAGAAATAGTCACTGCAGATGTAACTACTTAAGCTAAAATGAGGTCATACTGTTGTAGGGTGGGTCTCCAATTCAATATGACTGGTGTCCTTAGAGAAAGGGGACATTTGGACACAGATAGGAAAAAACCATGCTAACATGAAGACAGAAATCAGGGTGATGTGCAAACAAACCAAGAAAAGCCAAAGATTGCCAACAAACTACTAGAATGTGGGAAAGAGGCCTGAACAGACTCTTGCCTAAGGCCTTCAGAGGAGTATGCCCTCACTGTCCCCTTCATCAAGACTCCAGAAGTGTGTGACAATAAATTTCTGTTGTTTAAGACACTCAGTTTGATACTTAGTTCTGCACAAATGCCAAAACAAATACAATGACCTAATAAATTTTACTCTGTAACAAACTTACACCTGTTTCTACAAAGCAAGGTACATCCACAACAAATGCTTGATAAAGTAAAAAAAATAAATAAATAAATAAGTGTAGAATTTATAATAACAGCATGTTAACTGGAAGCAGACAGCTATTTTTACCTAATATGCTGCCAGTTTAAACCAACAAGTGAAAAAAATTGACATTAATCTTGCTAAAATGAAATCTCAATATGAGTAAAACTCACTAAAAGTAGAATACATGCTCATTTGCCCTATTTTACAGTAACAAAGAGTACCTTATTTTTTCTAATTGTATCATAAATTTTATCTACAAGCAATAAAGTAATAAAGCATATTAAAGTAAAAATATGATCAATTTTTGCTGTTAATATATTCTCAACCTGAAAGTCTTTCCCACTCATTAAATTGTCTTTAGCAAAACATTTTTTCACCTCCAAATATCAGAGATATTAAAAATAACTGTAGGCAACAAGGTAGAAATAATCAGTTCTAAATCAAGAGAACAGTCTTGACACTTCTATTCAGAGATTTCAAATCAGTGGGCAAACTTTAAAGGCATACTGCTTTATTAATACAAATATCCTGCACTGAAAAAGCAAAAAACTCAATTTCACAGAAACAAGAGAAACGTTTGCCTGAAGAGGGGCCCTCCACTTAAGAATACTGGCCACACATGGGCGCCTGGGTGGCTCAGTCAGCTGTGTCCAACTTCAGCTCAAGTCCTGATCATCCCCTTCCTGAGTTGTAGCCCCAGTTCAGGCTCGCTGGGCTCTGTGCTGACAGCTCAGAACCTGGAGCCTGCTTTGGATTCTGTGTCTCCCTCTCTCTCTTGCCCCTCTCCTACTCACACTCTCTCTCAAAAATAAGCAAACATTTAAAAAAAAAAAAAAAAAGGCAACATTGGCCGTATAATCTAGCATATCTATTCTCGAAAGGCAATAATTCTAGGTGTAAAGCTTACTTTGTAGGTAAGATCAGGTTCACGGAGCTGGGTATGGAAAAATGGCTTAAAAAGTAGGACGTGGCTATTTCCCCTAGTATCTTTGTCACACGCAAACACTACCACTGGCTTTACACACCCTTCAAATATACACACGTACACAAGAAGAGTAACCTTTGCCAGGGGCTAGGACTGTGCTCCATTAAGTTATGGATAAGATATCGTGTGTTGTCTCACCTCTAAAATGAATGGCTTTTCAGTAAAAAAAAAAAAAAAAAGACTCAGTGACTCTGCATCTGAATCAGGTGTGATGAATACTACTCTTGTCACAAGCAAACCTCCTCCAACAATCTAGAAGTCTTTCACATCATACAATTCTAGTTTTTTATTCTGAACTTCCGTGTTACATATAACTTCAGTATTTGGCTGAAATGAAGCAATCTGATCGTTTTTTTGTTAAGGTAACAAAACCAAAAAGTCTAGCTTCCATCGTTTCCTCAAGTGTCATTATTACTAATACAAAGGACAGAATCTTACACTGGTGAAATTATCTTTAATGTTAACAGCATTTATTGAACACTTATTATGTGTGTTCTAAAAACTCATCTGCACTCCCATCAATTCTAGGAAGTGGATACTTAACCCCATTTAGCAAAGACACATTCAAATGTTAAATAACTTGCTCAAGATCACTAACAGCAGAGGTGGGGGTCAAGCCTTAGCCTAATTGCCTTTTAAGGCTCCAAGATTTGCAGCAGAAGTCCTCAGAATCAAAGTGAAGAAGGGATGCGGTGTTGGTAAATCCAGTGCTGAGGTCCGCTTTACAGAAGTAACAAATACCTGAAATTAAAAAGGTTAGTGACTTCAAAGAAGTCCTAAGAATTTATGGTAGCACCTGTGCTGGTCTGTAAACCTGAAGGAACCTGAAGTATGAAGTTATTAGAAACCCTCCATATTACACCAATAAATATATTTACATTCTGTCAGAGATGACTCAGAAAGATCCAATTTGAAAAGCAAAAACAATAACATTAATGGGTATTTGTACTGAAATCATCTTAGTTTTCTCAATTTTCCAAACTGACAGATAAAACTGATTCTAAAAAGGCAGGGCGCCTGGGTGGCTCAGTCAGTTAAGTGTCTCACTGCAACTCAGGTCATGATCTCCCTGTTTGTGAGTTCAAGTCCCTCATTGGGCTCTGGGCTAACAGCTCGGAGCCTGGAGCCTGCTTGGGATTCTGTGTCCCCCTCTCTCTCTGCCCCTCCCCCGCTCCTGCTCTGACTCCCTCTCTCTATAAAATAAACAAACATTAAGAAAATTTAAATTAAAAAAACTGATTTTACAAAGGCAAGCGGATAGTGATTGACATAGCATGTGGACGTACAGGAGAGGAATGTCGTGCTGCATCTGTCCCCTTACCTTAACCAAGATTCTGTAAAGCACAACCCTCACCTCTTTTGGATGTGGTTTAAAATAGGATTGTTACTGTGGTAGCCTAGGAAAAACCTCACTACTTCTGAGAAATTATTGAGAAAACTCAGTATTAATCAAGGCTAATCTATAAAAAATATTTAAGGCTAAATTATGAGAAACATTTGAAGAAACCAACAAAATCCTTAGCTAAAAATCCCTTAAGCTAGAACTGTTTCAGAAGGATAAAAAAAAAAAAAAAGTAACCACCCTCATTACATAAGAAATAGGTCACATTGTAAGTATTCACCTATCTTTCCCTATGTAAAATTCTTCAACAGAGCCCAAGGAGACTTAAAGTATTAGAACCTGAATTAAATAAGTTGTAATCACAGCTTATTAACCCCACAGAGAAATACGGGCACATTCAAGATGTAAAAGCTTCACTGAAAATAATACTTAGACATGTATGATGATTTGGTTATGTTAAGGCTACAAAACCCACGGGAAATGTTTAAAGACACAAACTGCTGGTCAAGCCTCGGCCTCAAAGGAGTTTCACCACCGAGTTCTCCAGGGAAAAGTTAATGCATGAGCTTCCCTGAAGGAAGCCTCATCCTCCTATTGCTCTGGCGCCTGGGGACAACATGGAAGGAGAGATTCAGAAAGCACAGTGGAGGAGCGCAGACGGCGGACATCACCGCAGTCACCCCCGGTGCGGGCCACCGCTCGTGCCAGCACTTCCCGGGACAGCTGGGGGCACCAACACCGCAAGGTCACCGGGTAAGAGACGACTTTACATAATCTCCCGCCGCGCCGCTGGGGCACCTGCACACCCGGGCGACGGTGCAGCCGCGGTCCCCTCCCAGACGCTCCGGCGCGGGGCGGTGCGGGGGCGGCGCGCGGGGCGACGAGGCGGGACGCCGGGGACTCGCGGGCGCCCGCAGCGCCGCACCTAGCCGGGGGTGGAGGACGGAGGGCGGGCTCCCAGCCCCGGGACGCTGCCGCGGCGGGCTGGGCGGGCGATGCGGAGGGCGGCCGGGGCGGGCTGGGCACAGGCCGGGGACCCCGCGCTCCCCGCTGGCTGCAGGCGCCGAGCGCGCCCCTCGCGGCTCCGTCCGGGACCACCCCGGGCGCACCTGTCACGCGCCTTACCTGAGTGGCTTTGTGGAATTGCTTCTTGAGCCCGGCCACCGACATGGTGCGGGAGGACGCGCGGGCGCTGCGGTGCTGGTGCGGAAAGAGACGGCGGCGGAGCGGGACCGGAGGGCCGAGCGGGGCGGCGCGCTCGCCAGGCGGCCGCTCGTCGTGCCGCCGCCGGGGCTGTGGGCGCGGGGGCGCGGAACGGCGCGGGACGCGGGCTCGTGCGGAGAGACACCCTGACGTCAGGGGCGGGTGCTGCGGCCTCTTAAAGGGAAAGCGGGAAGCCCCGCCCCGGGCGCGGGGCTGGCGGGGCAGGTGCTGCGGCCCGCGCTACCTGTGCGCCTACCGCGGAGATCCGGCTCCAGGGCAGCCGCGAGCAGGCTGCGTGCTTAAAGGGCCGTGGGCGTTCTCCCAACGCGGGAGTGGGGTTCGTGGCCCTGCACACTGCGGACCAGTCGCTGCAGCTTGGCAGCCCAGGCACGGGCGCGACTCAGGTGACTTGCTGGGCTTCCAGGTAGCCGCAGCGGCGCTGCCTGAAGCTGGCCCATCTGCCCTTTGAGCCTCTCTGCCTCCTGGAAAGGAGGTGTTCTATCTGGGGTAATTAATAAGTCATTGCTCCTTCTCTGCCTTGAGCCCGCTTGGTTGGTCACAGAACACATTTCTCTGCCCTGGTTCCTGGTTTCAATACTCCAATATCCCTTAAGCCTCCAAAACGTTGCGGAAAGCCAACAAAACGATTTTTTTTTTTCTTTTTTTCTTTTTTTCTTTTTTTTTTTTTTTTTTGGTCTGATAACGCTTGAAGAAGAAGGAGAAGAAAAAAAAACATTTAAAGCCTTAAAGCTGGTCAGGTAAATAGAATTGAAATGGACTATTACTCCAGTAATAGCATTTTAATCCTGTGATTATAGACAGAAAAGTCCAAATGTGAATTTGGTATTCACTTATGATAGTGGTTTTAGGATTTTCAACCTGAGCATTACACATGAAAAAGCATAATACTAAACTGTGCAAATATTACATACATAACAAAGTATGTATGGCTGGGCTAAAGCCAAATACTGATGGAATTAGGTTAATTTGTAGCACAGCAGCACTACCATGGTTTCTGTCTTCTGGTGATTAGCCATTTACCCTGATTTGTCTTGGACTGAGAAGCCCATAGAAAAGAACTTGAACACTGTCCCCACATGGGGACCAAATTTGTAAGAGAAGGCAGAGCGACAGAAAGCAAGGTAAATGGATGAATAAGGAAATACGTGGCAGCAAAGGAGTTCTAGGAATTTCTTTTGTTGCCTCCATGACCTCTGCTACCTACTAACATAGACTCCCTGGCCCATGTGTATTTTATTTTTTGTCATCAAAGGTGTGTGAAGTTAAGTTGCCTGTTTCATTCCTGCAAAAAGCCTCACTGAAGTTTGGGTACGTATATTCTCTTTTTTACAGTCTCACTGAAGCAATGAGCAGACTCAATCCCCAGACCTCATGATCATAGGGAATGGTGGCTCCACACACTGACCATACATACCCTGGCCTCGTAACCTGCAGATTTCTTACCAGCTAAAGAGGCTACAGAGTAAGCTCTGGTGATCTCTAGGAAATTGTAATGGAATGTCAGGGCAAGGGACAATCTGTGTCTCAGGAATCAGACAGGGAAAAACAACAGTCCTGCCAAGAAATAGGTGGGGCTACTAATCCACCAAAGTTCAGGACAACCTTTAACAAGACTTGACTGAGGCACCATGATGTAGCACAATGACTCACACCTCTAAGGCCCACCATGGGGATTCCCAGATTCTTGACATTAGGAAATTCCACAATAGTTTGTACTTACTGCAAATGGAGGTGGGGCTTTAGATAAGAGAGCTTTGGGGGCTAGTGTTACAATGACTGCTTTTGTACTCTAACAGTTTAGTGAAGCCTGCACACGCACGCACACACGCACGCACTCATGAAAAGAATGCATAAAATGCTAATAATGGTTGGGCTGGTGGAGCAGTTTTCAAACTTTAGCATGCATCAGAATCCCCTAGAGGACTTGTTAAAGCAAAAAATTCCCACATTCCCAGTTTTCCATTCACTAGTTCTGGTTGGGGCCCAAGAGTGGGGCCCATTTCTAACAAGTTCCCAGGTGATGCTCTGCTCTGGTGGCCACACTTTGAAAACCAGGGGGCTAGAGTAGGGAGACTAGGAATTAACTTTTTTCTCTCTTCTCTCAAGTTTTTAAATGATTTCTCATCACTTGTATAACAAAAAGTATTCTATGGTTTATTTTACCTGCCTGCTCCCAGATCTGAACATAAAACATTTGCAAAGAAGGATGGGCCTTAGTGAAGCTGTTAAGAGAGAGAGAGCAACTAATCTCCAAAGAACAAAGAGGTCGACCTGGGGTCCATGAGCTCTGGTCTTTAACCATGACAGGTGTGAAATGAGGACCTGATGAATCTCCTCAGGACTTCAAACACTTGCCGGAAACACAAATTAAATGAAAACAAGTCTCTCTCTTTCCCTGGTTCTTCATCTACCAACTTTGAGCACCTATATTTCAAAGGAACTACCTTGGCAGAAATTGGAAGCATGGTCAATTCTGCCAAGTATCCCCTGGGTCTCATGTAAATCCACTATTTCTATCGAAGCCACCGTGCATACGTATAAAGACTTTTGAGATGTTACCTTTCAAAGAGGTTTGTTGAGGTCCCCCTTCTAGCAGGCAGCAGGGTAGGAGGTATGGGGGGATGGTAGGGTGAGATGCTAAGATACATACCAACTGCATCTTGAACCCCAAGGAGCTTCCAGACCAGTAATTCAGAAAGCCCTTTTAGACATTTACTGGGACCTGAATGCAGAGGCATGAATGCACCAGACATTGGAAAATGTCAACCATGAGTGCCCTCTTTGGTTGCAAAGAAGCTGCAGCACAGGCTTCACAGAGAAATGCAGAGGCATAATGCAGGGAAAGGGGAATCAAAGGTCAATGAGGAAGAACTTTGTTTCATAAAAGGTTGTTGTAATTCAACATGCTGCCCTCTCCTCCCCTGAGATCAAATCAATGTAAAATGGTAAATAAACCTAGATGGCTCAGGAGAGGTCCAATTAAATGAAACCCCCACACAGCAGCACCTCACTAATTGGACAGGAAATTCATGGTCAGCAATAATTCCATCACATCATTCATGCACTACTTCTCCCTACATTATGCCAAAGCTTCTGGCAAATACCGGACCTCTAGTTTGCACAGAGCTGCTGCATCCCTGGCACCTTTCAGAGGGCCCCTCGTTCCAAGGTGGCAGGGGATAAGCCGAAGCTCTCATCTTTCTGCCCTTCAGCCCTGGATCCCTTTCCTCTGGCCCACTCAAGGGCAAACTGTTCCTGAATTTATGTGGAAGCTCACTGAGTGCAAGAAACATAGCAAAACAAAGGCATTAAACCCTGACATTTTATTTTACAGATGAGAAAACAGAAGCAATGAAAGGGAGTGACTCCCTCATCGTTAACTTCTTCTACTCCAGCCTCTAGCCTTAATTCAGGGCAGAAGCCTCCAGTCAGTGTTAATACATACAGATGGGAATTAAAAGTGGAACAATTTATCACTGTCACTGATGCTGTATCCTTGCTACATTGGGTCTGATGCTCAAGAGCCCTCACCAACAGCCCTGCATTAAATCACAGATTGTGCAGGACCCAGACGGTTGTCCTGGTGTGAATTGCTCTTAACATAAGATTTGGGGCCTTCAGATGCTGCCAGTAGCATTGAGCCCCCACTCAGCATGGATGGGACTAACAAGCCCTTTCCTAGAGATGGGAAATCAAGGGAGGCACCTCCCTTTCCTTGCTTCCAGGTTTGTCACCTATACCCACCGTACAACGGATGTACAGAGAGAAGCACACTTTTTTGTCTCTTGGACATGGAATGCATAGGTCTTCCCCCCATTCATCCCCCTTCTTTTTCTCCTCCACCTAGTCCTCTTCCATTCAAAGCACTACAGACACTTCTCCCTGCGAACACTTCTTCATTTGGCTGAACCCTGGTAACCCAGTCTCAGGAAAAGGAGGAGGGGACTTAACCAGGTGGGTGGCTCACATCCAGCTCCTACATCCGGGGCCCCTCTTGTTATTTGGGTTTTTTTTTTAATTTTTTTTTAACATTTATTTATTTTTGAGACAGAGAGAGACAGAGCATGAATGGGGGAGGGTCAGAGAGAGAGGGAGACACAGAATCTGAAACAGGTTCCAGGCTCCTAGCAGTCAGCACAGAGCCCGATGCGGGGCTCGAACTCAACGGACCGCGAGATTGTGACCTGAGCTGAAGTCGGACACTTAACCGACTGAGCCACTCAGGCGCCCCCCCCTTGTTATTTGTATCCCAGTTGGAAATGCTTCCAACTCCTCTAGAAAAATCCTGCCAGCTCCAATGCCCATCTCCAGTGCCTTTCCTTTGAGGTGTTTCCCCAACCTTCTGACCGCATGTCCTCTCTTTGCTGGGGGAGTCCCAAAGCCCTGATGGCGCACCTCTGCACGAACTTGATCTAACGTGTGTTGCAGCTATTGATATATAAGATCCTCTAGTCTTTGAATGCAGGGTCTTATCTTTATTTTCACAACTCTTAGCAAATAGTATAACCACCCACTAGATATGGGCAAATTGAAATTTTAAAAGCCTGATGAATTTTTTTAAACTAGATCCAGCAGAGGGCCAGGAAGCCTGGAACTGGCTAACCTTCCTTCCAACTGTGCACACCGTCCAGAGGTTATCGTTGCTGCTCCCCTGCTGTATCCAAGCCTGTACCTCCAGGTTCCTGTGAATTCTGAGAGTCCCTATGACCGTCCCATAAATGCCCCTTTGCTAATTCAGCCACTATGACTCTCTGTTACTCGCAGTCAACAAACTCTGAGTGACCTATCCCCTCCACGCTCCCAACCCCTACAATAACATTCTAATCCCATTCCCATTTCTTGTTCAGATCTAGCAACTCAAACATAGCAATTAAACCACAAGTCCTGCTAAGCTGTGCATTAGGCTTCCTTCTCAGATGAGAGAGTGGGCAGATTGTGTGACAAGGAATATAGTCCTTAAGTGTCAGCTCTCCCTGTAAGACATTGACATTCTGATTTACAAATCAGACTTTTGTTTATTTGACAGTATGTGTCAGGCTGCCAGGGCCGGAACCTCCCAAGCCCCTGGGAATTGGCAGCTAAATGCTGGTAAATGCCAAGCAACTGGACTCTGAGACAGCAATGCCCACTCCTGAAATGAAAACAACTTTAATTAACTGTAAATTGTAGGGCATCGTTACCACTGGCTTATTTTTTTTTTTCTATTCCTGGATAGATATTATCATTAGAAGATCTGAAGGCATGCTGTGAACCCTGAACATGGAATCTGGGTAGTCAGCCTGTTAAAGCATTGTGTTAAAGAGGCCACATTCTATTTTAGTAGCTAGTTAGCCATGCAGAGAAAAGCTACTTCTTAGTCACCGTATGCATCCTACTCTGTCATCTCAAGGACGCATTCTCTTGGTGACAGAAAAGTCCAGGTGAGAAAGGAGAGATAATTTAGTTCAGCAAACACCTGTCAACAATATGAAGCTGTCAGAGTAAACCTTCCAAAATTCTGTCAGCATCAGCTTTACACATGAAAAAGAAATTTAATTTATTCTATTTTACTATATTTTACTTATATTTAATAAGACAAAAATGCACTTAAAAAGATAGATAATTTACATATTTAAATAAATCATTTATCTTTGGAACTTTTTTTTTTTTGCCTTTTAAAAACTTATTGGTGATGGGGTGCATGAGTGGCTCAGTTGCTGGAGCGTCTGACTCTTGATTCCAGCTCAAGTCATGATCTTGTGGTTTGTGAGATTGAGCCTCACATCGGGCTCTGTGCTAACAGCACTGAGCCTGCTTGGGATTCTCTCTCTCCCTCTATCTCAGCCCATCCCACTCATCCATGTGTGTGCACTCTCTCTCTCCCTCTCAAAATAGATAAAACATCTTTTAAAAAACTTTTTGGGGGCGCCTGGGTGGCTCAGTTGGTTAAGCGTCCGACTTCGGCTCAGGTCATGATCTCACGGTCCGTGAGTTCAAGCCCCGCGTCGGGCTCTGGGCTGACAGCTCAGAGCCTGGAGCCTGCTTCGGATTCTGTGTCTCCCTCTCTCTCTGACCCTCCCCCATTCATGCTCTATCTCTCTCTGTCTCAAAAATAAATAAACATTAAAAAAAAAACTTTTGGCACTTTTATTAAATGTGCACAACTTGTATTATCCCTGGTCCACACACTTAACCTTGACTTCAGTGACAGGTCAGATATAAAGAACTATTTTAAAATAGCATTTCAGGGGGCACCTGAGTGGTTCAGTCGGTTAAGTGTCCGACTTCAGCTCAGGTCATGATCTCACAGTTCGTGGCTTTGAGCCCCACATCGGGCTCTGGGGAGACAGCTCAGAGCCTGGAGCCTGCTTCAGATTCTGTGTCTCCCCCTCTCTCTGGCCCTCCCCCACTCATGCTCTGTCTCTTTCTCTCTTTCAAAAATAAACATTAAAAGTTTTAAAAAAAAATAAAATAAAATATCATTTCAAACATTTAACAATAAAACACCACCATCTCAAGAATACCAATTTTCTTTCAAGATCTAGTCACAGGAAGTTTGCCAAATAGGGGATTCCTAAGAACAAATATTTTGAAAATGTTTTTAGTTTCCTGTAGATAGAGTTGAGTTGTTGGAGAGAACTTTTGATGCCAATTTTTTTTAAATTTTTTTAATGTTTATTTATTTTTGAGACAGAGAGAGACAGAGCATGAACGGGGGAGGGTCAGAGAGAGAGGGAGACATAGAATCCGAAGCAGGCTCCAGGCTCTGAGCGGTCAGCACAGAGCCTGACTTGGGGCTCGAACTCATGGACCGTGAGATCATGACCTGAGCCGAAGTCGGACACTTAACCGACTGAGCCACCCAGGCACCCCTGATGCCAATTTTTAAGATGTCCTTAACTTTGAAGGTGAATTACAGGGGGAAGGAAATCTCACCACAGCCCCACAAGCATCAGACCACTGAACACGTGTAATAATAAGGAAACTCTTTGCTCTATCAAGGCAGAACTGACTATGGAGAGGAAGTGGAAGGAACAAAGACAAATGTCCCCATTGTACACCCCCACCCCCCGCTCCACACACAAACCCACAAAATGAGAAGTCTTAAGATGAAGAGAGAATCTGTCATTAGGTCAGGGGATATAGTAAGGGATCTGATTAGCTCTTTTTTCTTTTCTTTTCTTTTTTTTTTTTTTTTTTTTTGAGCCAGGGAGACCCAGACATGTTCAAGAAAGAAAGGAAGGATCCAGTTAAATGGCAGATGAGTCATATGAAGATTTAAAAACTCACTGAGCTCAGTCACTGAAGGATGCAGAAAGGATGGGAAGAAAGGCCAAATGGAGAGGTCACCTGGTAAAAGAGGAGGAATGTCTCCCCACCTGGACAGAGTAGTGGTGGGAAGGTGTGCAGGGGTGAAGCCATGATCAATGAGGAGAGCAAGTTCTGGCCACAGGTGAAAGCAGTCAGTGGAAGCAAGGGAGGTGCCTGGTGGCCCATATCCTCAGACTGTGACCATATAGCATTGAGGGTCTTACACCATCTGGCTTCTTCCCCATTTCTCCAGGCTGGGCACCCATGATGCCCTTATTCTCTGTGCTCAACCCCCTTGTCTGTTCCTGCCTCTGACCAGGACTCTGCATTCACTGTGCTCTGTCCCTGGAATAGTTGTCTTTTGCTTTACACCTGGCTAATCCATTCAAATGGCTTCCCTGGGCTCCCCAGCATGCCCAAATCTCACTATTAGAGTCCTTTAGAACTAAGTACCACTGTCCTTTGATGCACTTAATATAGCTGTGATTTTACATGTATTTATGTGATTTTTATGTCTTTCTCCTCCCTTCCCACACTACTCTGCAAACCCCATAAGGGCATGCTCTGTTGGGGTTTGTGCACCACTGCATGTCCAGCATACTACTGAAAGTCTAGCGTTATAGGAGGTGCTCCACAGGGCATTTCATGAGTGAATGAATGAATGAATGAATGATGAGTAGGTGGAGAAGTTTTGGGAGATTCAATAAGACTTAAAAGAAATTTAAGGGGTTTCTGAGGAACAGTGATGGCCTCGTTTCCTAAGCCCAGCTAAACATGATGGGGGGTCGGGGCGCGGACACAAATCAACAAGAAGGTTGCTCAGTGACTGGCACATGAAAACTGGTAAGTGTATGATTAATTACACAATAGTAAGGAAAATATGTGTGAAAGAATTTCAATCTAAAATGGAAACAGAGGATATAAAATTGAAAATCTCATCCATGTGTCCTTGGGGAAACAAAATTTAAGGACTGAGAGACTGATTTCCTATAAATGTCTGATTTACAGAAGCTGATAATGTTGGAATGTTCTTAAATGGTAGGAAGTTAGTCAGGGGTCGGGGGAGGGGTTGCCAGTATCAACCTTGGGAAGTTGTGCTTATGGTTTCCAGAGGCATGAATAAGAAATCACCCAGGGTGCGCTGGTCTCACAAAATAGGCTAAACTGAACTTTTATTTCTATGACTAGAGTGGTTTTGTCTGGTTGGAGAGTTTTCATAACTCGTCTCCATTTGTTTTCTATTTTAACAGCGTAACTAAACTCACCCCTCTTTACATTCCCTGCCCATAAACACAGCCTATCCCAAACCCTCCACGGACTTGCCCGTAGCTTGCTACAGCCTACGTGTTGCCAATTGTAATTCCTCTGCTATGCCCAAATAATTCATCTTTTTGACAGTTTTGAGCTTGCTTTGGTCTACTTCTTCTTTCAGGTTGACACATGTTATGAACCCAAGGAACGGATTCATCCTGGAGAAAAGGCTTCATGAACTTAAGACAAAGGTCCTGAAATTAACTTTCAATTGGTCTCGAATCTTATCACTCAGAGAATCTCAGGATATCTTCACTGAGAATGAAGATAACCAATGAGATATTACAAGACTTTTAGGGGTAAGGCATGAGGGAAGGGCAGGTGGTTGGCGCCTATTTATGGTAACACAACCTACAGTTTATCTGCACATGGCACAAAGCCCCCACCCTTTCAAGAGTTCTTGTCAGGCTGACTTCATTACATTTACCCCATAGATCTTCCCTAAGTATCCAATCCCATAGTGCTCAAAATGTAGCCCCTAGACCAGCAGCATCAGAATCACCCAAGAATTTGTTAGATTAGCAAATTATCGATGCCCTACCTCCGACTAGTTGAACAATTCTGGGGTAGGGTCCTGCAATTTGATTTCACCAGCTCTCCAGGTCCTAGCGATGCTCCAGTTTGAGTGCTGGTGTCCTGCCAGCTGTACTGGGAGTGGGTGGGAGTCTCAAGAATTCTTCTCAGGCCTGGAGGCTCAGACAGCCAAACATAAAAGTTTTTCCCTTTAGAAGCCCATTGCATCATCACAAATGGCAGGTTATTTTTACTTCTGCAAGAAAAGAAATTGAGACACAATTATTAAGCAGTTTGGCTAGAGATTTGGGGCCTTTATCAGTTTGCTAGGGCTGCTGTAACAAATCACCACAAACTGGGCAGCTTGAAACAACAGAAATCCACTCTCTCACAGTTGTAGAGGCTCAGACTCCCAATGCAAGGAGTCTGAGGGGTTGCTTCCTTCTGAGGGCTGTGAGGAAGAATCTGTTCTGTGCCCTCCATCTACATCTGGTGACAGCCAGCAATCTTTGGTGTTCCTTGGCTTCTAGATGCTTCTTTCCAGTCTCCACCTCTGTCTCCCCACAGTGCTTTACGGACTGTGACTGTGTCTAAATTTTGCTTTTCTAAGGACACCAGTTATATTGAGTTAAGGTATGGCCTCCTCTTAATTTAGCTCATTACATCTACAATGAACCTATTTCCAAGTAAAGTCACATTCTGAGGTACTAAGAGTTAGGAGTTCCACAGTTTTGGGGGGACCAACTCAGGAATCCTGTTGAGAACATGCCTCACTCCTCAGCATTCTTTACTTCCCCTCCACCAGGAACACTGGGGCCCCTGACAGATTTCCTCATCTAATGCCACTGGCAGGGAAACCCACAGAGAGGGATACCTTACTCCCCTCACAGTGTGTCCCCAAAGCAATGATGTTTACATACATTAACAGGGTATTTTCTGGGACCCGTATTTCCCGTTCCATATCTGGTACACTTAAACATAATAGTTTCCTCCTTTTTCTTGGATCAATAGCTACATATTTAAAGACATAGTTTAAACTCAGGCAACAACAGATGTCGGCGAGGATGCAGAGAAAGAGCAACACTTTCACACTGCTGGAGGGAATGCAAACTGGTGCAGCCACTCTGGAAAACAGTATGGAGGTTCCTCAAAATATTAAAAGTAGAGCTACCCTACGACCCAGCAATTGCACTACTAGGTATTTATCTAAAGGATACAAGTGTGCTGGTTTGAAGGGGCACATTCACCCCAATGTTTATAGCAGCACTACCAACAATAGCCAAAGTATGGAAAGAGCCCAAATGTCCATCGACTGATGAATGGATAAGGAAGACATGGTGTGTGTGTGTGTGTGTGTGTGTGTGTGTGTGTGTGTATTGGAATATATAATGGAATATTACTCAACGATCTAAAAGAATGAAATCTTACCATTTGCAACAATGTGGATGGAACTAGAGTGTATTATGCTAAGTGAAATAAGTCAGAGAAATACAAATATCATGATTTCACTCATATGTGTAATTTAAGATACAAAATAGGTGAACATAAGAGAAGGGAAGCAAAAATAATATAAAAACAGAGAGGGGGACAAACCATAAAAGACTCTTAAATACAGAGAACAAACTGAGGGTTGCTGGTTGGGTGGGGAGATGGGCTAAATGGGTGAGGGGCATTAAGGAGGACACTTGATGGGATGAGCACTGGGTGTTATATGTAAGTGATGAATCACTAAATTCTACTCCTAAAACCATTATTACACTACATGTTAACTAACTTGGATTTAAATTTAAAAATTAATTAAGTAAACCATAACACTTATGTTATACGAAGGACAATATAACCATAGTCTGATTCCTCAGACAATGGAATCAAGCCAATCAGAAATGAACAACTCAGCACCAAGAGTTATCAAGCCAATAAGGGTAAAACCTGAGAAGGAGCAAGGTGGGAGGGAAGAGGGCAGACCAAAACCCTATGAAACAAAGTCCCTTGTCTATAGTCTCTGTAAAGTGAACTTTCATACTTTTCTTACTTTCTGATCTTATACTCTAATAAACTTTTGCCTGCTGTTCAAAAAAAAAAAAAAAAAAGACAGTTTAGAGTAAGAACAGAAGATCCATCACCCATCACATATTACTCTGTGCTCCCCCTGGCGGTAGCCATGTAAAACAACCAAACCTAGGTAGCAAGGGAGAGTCAATTCAGAAGACCATAAGTTCAGAACTACTTTGGAGTTTTGGATAAGTCCTGTTAGACTCACAGATCTTCCTAAAGAAAAACTATAGATGTTTGTAATCTACTTATGGGCGACTAGGACCTTTAGGCATGAAACAATCAGGAAGGGAGATGGAGTTTACGATTCAGCATCCACCAGCTCACCTCTCACACCACACCTTCTGGAAGCACTACTAGCCCAAGGTGCACCTTATATTTCAATGATGTCTGTTTAAGAATTTTGCTGGCCAAAAAATGATAGAGCACTCGGACCTATATTTTATCATGCAATTCTTTTAAGTACAAGTAAACATTGAGAGATCTGCACTGCAATGTTTTAAAAGCTCCAGATATTTCCATCAATGCAATTAAAGTGCATAAGAAGCCAGGGCACCTGGGTGGCTCAGTTGGTTAAGCGACTGACTCTTGATTTCAGCTCAGGTCATGATCCTGGGTTCATGGGATCGAGCCCCACGTCAGAGCCTGGAGCCTGCTTAAGATTTTCTCTCTCTCCCTCTCTCTGCCCCTTCCCTGCTCATGCTTTCTTTCTCTCTCAAGATAATAAATAAACATTTTTTAAGTGCTTAAGAAGCTAAATGAAAGGATCAACCACAAAATAATTACCACTTCTAATTTCCTCTATTTCATTGAACATAAACTATTATCCAATTTTCAGTTATATTCAGGGACAAGCATTGATATGTCTCCTGTAATCAAGTCATTCTCCCTTCATTTCACTTCATTTGCCTCCTATTTTGCATTATGTAAATAAGTAAATATGAACTTTTAAGATTTTCTAAATCTCTTTTAATTCTTTGAAAATGGTCATTCTGGTTATTATTGCAAAAACTCTGAAATATTAATTTTTCTCCCCATATTTTTTACTGACAAGTTACTTAAAAACTCCTTAAAAACTCCTTATCTAGCATAAGCTATTCAAGATGAATGTTAGCTATTTTAAGAAAACTTTCCAAAACAAACCTAAGGCCCAACAAGAAAATGTAAAAAGAATATGAGCTCACTGAAGTTACAGAAATAACCATTACGTGTATGAAAAGAACCCAGTTTCACAAGAAATGGGGTTAAAATAAATAACTCCAATTTCATTATATTGGCAATGATATTAAATATAATACTTCCTTTGATGAATAAATTATAAAACAAGTGTCCTATACACCTCCAGGCTGAGTTACATTGTCACAGTTGATGAAAAGCAGTTTGGCACTAGCTATCAACTTAAAAACTGTGCCCCTAACTTTAGATCCCAAAAGTATCTTAATTAAATAGAAATTCAGGAAATTAGCCATCAGGAAAGTGCAAATCAATACTATGATACTCCACACCCACTAGGATGGTTGTAATAAAAAAGATAGACAATACTAATTGTTGGTGAGGATGTGGAGAAATGTTGCTGGTAGGAATATAAAATGATGCAGCCACCTTGGAGAACAGTCTGGTAATTCCTAAAATGGCTAAACGTAGACTTACGATATGACCCAGCATTCCCATCCCTACTTATAATTTTTTTAATGTTTATTTTTTGAGGGAGAGAGAGAGAGAGACAGAGAAAGAGAGAGAATGTGAGTGAGGGAGGGGCAGAGAGAGAGGAAGACACAGAATCTGAGACAGGCTCAAGCTCTGAGTTCTGAGCTCAGAGCCCGACACAGGGCTCAAACCCATGAACCGTGAGATCATGACCTGAGCCGAAGTTGGACACTTAACCAACTGAACCACCCAGGTGCCCCCGTTCCTACTTATACACCCAAGAAAAATGAAAACATATGTCCACACCGACTTGTAAATGAATGTTCATACCAGTATTATTCAAAATAGCCAAGAATGGAAACAATCCAAAAGGCCATCAGCTAATGAGTGGATAAGAAGGATGTGGTGTAGCCTTATAGTGTAACACTATTTGGCAATAAAAGAAATTAAGTACTGGGGCCCCTGGGTGGCTCAGTCGGTTAAGCGTCCAACTTCAGCTCAGGTCACGATCTCGCGGTCCGTGAGTTCGAGCCCCGTGTAGGGCTCTGGGCTGACTGCTCGGAGCCTGGACCCTGCTTCCGATTCTGTGTCTCCCTCTCTCTCTGACTGTACCCCATCATGCTCTGTCTCTCTCTGTCTCAAAAATAAATAAACGTTAAAAAAAAAAGAAATGAAGTACTGATACATACTATATGATATGAATGAACATTAAAATATTATGCTAAATGAAATAAGCTTATCACAAAAGATTACCTATTATGTAGCTCCCTTTGTATAAAATGTCTAAATTAGGCAAATCCACGGAAATGGAAGGTAGATTCGTGGTTACCTTGGGCTAGGGGGTGGGAGGCAGATAGAGGGATTGGGGCTGATAGCTAAAGAGAAGGGTCTCATTTGGCGGTAATGAAAAAGCTCTAAACTAGATTGCGGTGAAGGATACACAACTGGTTCCAAATCCTGGATTTGCCTTTTGTGCCCATAGGATTACCTCTCCCACTCACAATATTCTCTGAAATGGTCATCAGTCGCTTCCTCAAAACCCTGTTCCCTCTCCAATTCTCAACTCCAAATAAAACTCTCAACACCAGCCTGCTGTCTCCTTTCACTGTTTTTTTCCATCTGCTCCTATTCTTTTGTCTTTCCTAGAATCCAGTTTGTGGATTCACATGGCCTGATTCTAAAGCATAGAGATCTAGGAATCGAGTTAGCAAAGACAGAACTCCCCTTAAAAACGATGGAAAAAAGCCAGCAAAGAAATTCCCCTCTGGCTAGCAAGGTATAGGAAGGCTATAAACACTCACATGATTATAATTTGTAAGTCCAGTTTCCAAGAGAGTGGGGACGTTCATCTCCTTCTTTCTGCCTGGATATCGTCCCTCCCCTCTTCTTGACTCTCTTCCCCTTCCAGCTCCTGTGCCTCAAAATCAGCCTGCGTTCAGGTTATACACAAACAGCCTATCCGTATCCACTCAGTGGGGGGTGAGCCCAACTTCTCTGGTCCAGCAAAGCTTGGTTTGAACCACCTACCTCATTCTCAGAGTTTTTAGTATAATCAGTGAGAAGGCAGGGCAAGATATGAGTCAAGGTCAATACACATGTTCTCAAACAGAAGCTAGTAAGAATCAATCAACATAAGCATTAATAGCTACCATTTGAGCATCTTTCTGTGCATGACATAGACATTACCTCATGAAATCTTCATACAACTGTATGCTGTAGGGATTCTCATTCCCATTTTATGGATGAGGACACTGCAATTTGGACAGATCAAGTAATTTTGCTCATGGTTTCAATCTGGTAAGGAATGGAGGAATTCAAACTTAGCTCTATGTGTCTCTAAGGACTCTTCTCCCACCAGTTTTCCTTGTCCTGCCCCAGAGCAATGTGCCAGGACACCAGCTTGACTTCCAGAACAATGTCCAGGACACGATGCAACTTGGAAAAGGAAATCTTTTCAGGGGCTAAACTGATCAAGTTCAAAAATGAAGCTTTCTGGTGGTCTGCATGATGAAGATTAGAATTTGAGGAAGGTCAAGTTGGGGAGGCTCATATTTTCACTTGACATTTCTTAAAGATGGACTTTGGTGAAGAATAAACAGTTGCTGATGTGGATTAATCCATCTTCTCTGTATTGAATCCATTCCTCTCCACCCCTGTTTGTCTACACCAGAGGATGGACTACTGTCAGATGTGTTCTTTTTACCAGTTCTTTTACCACATTCCTTGTCCTCTGTTACAGAGGATTCTCCTGGAGTAATTTATTTTTCTTTTCTGAACATTTGGGCTGCTTTCAGTTTGGAGCTATTATGAATAATGCCACTAAGAACATTCTTGTCTGTGGCGCTCTTGGCATACATATACAAACATACCTGTTGAGTATTTACCCAGGAATAGAACTGCTCAGTCACAGTAGAATTGCTCATATACATAGTATATGCTCAATTGTATTAAATAATGCCAAATTGTTTTGCCAAATGGTTATACCAATTTGTACATTCACCAGCAGCATTTGACAGCTTCCTTTGTTCTGTCTGCATCCTCACTGGAACCTGGTATCATCAGTCTTTTTGATTAGCTGTTCTGGTAGATACACAGTGGTATCTCATGATTTTAATTTGCATTCCTTGTATTATTAATGAAGTTGTGAGCATCTTTTTACATTTTGGGTATTTGAATATTCTTTCATGAAATATTGTTTAAATCTATTGCCCATAATGGATTGTCTTTTTTTATTGATTTGTAGACAATCTCAATATATTCTAGAATCAATCCCTTTGTCCATTATATATGTCCCAGGTAGTTTTTCTCTATTCCATTAGTCTATTTGTCTTTGTTCAAAAATAAGGCTTGCCTGAAATTGTCCTTTTTCATAGTGTCTTTGTCAGGTTTGGGAATCAAGATATAAATCATGTTCGGTATGTTCCCTTTTGTCCTAATCTCTGAAAGAGTTTGTATAATATTAGTGGTATTTCCTTCTTTATTTTGTAAAGATTTCTTAAATGTTTCTTTTTTGAGAGAGAGAGAGAGCGTGCATGAGCATGGGAGGAGGGTGAGGGGCAGAAAGAGGGAGACAGAGAATCCCAAGCAGGGTCCACATTGTCAGCATAGAGCCTGACATGGGTCTTCATTTCACAAACTGTGAGATCATGACCTGAGCCAAAATCAAGAGTGGGATGCTTAGCCAACTGAACCACCGAGGCATCCCTAATGGTATTTCCTTCTTAAAAGATTGGTAGGATTCAGAGGGCCCAAAGTTTTCCTTGTGGGGAGTTTTAAATGATAGACTTAATATTTCCAATATTTGCAGAACTAGTCTATTTCTTTTGTATCAGATTTATTGTTTTCCGTGGACTTTGTAAACTTCATCTAAATTTTTAAATATACTGGCATCATGTTGGTCCTTATTTTCTCATATATACAATGTAGTTAAGTTCCATAATGATGTTACTTTCTTCATTCCGGACATTGGTTATTTTCATCTTCTCTCAGCCTCTCTCTCTCTCTCTCTCTTTTCCCTTGATCTGTCTTAGCAGAAGTTTTTCAGTTTTATGAGTTTCTCCGAAGAAGCAATTTTTGGTTTATTGATTTTTCTCTATTTTATCTTTGCTGTTGCATTAATTTTTTATCTTCTCTTTATTCTTTCCTTCCTTCTTGAAGGTGGTATTCTTTTTTACCTCATTGCATGTAAAATTACAAATTTCCCTTTAAGGGTAGTTTTAGCTGTATCCCACAGATTCCGATATGTAATAATTTAATTATTCTGTTCAAAATATTTTCTAATTCCTTTTATGATTTCTGCCTTATGCCAATGGGTTATTTAGAAATATAGTGCTTAATTTCCAAATATATGGAATTTTTATAAATATCTCTTTCATAATTGATTTCTAACTTAGTTTCACGGTGGACATAAAACATACTCAGTTTGATCGGCATCTTTTGAAATTGTTGAGATTTGCTTCAGGTTTCAGCATATAGTCAATTTTTGTAAATGTGCTGTGTGTTTTTGAAAATAATGTACATTCTGCACTTGTAGAGTCCAGTACTCCATGTATGTCTACAGGTTGTGTGCTCACTGGGTTGTTAAATCTTCTATGTCATTTTTTATTTTTGTCTATTTTACCAATAACTGAAAATGCTGTGTTAAAATTTCCTACTATGATTATGAATGTATCTATTTCTTCTTGAAGTTCTTCTTTATTTACTTTAAGGCCATATTGTTAGCTGCATGCAGTTTCACTTTATTGTATACTTTTGGTGAGTAAAATCCTGTATTCTTTAATCATGGCCTCTATTTCAAATGTTTTTTTTTTTTAATGAAAAATGTTTTATCAGATATTAATATAGATAAAAGATGGCTATCCCACATTAGCTTTCTTTTGGTTAGTCTTTGTACTTCAATCTTTTTTGTAGCCTCATGTTTTAGGTGTATTTTTTATAGATCTTACATATTTGTAACTAGCCTGAAATTGTTTTTATCTTAATTTGATCATTAAGTCTTTTATATGTAATATAATTTCTGATGTATTTGGTTTAAAGCTTTAATTTTACTGCATCCTCCCTTTGTTCCACCTGCTTTATCTTCCTCTTTCCTGATTTTGTTAACGTGCTTAGATTGACTAGGTGTTTCTTATCATTTTTTCCAGCTATATATTCCAAGTTATAAGTCCTTTTACTATTCTTTTTAATGGTTACCTGTGAGATTACAACATGCATTCTTGACTTACTAAAATGCAGTATTTATCAGCACACTTGCCCTCCTCTTGGACAACACAAGGACTGGAATACTTCAACGCCATTCACCAGCCTCCATACTTATGTCTAAATGACATTTTTATTATTGTTTTATAGAGCCAATATTCATTCAGATTTATTCACAAAGTCCCTTTCTACTGTTCTTCCTTTCTTCCTGCTTCCCCCACCTTCCATCTGGTAATATTTTTATTCTGCCTAAAAAAATAATGTTTGAAATTTTCTTAAGAATAGGTATACTGGGGATAAATTCTCTACATTTTGTTCATCTGAAAATGTTCATTTCACTTGCATTCTTTAAGGATGAAAATAGGCTTTTAGGTTGACAGTTATCTTCTTTTGCTACTTTGTTATATTTTTCCATTTTCCTCTGGATCCCATTATTTCCTCATACAAAGTCAGCCCACAGTCAAATTTGTGTAATTTAAGGATGGCATGTCTTCACTCCGGCCTGCTGCGGGCTGCTTTTAAGATTTCTGTTTGTCATTTGTTTTCAGTGTTTTGTTTTGTTTCTAATCTTTTAGCGTTTATTTATTTTTGAGAGACAGAGTGTGAGCAAGGGAGGGGCATAGAGAGGGGGAGACACAGTATCCGAAGCAGGCTCCAGGCTCAGCACTGTCAGCATAGAGCCCAAACACGGGGCTCGAACCTATGAACCCATGGGATCGTGACCTGAGCTGAAGTCAGACGCTCAGCCAACTGAGCCACCCAGGCTCCCCTATTCTCATTGTTTAACTTTGATGTGCATAGGTGTGGAGTTCCTTTTATTTATCTCATTTAGAGTTTATACAACTTCTTAATCTGTGCCCTAATGTTTTAACTGGTGTTGTAAATATCTTAGTTATTCTATCTTCAATTATTCTTTCTGGGACTACACTTACTCATATCTTAGACCTATTCACTATAGTTTCTATGTATTTTACCTTCTCCTTTGTATTTTTCACCTTTTGGTCTTTCATGTTTCATTCTTGTTTACTTTTCATTAGTCATATGCTCAAATTTTCATATTTTAGTTGTTTGAGCTAGTATATTAAAAATATAATTGATTTTTTGTGTACTGAGCTTTTATTCAATGACCTTGATAAAGTTATTTATTAATTGTAATGGTTTATCTAAAGATTCTTTTGGATTTTTTTCATGAATGCAAACACATAGTATGTAAATGGCAGTAACTTCTCCCTTTCCAATGTTTTATTTAATTTACGTTTTTTTCTTGACTCAATTACTCTGACAAGAACCTTCAGTGAAATGGTGAATTGCAGTGGTAATCCTTTCTTTTTTTCCCTGATCTCAGGGGAATTTTTAATATTTCCTCATTAAGTGCTGTATTTGTTTATTCTTACTTTGTAGGTACTTTTTATTCCATTTAAAAAAATATCCATCTATTACTAGTTTGCTAAGAGTTCATTATGAACATGATTGAATTCTATCAAATATTTTGACTGCACCTATTGAAATAATCCTTTTCCCCCTATATTCTGTGGTGACTGATTTTCAAATATCTAAGTAAACTTTCATTCCTGGGAAACAAAGAATTTGGTCATATTATGCATGTACTTGTTGCATATTGATGGATTAGATTTGCTAATATTTTAGTTAGGATTTTTGCATCTATGTTCATAAGAGTAATTGGCCTATTATTTTCCTTTCTTGTAATATCCTTTTCAGGATTTTTGTTTGATTCTTTCAGACATTTGAAGGCACAAGCATTCTAGAATCATATTAGCACATATCGGGACTAGAGATGATTCTAAGCTGACTACATTTCTTGAGGGCACCAGGCTGATTCCTCTTTGCCCTTACTTCTAGGTGGCAACCTTCTAGATGTCAACCCAAAACATGGATTTATCCACCACCGTTACTTTGGTAGGCCTTAGACTTCAAATTTTGTCTTCCTCAACTCTGGAAGCTTTAGAAAGTATTGCTTAGCTCTCAGCCTTCCAGCTCCCTTTTCTAAAATTTGCAAAGCTCCCCAAGGAAAAGCAGCTCCCAAAACCACATTCACCTCTCTAGATTTCCATCTTTTCCCGGGATTGTGGTCTGGCAAATGTTCATTGCCTTGAGTCTCCAATGCCTCAAGGAGGATTTATAAAGATATTTTGTTCAACTTACAATGATGAGCACTGAGTAGTGTATAGAACTGTTGAATCATTATATTGTATACCTGAAACTAATATAACACTGCATGTTAGTTATACTTGAATTAAAAAAGAATTTCATTCAGCGCTACCAATTGTGGGGGCCTTAGCAAAACGTTGACCTAATTTTTTGTACACCGTCACTGGAATCAAATGTTCCAGGTTGCTTTTAAGTAATTAAATGATTACATAAAATAAAGTTCTAAGATTTACTTTATAGATCTGCTAAATGACCACATATGACCACATATGTTTAGATATAGTCTTATTTCTACATCTTCAAACAGGTGTTTCCTTTTAATAAGATGCTATCTAAAAAGATGGGATAACTAACAGTCTGTGCAAATGGAAAATGTTAAAATAAACTTGAAAGAAATCGCTTGGGAAGATGCCCCACCGGATGATCTATAACACATCCACTTCTTCTTCATTCCCACCGGCGAGCGGAGACAAGGCTCTTGCTGCGTAGTAAGTACACTCACAGAAAGTATCACCAAATTCTTGCTGGTCTCAAGAGTAAAAAATGAGGCTTTAAAACAACTTTATGAACAACACAAGAACTACGGAAGCAATGTACATAGTATCTTGGAAGAGACAAATGCAGTGACTGACTTCCCAATATTTCAGCATGTTGTGACAACAAAAATGTTTGAATTTTCACAGAGCTCTAATACTGTGTGATAAAAAGATCTGCTCCACACAGTGACCAATATAGAAAAATCACATCTTAGAAGGTAATTGGAGAACATATGCTTTAATCTATTCATTTGTGTTTTATCATCAGTGTCAATGAATATTTATGGACCTCTCAGGAAACATTTAGCCATGATTGCAAACACTTGCAGTAAAAAACGGAGAGAATATTCAGTCTTTCCCCTCTAGGACACTCCATTCAAAAAGAGCAAGATGTATATTCTCTTTCTATGGGCAGATCTCAGTTTTATTTTTCTTTCTCCAGCATAGGGGTCCTTAGCATTCACACTCTATATGAAGATTAAATTGATGGGATTTAAATGTGTCTTTGCAGAAATGGGGGAGAAAGCCAGCTTGAGGATTATGTACAAAGACGTTGTTCCAACTGTACAGTATTTAAGGCATCATGAATTGCAGAATAAGAACTAGATGCAACCAGGGTTCATGGAATCCGACACCAGGGACCCAGGCCAGGTCACGTCCATGAGAAGACAGACTCTCTCCCTTTCCTCCTGAAGTACGAGGCCCTCTCAGTTTGTCTTTTGTTTTTATAGATCCATGAGTTCAGAAAAATATTTCTCTACTGTAAGAAAGCTACTGGCAAGCCTGATGATAAATGGAAATCTATCCTTGGCCTCAGTGTGGGAAGAACAGAGCAGACTGGCAGGGGCGGATCCAGGGTTCGTGGAATCTGAAACTTTTACAATTATGGAAACCTCTTTTAAAAAAAATACAAAATCACAAGTACAATAGTAGGTTGAGAGGCTTGGAGAAGCAGGGTCCTGACACTTGAACATCCTTTTCTTTAAAATATATGCACGTCTGCTCAGTGTCTTAAGAGGGAAGCCTCTTAAGAGGGAAGAGGGAAGCCTCAACCCTGGCTGACCATTACCCTTAGGGAAAATGACCAGATTGGCCAGATCTTCTGATATTTTAAGAATAGCCAGAAATCTGGATATTTATGGGAAATTTCCCCCATTTTTAAATATTGACAAGAAAGGCCAATTTTTACTTTTAGGTTTAAAAATTTTTTAAGTTTATTTATTTTGAAAGAGAGAGGAGAGAGCAGGGGAGGGGCAGAGAGAGGGAGAGAGCGAATCCCAAGCAAGCTCGCACTGTCAGTGTGCAGAGCCTAATGTGGAGCTCTAACTCATGAACCGTGAGATCATGACCTGAGCCAAAGCTGGGAGTCGGATGCTTAACCAACTTAGCCACCCAGGCTCCCCCAAAAAGTCAAAAATTTTTTTTAAATCCCCTGTAAGACTCAGCCTTTGGTCATCATTTTGGCAATTCTGGAAAATGGGGTCATGAGTGATTGAGATCAAAGGAAGACTGTTGCCCAAATTATTCAGCTGTACCTCTCAGCATATGCCTGGTAGGGCTGGCTTAACTGGAACCGTGGCTGCCAGAAAAACCATGTGCTTAGAAGGATTTGGGGTGAGGAGCTTGAGAAGAGGGTACAAGCATAAAGAAAATGTTAGAACAGAGCAGCAGAAGGTGGTGACAGATTGAATGTAGGAGGAGAAAGAAAAGCTACTTCCAGACCCCTTCCTTTGGAAACATAAGTGTGGCCCCTCACACAGTGATTTGATAGCTGGGGAAACTGTAGGGCAGAATTTCTGACAATGTGGTTCACAGACCACCGGATTCTGGAATACCTGGTGTGCCTGCAGGAATGCAGACGACTGGGCCCAACCCCAGAAAGTCACATGTAAGTTCCTAGGAGTGGGATCTAGGAATGCTCACTTTAACAAGCACCACGTGAGTCTTGGGCAAAGTGACATTTGAGAAACACTGGAGAGATACTTTTTTTTTTTTTCTTTAAGTCTGGACAAGAGCTGCCTATGGGAATGGATGCATGTAGAAGCTTCCAGAATTCCAGTTATCTGATTTGGTACTTCTGGAAGGTTTTAGTAAGATGTTCTCCAGTCATCCATTGCCTTCTTCCTGGCCTGCATGCTTTTAATTCTGAACCTGAATGGCTCTCCAAGCTGCCAAACAGAATGAGCCACTGACACTCGAAGAATACCGCGTAAGCTAAACAAGCTAAGTCCCTGAAGATTTGACCCGCTGACTTCCTCGCCATCCTTGCTGACACATTGCAACCTCAGCTGTATTTTGTTGACACTTTGCAGATGAAATGTTCTGAAAAACCCAAGGTCTGCTTTATATAAATTACAAAATGCTTACCAAGGAACATGTCAATATCTGGGCTTCTTATTAATACATTCTTGATTAATTTTGTAAGTCTTGTGTGAAAGAAAAGTTTGCAGGTGTTGCTGTGCTACAGTAAAATTGTGTGTCCATGTGGAAAAACCACAAGAAAACCCCCTTCTCCAAAATATCTCAACTGTCCTACCACATGGCCCTTCACTCTGGACTCCCCTAATTAACATAAATAGTTTGACATCATCTGTTTATATACTTTCTTTAGCCATGAGAATTTTAACTCTTTAAGATTAGAGACTAGGGGCACCTGGGTGGCTCAGTCAGTTAAGTGTCCAACTCTTGGTTTCAGCTCAGGTCATGATCTTCCAGGTTCGTGGGTTTGAGCCCTGCATCAGGCTTTGTGGTGACAGTGCAGAGCCTGCTTGGGATTCTCTTTTTCTCCCTCTCTCTTTCTCTTTCCCTCAAAATAAATAAACTTAAAAAAAAAGGAGTAGGGACTATACTTTACTTAATAATAAGTTAATATTAACCAACTGGGAAAGAAAGGTAAGAGATTATTAAGGCCTTGGAAGAAGGGAACATAATATGAGATGCTGGAGAACTAAAAAGCCAGAATACAACCTGACGAGGGCAGATGCTGGGGATGGAACTGTCTGGCTCATTAGGGCTCTTTAAATAATCCAATCCTGAGACAAGTTAGAGCCCATGTACAAAGGTAATCTGCATAGCTGTCCAGCACTGGCAGATTAAATTTCAACTATCTTTTCCTCACTTCTACCATGGCTCACTGTGTCTCCTCATCACCTGTGTTATCTTTTCTCTGGATTCAGCTATAAGCCCTTTCTGTTTTTTAGTTTTACTTCCTGATTCCTTTTTTTCTCTTTCCCTCTCTCCCCTGGATGATTATAGGAAGAACTTCCAAGTCACACCTTCTAACTCAACTTGCTCCCAATGGCCATCACTCCTGGATACTGCCAAGTCATGAATGGGGCCCGGGTAATGATGAAAGGGAAGTGTTCAAAGGGATGGAGAGAAGGGAAGGATATATTCTGAGCATAAGGTCCATACGATCACTTTCATGAATACAGAAAAAACAGTTTAACATTCTCATATGCTGAGAAATTATTCACAAACTATGAATTCTGGCAACTTTTAAATCTGAGAAAGTGTATCCAGAGAACTTTAGGAGCAAATATCATTCTTGATGGGGATATCTTGAAATTGTTTCTCTTGAATAAGGATTTCTGCTGTCGCTATATTTATGCAACATTTTATTAGAGGTACTACTGGCCGGTAGTAAGATCCACCCATGGCCCATCAATTCTACCCCTCAGTATGTAACTAACAAAAACACATACGTATGTACATTAAAAACATATACAAGTATGTTTAGACCAACAGCATTGATAATAGCCCAAAATGGAAAAGAACCCAATTTATCAAGAGAAGAATAAATATTCATACCTCACGAATTTCACAGATACCTGAATCTCACAAACATAGTATTGAAACTAAGAAGCCAAACACAAACACAAAAACACATACCATATATTCTCATTTAAGGTGTATATATTCTCATATAAAGCTCCAAAACAGGCAATACTAATCTGTTGATAGATCAGAAGAGCAGTGACCTTAGGGAGGGACATAAAGAGGATTCTCAAGTGTTGAAAACATCCAGTTTCTCGGCCTCAGTGATGATTAAATGGACGTGATCACTTTCAAAACCTTCATCAAGTTGTACATGGATGGATTTTTGTACTTCTCTGTGTGTTCATCTGTCTTAGCCAGTATAGGTTGCCATACATAATGAAAACACCACAGACTAGTGGCTTCAAAACAAATACTTTTTCTCATAGTTTGAAGTCTAGGAGGCTGCAAACAGGTGCCGGCAGATTCGGTGTCTGGTGAGAACCCTCTTGCCAGTTCATGGAGGGCTGTCTTCTCACTATGTTCCCACAGGATGGAAGGAGCAGGAGAGCTCTCTGGGACCTCTTTTATAAGGGTACAAATCCCATTCATGAGGATACCACTCTCATGACATAATCAACGCTGAAGGCCCACCTCCTAATATCATCACCTTGAGGATTGGGTCTGAACATAAGAATCTGGGGGTTGCGTGTGTGTGGGGGGTTCAATCCATATATGGTCACACTTTATTAAAAAGAAAAATACCACTTTTTAAAAAGTGACCTCATTTGACTAACCTAGAAGTAACTGATAACTTTAGCATATGGAGACAAGGGAGGTAGAAGATTGAAATAGGTTTCCAATTTGAATGGATAAGACAGCAAAACTGGAGACAGGGTATGCAGACAACTCTTGAAATTTTGATTAGGGATGAGAATAGAAAAATAAGGCAGAAATGCAGAGAGCCAAGGAGGGCTTGTTGCTATGATTATTTGGTTTTGTTTTTTAACGTGAGAGATTAAGTTGGAATTTGTTGGGGCGCCTGGGTGGCTCAGTCCAGTAAGCATCTGACTTCAGCTCAGGTCTTGATCTCATGGTTCATGAGTTCCAGCCATGTGTCAGACTCTGTGCTGAGAGCTCTGAGCCTGCAGCCTGCTTCAGATTCTGTCTCCATCTCTTTCTGCTCCTCCCCTGCTCATGCTCTGTCTGTCTCTCTTTGTCTCTGTCTCTCAAAAATAATAAACATTTAAAAAAATTAGAATATGCTTGTTGGCCCTCCCTTCCTCCCAGATGCATCGTGCACTCAATATTGGAGAAAGAACAGCCTTGGTAGATGGAGACAGATGAGCCAGGGGAGGAACAAGAGAATTATGGGAATTGATGTGTAGTGGAGAAGGGCGTATTGGTGGGGATGAATTTGTGGCAAACTCAAAGCTTTATAGGAAAGGAAAGTCTGGTTAGGACAACTTCTTTTAATTGTTTTAGTTTCAATGTCCTATTGAGTTTCCTTATCTTTATTCCACAATAGAAGTTTTGTTCCAATGTATTTAAACACAAACAAAGCCAGAGGCCCAGGGGTGTATTACAAAAAAGGGGGGGGGGGAGACATTTCCGTGGGGGTCAAAAGTGATGGGAAAGGGAAGGAAGTGGAGAAGCCTCCTGCCTTTTGCCTCACTTGGGGTTCTCCAAGGATGGTCCCCTAGTCTGTTTGATCCATGAGGGCAGAGGCCATACCTGGTTAGGGCTCACCATCATATCCCCAGCACAGGGCCGGGAAAATAGTAGGTGCTCAATAAATATTTGTTAAAAAAAAAAAAAAAAAGATTAAAAGCCCTACCATTGCTCAGTGAATGGGCAAGGCCTGTAGTCATGCTGAATAAAATGATCAGGGCTGACTCCTCGGTGCAGGTGTTAGACCCTCTCACTTGGATGGGAAGATTCTTCCTCATCTGACTAGAGGGTCTTCCCACCTATCTTTGCCTTCCCTAAGCCCCTGCTTGGACAGATGCTTCTTAGCTATTATTAAAGAAACTAGGGAGACATCGGCCATCTCAGCCCCCAACTCATGCTCAAATCTTTTGGCTAATGCTTTTCTCTGAGTATCTTAGCTAAATGAGAGAGGTGAACTTTTACTCTATTTTATAAGTACCATGTTCAGTAACATCAGTCCATACTCCTAAATGATTTTCATAGCACTCCTGAACTAGAGTGTAGTTAATACCAAACATTTTGGATATTCATGATAAAAATAATGATAAATATTCATTGAGCATTTCCTATGTGCCAAGCACTATTGGTAAGAACTTTACTCACCTTAATTTTATGAGGAACTATTATTATCCTTCTAACAATTCTATCAGGCAGTATTATTACCTGCATTTTATAGATGTGGACACTGGGGCACAGAGGGGAACAGAAACTTGCCTGAGGCCACACAGAGAATGAGTAGCAATGCCAGTTTGCTCCCCATGATGGCTTAATTCTGGGATCTGAAGAGTTGGACCTTCCCTCAAGTTGAGACCCAACCTCCAAAGCTCTCTCTCCCACAACTGACCCTATCCTGCCAATACTGTTGCCATTATTTGGAGTCCAAACTGTCAACTGGCCCCAGGTGGTGAGTATGGGCTTCTCTGGACAATCTGCCTCAGGGTCACCAGGTAAGTGCTGCTTACAGCGTATTCCTTTGTTGTTAGCTCACTGAGTTCCTCCAGGAATGAGAGCTCTGATAGGTAGAATGACTAAAGTCTGCTGTGGTGATGGATCAGGTCCTCATCTTCATGTTTGAACTCATTTCCTCTCATAGGGACAGTAAGAGTTGACTTTTCCTCTTTATCTTTTGTCAAAACAGAGGTTAAAAGTTCCAGCCACTGCAACTTTAAAAAGAGGACATGTAATACTTTTAAATAAAAGGGCACTAATTCCAAAAGAAACTTTAGGCCCCCAAAGAAGTTGACAGCTTATCAGTCTTTTAGGATGTCCCTGTGCATGTCCCCTCTTTGATCCCAGTCCTGCATGTCACCAGGGGCTAGTACTCTGCAGAGGAGTAGAATGGAGATCTGTCCTTGAGATACCATCCAGCTTCTTTATCTGGGTCACTGTTATAAGCTGAATAATGTCTCCCCAAATTCATATGCTGAAACCCTAACTCCCAGTACCTCAGAATGTGACTATATTTGGAGAAAGGTCCTTTATAGGGATAATTAAGTTAAAATGAGGCCATTAGAATGGGCCCTAATCCAGTCTGACTGGTATCCCGATAAAAGGAAATCTGGACACAGAGAAAGAGACACCAAGAACACACATGTGTAGAGAGACAACCACATGAAGAGGCAATAAGAGGGCAGCCATCTGCTAGCCAAGGACAAGGGTGTCACAAGAAGCCAACCCTTTAGACACTTTGAACTTGGACTTCCAGCTTCCAGACTAGAAGAATATAAACTCCCGTTGTTTAAGCCAGTCAGTTGTGGCATTGGGTTATGGCAGCCCCAGCAAACTAGCATTCCCTTGAGGGCTACAATCCAAAATGGCTTCTGGTCCCTTATATGATTGTAGGTCTGAGTTTGCAATGTATTCAAACCTCAACCACAGGATGGCAGAGCAAGTGACAGGGCTTCAAGCAGCATTAGGGGAAGCCTGAGACTGGCTGTTGATTGCAACAATGCCTGGCCTCCCAGGGCTTGAGAGGGAGCCAGGAATTAACAGGACTAGTCAACAGCAGGTATAGACTCAGCTTCCTCAACTTTGGCTGTGGAGCTTTGAAAACTACCCATGATTGCCTCTATCTACCCCCAACACCTACCAAATAAAATGAATCAGACCCTCAGCCTGGGCATCTGTATGGTTTTAATTTCCCAGATTATTCTAATATGCAGCCAGGTCTGAGAAACACAGGTTTTAGGGATACATTTTATTTTGTTCTTTATCATTTGCTGAGGTATCTACTTAGAATCTCTCTGACACTGAGATCCAGGGGCATTTCACTAGTTATAAAGGCCCATCTACTAGGCTATAGGACTTGAAGAACATACCATTCTTGACATTTAAAACTGGCAAAAACTTTGCATGCGCACGCGTGTGTGTGTATGTGTGTGTAGTCACGTGCACACACATGCACAAGTATTTATAATTATCCTATGGTGATCCTTTCTTGTTTATGAAGCACTTTCTCCAAATGGATCTCACGCAATCATCAGAGATCCTTACTAGAGAAGTCTTACTGTTGATATTGCCCCCATTTTACAGATGAGAAAAGTAAGCTTCCTTGAAGATTAATGGGATCATCCTTTACGGATGTGTGGGTGGGGTCCTGCACAAGAGCTCCCAGGCAAAAGCACAGAGAGGCTGAGATTGAACCTATGCACTGCTCTCAAGCCCTGGCACAGGATTTTACCCACCCTGAGGAATGCTGAGTTCTTCTTGTACACACAAAGCTATTGTGTGTGCCAATAGCAGCCCCCAAAGTTGAAGGGTCAAATGCCAGAGTCTAAAATTCCTTTCCCCGCCCCTGTACCATAAATGACTACCACTGATTCCCACTGGGTGCTTAGCTCTGAAGGACGGGAGCTTGTGCACAGAGTCTTTCTTGGCTAGCAGGGTCTTCCTTGCTGCCTCTCATCCATGGTCAGAGTCAAGGAAACCGGGCAGCCTGAGGCAGTGCAGCACATGTGGGGGGACACTGGTCTGAGAGTCAAAAACTTTGGGCATTGCTTCCAGAGCCTGTACTGCCAGGAGATTCTGAGAAAGATGTTTCACTTCCCTGGGTTTCCATTTCTCCAAATGCCTTACCTCTATTTCTAACGATCTGTATGTTTGAACAATCTGTATGTTTAGGAAGCTAAAACTGTTCCCACTGAGTCCCAATTCTTCCCAAGAAGAAACAGAGAGGGAGGTACATTGATACTACTTTAAGGAGATGTTCAGATCTGTTAGAGAAACACTGTCTCCTATTTGCTAAAATAAGAATTTCATCCCATTTCAGTGTCCCCAGCGGTGAGATATAGAGTCTAAATAAAGGCCAAGCTCAAACTGACAGTGACAGTGATATCTCTTTGTTTTCTTCCCATTTTTTAAATTATGAAAGTAAGCCAACATAATTAAACCCAGAGTATGGCATTTATAATTTATATATTCAGAGTTATAGAACATACAATTTAGAAATCTTAAAGTCACGAAAATGGATTTTTCGTCTCCTACCTTAACCACTATGGGATAATGCCCTGTTCCTGGTATAGAAGGTCTCTCTCTCTCTCTCTCTCTCTCTCTCTCCTTTTGTGGAGAGGTCATGCTGTTGTTTCTGTGACGTAATTTTCTTCCACAGCCACCCACTATGGAAAAAAATCCATGAGCACAAACAAAACTGTGCTGAGAATTGGCTCCAGGGTGAGAATGATAAGAAAGGACTGAGGCTGGCTGTCCCAGGAACTCCTAAAAAGGAGCTTGAGGTGGTGCTGGGGACAGAACAAGACTCTGGTTCAAGACCACATTGCTGAACAGTACCTTTCAACACAAGGATACATAAGCAGGCATTTCACCCCTCACCACAGACGAGCCAGATAGCACAGTGAAATCCTGTCTCCTGGAAGATTTTCTGACAGCACCTCGGATGCAAGTTATAAATCCACAGATGCACAGGACTTAAAAATACAATAAAATCGTGTTCTTTGGACACATCTAAATCTAAGCCTCTTTGCAGTCTCATTTTAGATGCCCGTCTCTGTCAGGTTGCTAATAATGGCACCAAGTTAAAAATGACTCTACAATGGTACATCTGCTTTGGAAAACAATCTCACAGTTCTTCAAAAAGTCCAACACAGACTTGTCATATGACACATCACTTCTCTCAGGTATCTACTCGAGAGAAATGAGAACATCTGTCCGCATACAACCTGTACATGAATGTTCACTGTAGAATTATTCATAACGACCAAAAAATAGGCACACCCCAAATATCTACCAACTGATGAATGGCTAAGTAAAATGTGACATGTCAGCACTAAAAAGGAATGAATTGCTAACACTTGCTACAACATGGGGGAACCTTGAAAACTTCAGCCAAGTAAAAGAAGCCTGTCACAAAAGACCGCTTATTATATGATTTCATTTATATGAAATGTCCAGAATAGACAAATCTACAGAGACAGAAAGTATATTAGTGGTTTCCTAGGGCTGGTGGTTAGGGGTGGGGGTGGGGTGAGGGAGAAAGCAGGAAGGGGGCAAAAAGGGGAGAAACTGCTCATGGGTAAGGTGTTCTCGAAGTGGGAGTAATTAAAATGTTCCAAAATTGATTGCGGTGATGTTTGCATAACTGACAGCCACTGAATTGTCCATTTTAAATGGTGGAATGAAATGGTATATAAATTGTATCTTCAGATGTTATTTTAGAAGTGACTACACAGAAGCAAGCTGATAACAAAAGTGAAAAGGAGTTTCCAACCCAACTTAAGTGCATAATTTTTCAGTGCTTTATTTGAACGTGAGCTATCGGCTAACCCACTAGCTCTTTAGTTCAGAAAATGGAAACTCGGGGCGCCTGGGTGGCTCAGTCGGTTGAGCGTCTGGCTTTGGCTCAGGTCATGATCTCATGGTTTGTGAGTTCAAGCCTCATGTCAGGCTCTGTGCTGACAGCTCGGAGCCTGGAGCCTGTTTCGGATTCTATGTCTCCCTCTATCTCTGCTCCTCCCCCACTCGTGCTCGCTCTCTCTCTCTCTCTCTCTCTCTCTCTCAAAAATAAATAAACATTAAAAAAAATTTAAAGAAAATGGAAACTCTCAGTGCTGCTGGCAATTGGTTGCAAAACATCAAATCCACGTGGGTGGGGACATCTAAGGTAGGATGGAACTATGTGAAAACATGTAGCCAATCTCTGCCTCAGAGGCAGATCCTTACTAAACCCTCCCAGGAACAGACACAAGGCTGCCCAGACTGGTCATCAGTACTTTCTAAAAGATCATAACAAGGAGCAACCTTTTTCAAAACTGTGTGGTGGCTGAGGTATACCTCATGCCCGAGTATCGCAGAAGAATACAAAGACCTTTCAAAGAGTAGGATGTTAAGAATGAAGGGAAATAAAGAGAGAAATAGAAATCTGGAATTGCAGGCCCAAGGGCTGGAGGAGAGAGATGGCAGGAATAGGAAGTGTCCCCAGTTCTGTGAAGAAAAGAGCTGCCATGCCTTGGGGGTGAGATGATTTGGGAGCGCTTCAGTAGAGCCAGGTGGTGATTTCCAGCAGCCAGTTAGACATGCCAGAGGGAAGGCACAGCCAAGACCAGAACTCAGTTGTTGCAAGATGATCCTTCATTCACCTTTTTTTTTTTTTTTGAGAGACAGAGAGAGAGAGAGAGAGAGAGAGAGAGTGTGTGTGTGTGTGTGTGTGTGTGTGTGTGTGTTCACAAGTGGGGGAGAGGCAGAGGGAGAGAGAGGGAGAGGGATAGAGAATCATAAACACGTTCCACACTCAGCATAGAGCCTGATGCAGGGCTTGATCTCACAACCCTGGAATCATGACCTGAGTCCAAATCAAGAGTTGGATGCTCAACCGACTAAGCGACCCAGTCACCCCATTTACTTTCTATTCATCCAGTCATTCACCCACTTAGCCACTCCTTGAGTGAACATTTGCTCAGTCCTTACTAAGCACAATATTGTCCTGGTTCTGGGAGACAGATAAGGAAGACACAGGTCTTCCCTCTGGGATCTTACAACCACAGGGTCCCAGATGTAGCAAAGTCCTTGGAGTCAGAGGATGCTTTTGCATCTAGGAACAGCAATAGCTTTCTATTTCATGTAACACCTTGGAGATATCAGAGTGCCTACTGGTACATTCTACAATCTCAACAAATAGGCAAGAAAAATGTTACCACCCCACACAGATGAAAAAATAATGGCTCATAGGGCTTAAGGGACTTACTCCACGTTTCTCCGTAGGTGGCAAAGCCGGCTGGACTCCAAGTCTTCTGACGTCTTACTAACTTCCTACTGATGCTCTTTATGTGGCCCCTTGAAAACCAACAATCAGAAAAGTGCCCACCACCCTAGAGCATCGCACTATACACAGGAACTCATTAGGAAACTTGGGAAAGATGGCTACAGCATTTCTCAGCTTGTCCATGGTGGCCCCTGGACAGGACTGTCTTGGCAGGAGCAAGGGCAAGCGGGTAGCCTGGTGTACCTAACAACGCAGCAGCCCTTGTCCAGCCCACACCTGAGAAGAGCTCAGAACAGCTGTGCTGTCACGTAAGTCCCACTACTCAAAGACAGTGGACAGGACTCTACTGTCAAATAACACGCCACTGCTGTGTAGACACTATTCACTGGCTTGTCCAACTTCTCATCATCCTCCTCCCCAGCCCTTTTCTGGCCAATAGGATGTAAGTGGAAGTCAGCTATGGGGCTTCCTAGAAAAGCTTTCATATTAAAAAAAAATTTTTAACGTTTATCCATTTTTGAGATATAGAGACAGAGTGTGAGTGGGGGAGGGGCAGAGAGAAAGGGAGACAGAATCCAAAACACGGTCCAGGCCCTGAGCTGTCAGCACAGGGCCCAACATGGGGCTCGAACCCACGAACTGTGAGATCATGACCTGAGCCGAAGTTGGATGCTTAACCGACTGAGCCACCCAGGCACCCCAAAAAGCTTTCAGATTTAGAGTGCATGTGTTGCCTACATGCCCCTTCCTTCCTCCTTCCTTGAATCTTGCAAACATGAGGAAAAGGTCAGGACAATCACAGCATCGCTGCACCTACATCACTGAGCCACGGGACAGATGCCTGCAACCAGGTGAATAATGGCTTTTAGTGAAAAAATAAACCTTCCTGGTTTAAGTTGCCATGGACAAATTGCATTACTTGATTTCTTGATTGATAGAATGTGTACAGTTTGGAACCAGATATGTTCAAATCCTGACTAGCTGGAAAGTTTGTTACCTGATTTCCCTGATCCTCTGTTTTCTCATCTGTGAAATGGAAATAATAAAATAGCCTCGTAGAGTTTCTGGAAGGCTAAAATAAGGTAATTATGAAGGTGCCTAGCATATTGCCTGGTACATAGTATTGGCTCATCTCCCTTAAGAATCCTGAATTTGTTAGGGGCACCTGGGTGGCTCAGTCAGTTAAGCATCTGACTTCAGCTCAGGTCACAATCTTACAGCTCATGAGTGCGAGCCCTGCGTTGGGCTCTGTGGTGACAGCTCGAAGCCTGGAGCCTGCAACAGATTCTGTGTCTCCCTCGCTCTCTGCCCCTCCCCCACTAGCACTCTGTCTGTCTGTCTCTCTCTCAAAAATAAATAAACATTAAAAAGGTTTTTATTTTAAAAAAGAATCCTGAATTTGTTATTTTAATAATGCATTACTGCTCCTTTTTCTCTTAGATACACTACCTGTCAAGAAACTGCCAGTAATTTAAAAAATCCATTAATGATGAAAACATATTTCAGTTTGTAAATTTTTTCATATTTTAAAAAATTCATAAAATTATTTTCCTATTATGATATATAGTACAAGTATTTCTGATAGATGTATATTTCACCCATAATGAATATTTATTAAAGCAGTAAGACACTGAGTAATACTGAAGCTGCTAGTAAGCACTTCTTGAATACCTTTTCTCCGTTTAGATCCCATGCTAAATGTTCCAAATGCTAAAAAGATAAAAAGATGTGATTCTGGCATGCTTGGCTGGCTCAGTTGAAGGAATGTGCGACTTCTGATCTCAGGGTTATGAGTTCAAGCCCCACACTGGATGTAGACGTTACTTAAAAATAAAATGTTAAAATCTGATTCTTTCTCAAATGTTTGATTTCTAGCAGAAATATATAAAAGGTGGTTTTTTGGGGGGGTTTCTGTAACCAGGGAGTAGAATTAAAACAATTAAAGGCAAAAATCCCATTATAAATTTCCAAAAAGAGTTAAGTAATTCAGTATAAAATAGCAATTTTTGTTCTAATAATTTATGATATATGCATTTAAATAACTTGCTATTGAAATTTAAAATAAAAGTGTTCTTTCATTCACAGAAGGGAACTGCATTTTTCATTTTGAGAGTGTGAAACCATAATGTAAAGAGTATAGCCTCTGGTACGAGACCATCTGGGTTCGAACCCCAGCTCTGATACTTAATAGTTCATATGTTCTTGGTTGGGTCATTTAACATTTCTGTACCTCAAGTCCCCATCAATACAATAATGATGATACCTTACCCCATAGGATCATTACAGAAATTAAATAAGTTTTGAACAGTGCCTGCCCCCTCCCCGCCCTCTGCAAGCACTATACACAGTTAACTAACCAATAATTGTTTCCCATAAGAAAATTGCAGTTTATACACTTATTTTCAAGCTGTATCTTAGAAATTGAGGATTTCTTTTTCTCCTGCATTCTGTAAAAGGATCCCCCCCCCCCCCCATAGCTTTCCTGAGGCATGAATGAGGCCTTGGTATTCCTCTATCTCTGGTTGATTTTTAGTGATACTGCTTGCCTCAGGCACCTAGAGTCATTAGAGCTAAGCCAGGAGCAGCTGGCCGAGTCAGGAAAGTGGCCACGCATTTGAGAAACCCTGAAAAAACCTCAGGACTTCACAGTGACAGCAAAGCCAGAGGGTGGATGCCACTGTCCATCCTGCCAGAGCTAGCTCTGCACAGGGGCTCCGCTGGAACTTACACCTTGTCGGGGCGAGGAGGAAGCCGAGCTCTGGGCTTCTTGGGCTCTCCATCTGTTCCCAAACCACAGGCAGCTCCAGGCCACCTCACACTCCTCTCCGTGGTGCCTTTGCAGCCCCTATCTCATGGTGACCACAGCCCTAGGGCAGTTGCAGAGCAAAGCCCCATCCCCCTGCCTACCCCGGCCACCAAACACACTCCAGCCCCGCCCCTCATGGCGGGCTGGGAAGCGCTCCCCGCCCCAGGCTGTCCCACTCCTCTGTAACAAAACGGCCTGACTTAGGAACACAGAGGTAAGCAGTTAAAGACAGTTTTTGGTGACTCTACCAGGAAATAAGACAAGCCAATTAAAAAAAAAAAAAAAGTCTGTCCTACCTTGAGTTTAAGAAGTAAAAAACAAACAAAAAACAACAACAACAACAAAAAAAAACAATTTAATTTGGAAAGTCCCATCAATTTTCAAAGTAAAAACTGAATTCACAAGCTGAATCAGATTTTCTGATTGCCTTAATGTCCAAATGAACAACGTTTTGGACCACATATATCTGTATAATATCTCCTGAAAAACAGAAACTATTGGAGAAATTCACTTTTAAAGTGGAGAGGTAGAAAACCAACATTTAATTAATTTGATTTAATTAAGAAGCTTCAAGAAAAAAAGTCACATATGCTGTGTGTTACTGCCCCCCAGTGTCCACTGCCGCTATTGATGTATCTGTTTTATTGGGAAAGGATAGCACTCTGGTGGTGACTTCCTGACTTTTTGTTTAATTTTGATAAAGAGGTTTGGTTTGTTCAATGTTCAATGAATTCTCACTGTCTTCCTGTGTTGATAAGTTAGTATTCAGAATTGTGACCCTACAAATCAAGAAGGAAAAAAAAAAATTACAGAACAAAACAAGCCTGGTGGTGAGGATTGGGTAACTCAAGGGGTTGCTTTAAATATTCAACCCTGTTAAAAATACTCCAAAATTGATAATATTTGAAAAAAAAAAAAGTATTCCTAATTCTTAGTGGAAACTCAGTTACTCAGGCAACTTGCTGTAACAAAGGACTAAGTATCCTCCTTTGCTTCCAGGACACATGGCTTGTAGTATTTTCTGCCCTGAAGACTGACAGAGGCAGGTCGTTTCCAGCCCATCAGTCACCGGTTAGCGTCTATTTTGAGAAGTCTTGGTAGGAGCAGAAGGTAAATTGCATTCACTACTGGTGCCTACTTTAAATAAAAATAACAGACGGATCTAAATGAGATCTGGATATTTCCTTAGATTCCTGTAAATCATACATCAAATTTTTGTTACCAATTGCTGCCCAAATGTCCAGATTAGGTTTAGAAGTATCTCACTTTTCTGCACATGTCCCATCAGCTATGCAGAGTCACCAAATACATTGAACAAGCCAACATCCTTCTTTACGATTTGAAAGCCCATGAGGTGGTAGAATAAATATAAAAATAAATCTTTCTGTGTGCATGGATGAATGGGCATTTACAATCACTAGGTGTATAAATATTATATTTGTTCTCAATTAGATTTAATCTTTTCTGAGCCCCTATTCCGTTAAGCTGATGAGGATTTCAATCAGGTTTATTATTGTGATTTTCTATAACCCCACCCTCATCCTAGCCCCAGAATCATCTGAGGGTCTGAGGAGTCTGATGCAGAACAGAACATTCAGGAAATACCTCCTGATCTTTGATCCACATTTATGGTCAGAGGTACAGATGATGAAACTGAATCATAGTCATTAGAGAATTTTCTTCAAATTTCACAACAAATCCTTAGAAGAGTCATTGCTAAAAGCTGAGTCTCTGACCACTTATGGAAGCTCACCTACTTTTTTCTTTTTTTTAAGAGAAAGTGGGGGAGAGAGGAAGAGTGGGGAAGAGGGGCAGAGGGAGAGAGAATCTTTAGCATACTCCATACTCATTGCAGAGCCCGACACAGGGCTTGATCCCCAAATCCTGGGATCATGACCTGAGACGAAATTGAGTCAGATGCTCAACCAACTGAGCCACCCAGGTGCCCCAGAAGGTCACATACTTTTTAAAAAATCAGTACATTTTTATTCATCTTGTGGAGTCATAATAATTCATAGCATATTTTGCGACACTACTCACCTTGTGTACCCATTCCTCCTTCCCTCAAAATAATAAAACCTGTCATTTATTGAGCTGTGCTAAGTGCTTTTCATTCATGATCTGATTGGACTTTCATATCAACCCTGTGAGTGATATTACACCGTGAGTGTGATATTACACAAATGAGTGTTCCCATTTTACAGATGAGATTCAGAGAGGTTAAGTAATGTGCCCATAGTTATGTAGCCAGTAAGAATTAGATCTGAACTTGATTTTGTCTGGCTACCCTATGAACTTAACTACCATACTATATTACCTTTTCTCAATTAGGAGAAGGGAGAAAATAGTATATTTTTTAAAGACCAAATTAAATCAAAACATTGTTTTACTTCTTTGGAGAATTTTAGACACTATATTACAAAAACACTGGTTGGAATTCCTACATTAGTCTTTACTTTTCCAGTGGCATACTGGTACACTGAATAAATTCATCCCAAAATTTTAGTGTAAAATTACTGTAGATGTATGATGGTAAGTTAGAGCCAATATCCTAAGGCTTCTTGCAATAAGGTATTACCAATAATAATATAGGGTTCTTACAGGGATGTGTGGGGATGTGTATCCCTGATCCCATCCTAATAAAATGTTTGTCTCAATGTATCTTTTTCCATTTATCTCCATTTTAAGAGGCTTCCAAATTCTTGTAACTGGCTTTGTTATCTTAAGAAAAAACTTAGAGTAAAATTTCATGGCCCTGGAGGAAATAATGAAAAAAAATAAAGACAGAAGAAACATAGGCAGAATTTTTTTAAAGCCTATATGGGGTGAGAAAAAGATCATTTGTAACTTTAACTTCAAAGAGAACTTTGGAGAAGCCCAGAATTTAGAAATGGAAATATCTTTTATTCAAGCCTGCCCTCTTGAGGTCAACTTGAGAAATAGTCTTTGGGGAGAATCTATACCATATAAATGAGCATGACTGGGATGATATTTGTCTTAACTGCATTAATAAGTAAAAAAACAAAAAAAAATGTATTAGTCTAAGAAAATATAAATTCAAAACTTGCTACTATCAGCTTGTTAACAGTCATTGATTGAATCGTGCTTTGGCCAATGTCCTGCAGCCAAAGCCCACCAGAAACACAAACTTTGCTGAACTAACTGGGTTATTACATGTTGCAGCAAGAGAGAACACACAGGATGGGGAAAAGGCGAGGAGGGCTTCAGCTGAATCTCAGAAAAGATCCATTTTTGTTAATGCCCTTCAGATAAGGACCACCAGCAACATACCTTTAATTGAATGATTTGGATTATCACTCATTGCAGCAAGGGAGAACACATAACATGGGGAAGCATGGGGCAGCTTAGTAAGACATGTCAGAAAGAACATATTATAGAGTTTGTGGAGAGTTTAAGGAAGTAGGGCTTTCCTCTAGAATGAATGCTGTCAGGAAATGGGGGTAATTCTATGGCTGAGTAGCTAAGTGAGTCTTATCTAGAAAGAGGGAAGACCAGAATGAGGCTTAATCATAATTGTTAAGAAAAAAACAATCATTCATATTAGCCAGGACAGGGAGAGAGTTTGGTAATTTTTATGGTTTAGAAAGACCATGTTTCTGTCTGTGCTCAAACCTGGTTGGAGAGTGGTCTTGTTGTTTTTGTCTTGATCCGTTTCATGAGTATAGAGTGGTCCCATTTTGAAGTTCTGTGAAATTGTGTGTGGTTAATAGAAAAATGTCAAGTCCAGTTTCTAGCCACAACAAGGACCAGAAGACAGTTTCAAACTAGCTCCCAGATGTCAAGGGCTGCTTTTCTTTATCCTTTAACTGTCTATGACCCAAACTTTGAAAAAAGCCTAAAGCCAAGGATGTTTTGATAGAGATACTGAATCGGAATCAATAAAAAAACAGGGTTTTAAAATTTATAACAAATAGTTATGTTCTTAAGAGCCTTCATAGAAGCTGAGAATTAAGTTTATTCTGATTAACTATGACCAGTAATGGAATATTGTGATAGTTAATTCTGTGCATCAACTTAATTGAGCCATGGGGTATCCAGACATTTGGTCAAACATTATTCCAGATGTGTCTGTGAGAGGCTTTCTGGGTGAGATTAACATTTGGATCAGAAGGCTAAGTAAAGCAGATTGTCCTCCCTAATGTGGGTGAGCCTCATCGAATCAGTGGAAGATCTGAATAGAACACACACACACACATACACACACACACACACACACACACACACACACACACACATTCTATTAGTTCTGTTTCTCTGGGGAATGTTGACTCATACAAAATATTAAGGTATCAGTCATATACAGAACGTCCATTTACAGATAACCACTTCTTTAGCCTTTCTCATATTAGGAAACATTTCACATACTTGAAGTAAGAGTAAAGGGATATTTTCAAGAGGAAAACTGTTCTTAATGTTCTTTGACCAAAGAAGTTTCTACAGATCCACAGGGGGTCAACCCTGTAATGGAAGAATATGTTCAATTGATGAGTGCTCCTTAATGTAAGTTTAATCAATTCCTCTGTCATAGACTCATGCTTCCTTATGGGATCCCTCTTAAGAAATAAAATAAATAAATAAAAAGAAACCAAATATTCAGTTCATAAGATATAAGTGTAAAAGGTCTGGAAGTCTCAGAGATACTAAGCAATGCCTCAAAAAGAGAGGGAAGGAAGGAAGGAAGGAAGGAAGAAGGAAGGAAGAGAGGGAGGGAGAGAGGGAGGAAGGAAGGATTGTATGAAGCCAGAGATTCAGAAAGTACACTCTACTGCTAAAAAAGAATAAAAGGTAAACAATACATAAGATAATCTTCAATTTCATTTTTTCCATTGTGAAAAATCACAGAATTGTATTCAAATTGATTGTCATTTGCTAAGAAATACACATATATAAGTCCATCAGAAAGCACCTACAACTCTTCAAATTCCAGGACCAGTCTTAGGGTTACAAAGTTTTTAGATGGAGCAGTCTCTAGCTATGGAATTTCTAGATTGGTCATGAAGATGCTCTTGTGATGCTCCAAGTAATGAACTTTAAAGGACAGACAGGGGTGATGAAGTTGGGGCCTCTGTAAGAGATTCTAAGCATCTGCATTCTAAAGGTTTCCCACTCTTACACATATCCAGGGGTGCTTTAGTACCATTTACTCAAATTATTTAGGAAACTGAGCTCCCAAAAAGTAGGCAGCAGTTTAGAAAAAAAGTGCCTGTTGAAAAGAGATAAGACTCGGGAAGATGGGATCAATGGGACTTGGAGAAACAAGGAATCAAGAGGATTTTGTCTGGGGGTGCCATGTAAATGAAAGGAAAATCCAAGTGGACAAGAGCAAGGTGGATATGAATTTGTGCATCAAGTCTCAGAATAAGAGTAATTTTAAACTTTCTTTATATTTGTTTATTCTCATGTGTATCATACAAAAGGCAATGGCCTCACTACCCCTGTGCCTTAGGAGAAAGGCAGGCCCCCTTTCAGTGTCCACCAAGCCTGACTTTCCAAGTCAGTCTGAAGCTTTAGGGCTTGCCAGTGTTGTATTGTAGTTTCAAAAACCAAATGCAATAAAACCACGGGAATTCTTCTCTCATAGGACTCCATCCCTGCCAAGTGATTCAAAGGCTGCACGAGGTATGATGGGATTCCATATTTGGTTTGAAGAATCAAGGTCAAGAGCGCATACTGGTAAAAGGTTTAAAAGTTCAGGGGTTAAATATCCAGTGCACCCACGTACTGAATGTGAGAGATCTTGGGCAAGTTAGTATCAGAGCCCCATAGGGCTGTCTTAGGGATAAAACCAGTTAGTACAACATCCAGTCCACAGCTCAACAAATGGCAGCCATCCCTGTTACTACTGTCACCTAAATTGTATGTCTGGAGGCCAAATGACATTTAAAGGGCATCTACCATGTGGCATTTTCCTGTATTATGCCCTTTAATCCTTATAATATCCCTGGGAGACAGATAGTCTTTGTCTATATCATAGGAGACTGTATTACAACACAGTTTAGTAGAAAATGCACTGAGGGGTGGGTGTGGTGGGGATCTCATTGTAAACAGTTGGTTGCAAAATCCTCTTTTAGCTAACAGGTCATGATTCAACGGTGCAATGATCGTGAAGATAAAATGGAGAGTTATAGTCAGCTTTCTCAATATTGACAGGAATTTTAAAGGGGCAAATAAAATCTTTGGAAAGCTATCGTTCCAATGAATCAACATTTGTAGTTTTTAAGAGCAACACTTGGAAGAAACTGCCGGTATTATTTTTTTCAGAGCTTGTCTAGGCAGACCAAAATCTGAAATACATTTTGTCCTGGGAGTTCTGGCTATAATGTCAAAGAGAGTCGTAGTTCCAGGGCTGCTGGAACCGAGTTCCATCTGCTTTTTCTCTCACCTGCAAAGTTGGGAGTTGCCACCTGGTGATAGTAGAGTTCCACATCCAAGAGGCAAGGGTACTGCTAAACAGGAACTAAGCAACAAAAATGCTGTTTGGGTTTTTTGTGAAGAATAGGTTTCTCTGTTGAAAAGAAGAGAAAAGAAAAAAGAAAAGAAGAGACGAGAGAGAAAAGAAAAGAAGAAAAGAAAAGAAAAGAAAAGAAAAACTAGGTTATTAAATTAAACAAGTTTTATCCACAGAGACATACTCACGAGTGAAGGGGGGGGGGGGAAGGGGGGAGGGGAGGAATTATGCAAAGGAGCAAGTCTCCTGCTAGTCCTCATTACTTGAACCAGCCAAACCACGTTGCTGCTCTGCTGTATTACAGAACCTGGTCACAGGGCTGTTCTCCTGGCTCACTTAACAGCTTAGATTGTTCTAGTAGCGTCTTTGCAGCCTCCTCTCCACCACCACAGTTTCCAGTCTGTTCTTCATGTCCCCTTTCCTCACCCTCTCCACACTTCTAGAAGGCTGTTCTAAGCCACAAAGGTCCTGTTTTCTGACTTCTGGGAGCCTCAAATCTGAAATAACTGCAGAATCTTTCATCAAAGCTAGCAATCTTTCTTCCTTTTTTTTTTTTTTTAACTTCATTTGGACAATTATCTTGGGCTTCTCTAGCTGTATTATTTGTAGACAAATGGTTTGAAGGCTCATGTATTCATTTTCTAAACTTGTATTCCAAGCCAGTTTTCAGTTCTATTGCAAATAACAGTCCACAGAAGTTTCATGCTTTAGACCCAAATTATGTTTTAGAACCAGAAGAAGAGGGCAGCTCTAATTTCTTTATTACATAATAGATGGCCAAAATATTGCAATTATTTGGCCTTCAACACCACAGCATTAAGGCCAAGGGGCTGCCCTTTTCTTTGTTGCAAATGCACATCTAAAATCTAATGGAAACAATTTTAGGAGAAATTAAAAATATTTCAGCTGATCTTTTGTTCTTAACAAAAGCAAAATGTTATTAACTCAGTTTGTGATTTTATACTACCACTGGCCCGCACTCCAATTATCAGTTAAAATTAACAAATCCCTGGGGCACTTAAGTGGCTCAGTTGGTTAAGTGTCCAACATTGGCTCAGGTCATGATCTCATGGTCTGTGAGTTCGAGTCCTGCATCAGACTCTGCGGAGAGCTCAGAGCCTGGAGCCTGCTTCAGATTCTCTGTCTCCCTCTCTCTCTGCCCCTCTCCCATTTGTGCTCTGTCTCTGTCTCTCTCTCAAATAAATAAACATTAAAAAATTAAAAAATAAATAAAAACATAAACCCTATTTTAAATAAACAGAGTTCTCTTTTCATTGTGTACTTGACTTCATTGTACTCACTGTGCTGGATGCTGTGGTCATCTCAGCAGAACCAACTCTTACTTCTAAGATCAGGCACCATGTTTTCCAGAAAGTCTTTTCTGTACCATTCAGGGTTTGATATCTGCCATGGTCGGAACTTGCCTGGGATTTAGAAAGCTAAGCCATCCTTCTCAGGAGGACATAGTGTCTACAGGTGATGGCTTCTTGGGCTTTTTGCTAACACCTGTTCCCCTCCTTGCCCCAGATCCTCAGGCTGAAGTCATTAGTAGACTATTTCTCTGATCTTTCTCTGCTGCATCCAGAGCCTCCCTCCCTCAGATCCCCCACATGTGTGTAAGCCCTAATTCCTGTATTAAATCCCTTTACTCCTGCAATTCTTTCAGTGGCTGTTTTCTGGACTGAATCTGTTTTCTTACCTGAAAATTCTACTAGTGGTTATGATAGAAAAGCAGACAGAAAAGAAAAGAGAAGAAAAGAAAAGAAAAACTTTACAATGTCCTGCAAAAGTTTGTCCAGTGAAAGGAAACAATGGCAGTAGTTAAGGGAGCAAATGGAAAAAAAGTCTTTTCTATTTTTACAAATGGCTGAATCCATACAAGAAAAAGAAGTATTTGAATGCAAGTGAAGATCCTGTGTTAGGTAGATTTATTGCTAAAAATCCTAAATTTTTATATTTTTAAACATTGCTCTTTATTGCTTCCACTCTACTCTGAGAGGGCTGGCTACACTGCCCAGTTCCCAGGGATCATTTAGCATACTTCCCAGCATGCCTCTTGCCTCACCCCAGCTATGCTGTAACTTTATGTCCTATTTGCTAATATATGTAATTGGAACTCTCCTGACACCTAATGCATTCCACTGACATTGGCTAGCCAACTTCTTGTAATTGTCTGACCTTCTCATCCTCTCTGCATGTTAAAATTACTTAAGGAATGGATATGCTAAAAGTTCAGTGTCCTGAGATTGTTGGAGGAAAAGGTCACACAAATCCAATAAACACATAATTTTATTTTTCACTGGTGATAAAGCCCATGATCCATTACCATATGCCTTGAAAAGAAAGTGAAGAAAAGCATTGAGCCTTCAGAGAATGTGGGCAGAGTCTTCCTTCATCCCAAACATTTACCCCCATGTTAGTCTATGTTTTAATTAAATTTCTGACTTAGAGTTCTAGAGTAGTGAAGGCTTTGTTTCATATATATATATATATATATATATATATATATATAAATTTTTAATGTTTATTTATTTTTGAGAGAGAGAGAGAGAACACAAGCAGGGGAGGGCAGAGAGAGAGGCAGATACAGAATCCCAAGCAGGCTCCAGGCTCTGAGTTGTCAGCACAGAAGCTGACACAGAGCTCAAACTCTCAAACCTTGAGATCATGACCTGAGCCGAAGTTGGACACTTAACTGACTGAGCCACCCAGGTGCTCCTGTTTCATATATTTTAAAATTTAACATGTAATAAGACGAGTAAGAAGTTAAACATTAAACAATAAACTTGGAAAAGTTATAGTTATGTCTTAAAACTTTATTGGAGTTTTTCCTTGTGAGGACTAGGTTAAATTTAAATTAAAATGAGAAGAAGAGTTAATTTATACCTCTGACTTGTTTCCCTATCCAATACTGTATTAGTCAGGATGGGGCAGGTTTTTCATAGTAACAAACAACCCCAAAATTTCACTGGCTCTTCACAGCAGAAGTTTCTCTCACTCACATACATGGTACACTATGAGCTATGAGGGACGCTATGCCCATTGTTCTCAGGCATCCTGGTTACTGGAGACTCTAGAGCACTCTTTGCCTCCAGAATTTCAGGAGCAGAAGGGAGAGAGGTGGAGACTGGTGCACTCACTCTTAAAGCTTCTTCTTAGAGGTGACACATGGCATTCCCATTCAAATTCTAGTGCTTAGAGCAAGTCATATAGTCTCACTTACCTTCAGAGCAGGTGGAGAACTATAATCCTATCTAGACCAGAGGAAAAGCTGTAACACATATGCATAAGCCTTACTAAAGCTCTTTTTAGATCAGTGGGGTTAACATTCTCCATAAGGGAAGAAAACAGTTTTTTTTGGGGAGGGGGGAATCCACAGTTATAGTTAGAGACTTTAACACCCTTTTCTCAGCAACCAGTGAGACTACTAGGGGGAAAAAGTCAGCAAGTTTATAGGAGATCTAAACAGCACAATCAACCAATAGGTTCTAGTTGACATTTATAGAGTACTCTACCAAACACCATAAAACACATTTTTTTTCTCAACTGCACATTGAACATTCATGAAAACAGTCCATATCTTTGGTATAAAACAAAATGTCAAATTTAAAAGAATTGAAATCATACAGAGTATGTTCTGCGGTCATAATGGAATCAAGCTAGCAATCAATAAGGGAAAGACAACAGAAAAATATCTAAACATGTGGAAAATATACCACACACTTCTAAATAATCCCAGGGTCAGGCAGAACATCTCAAAGGAAATTTAAAAATATGTAGAACAGAATAAAAAGAAAATACAACATATCATGCCAATAAAGTGGTGCTAGGAGGAACATGTATAGCACAAAATTTCTCAAGACACTTTTAAAAAGAACAAAATAGACTCAAAACAAATAGAAGGAAGGGAATAAGAAAGCAGAAGTCAATGAAATTGAAAATAAGAAAACAATAGAAAAAAACAAAAACTGGGGTCTTAAAAAAATTTAATAAAATTGATACACCTCTAGTACGACTGCAAAAATCAAAAGAAGACATAACCACCAATGTCAAAAATGAAGTAGGAAATATCACTACAGATCCTACAGCCATTAAAAAGGAAATAAAGTAAATCTGAGTAATTTTACATTCATTAATCAACAACTTAGAAGAAAAAAATAATTTCTCAAAACCCACAAACTCCTCAAATTCAATGAAGATGATATATATGATCTGAATAGCATTCTAGCCATTGAAAAAATTGAATTCATAATTTAAAAACTCTCATAAAAGGAATCCCCAGGCCCAATTGGTTCCACTAGAGAATGCTACCAAACATTTAAAGAATTAACACCAATTTTATAAAATTTCTTCCAGGGAAGAGAAAACGGGGGAACACTTCCCAATTCATTTTATAAGGCCACTATTACCTCAACACCAAAACCAGACAAAAATGGTACAAAAAATGGTACAAAATAAGAAAATTACAATTACCAATATGTCTCATGAACTGAGACACAATAATTTTCAATAAAATATTAGCAAACTAAATCCATAATCTGTAAAAAGAATTATATACTACGAACAAGTGGGATTTATTTCAGGTACCCAAGACTCGTTAAACATTTGAAAATTATTAATCAGTGTAATTCATCATACCAACAAGTTAAAAAAGAAAAATCACATGATCATGTCAAATGTTTCCTCTTCCCCTCCACAGTATTTAACAGAATCCAACACTTACTCGTATAAAAATTTTCACCAAATTAGATAGAGAGGCAAAGAAGGAAGAGTTAAGATGGCAGAGAAGTAGGGGGACCGGGATTTCCCTCCTCCCTCAAACACAACTGTATTGAGGTCAGAGCACTTGAAACACCTAAAAAATCAGTCTGCAGAGTGACAGAAACATCTCCAGAGGTGGATTAAAACAGCTTGGCATGACAGAGGAGCATATATGTGAATCAGAAGAGATAAAACAGCGGGCAGAGTAGGCACACAGGGGAGGGGACCCCTTCTATGAAGAGACAGAAGGAAGAGAAAAAGAAGCTGAGGAAGTGTGGAACTGTATTTGGACAAGAGAAAAACCTCTCCAAACCACGGACTGGGGAACAAGAAATATGCAGAGTGCCAGTTTCTACTTTGCAAACAGCCTTAGGATCTGAAGATCAGAGTTTTCAAAAATGCGCGACTTTTTCCAGACCAAAGTTTCCCCTGCCCCAGTGTGCATAGGCCTGGGGGGGTAAGGGAGCCGGCCTCGCGGTGCGCTAAACATCTCAGGGACACGCACTAGGAAAGAGCAGTCCCTTCCCTCCAGTGCTGTGGGAAGCGGATATATTGCCCCCTGCAAAGATAAATGACCTTGCAGGCACCAGCCAGGTGGAGGACTGTGGACAGGACATGCCCGCCTGCCAGTGCTACTCTGTGAGGGATGCCTGAACAGCATGGTTTGGGATACCTGGTCCGGGAAGGAGAGATTGGGCGGTTGCCATTTTTCTCCCCATCGCCAACATGGTGAAGCTTCAGGGAACAGGACAGTGGCCCCCAGCGGAAGCAGGACAGTTTACACCAAACCCTGCCCCTCCCCCCCCCCCCCCCCCCCCCCGTCCCTGGCAACTGCTTATCTACTGGAGCAGGACTGACACAAAGGGAACCAGACGGCTTCTCCTCTGAGACCAGTACAGCCACCAGTCCCAGACACCAACAGACAACTGTCCTGTGGTTTTGTATGTTAGTCTGTTGCTCTCTTTTCTTTTCTTTCCTTCACTCTCCTCTTTTTTATTATTTTTCTTTCTTCCCTCTTCTTTTTTTTCCTTAGGAATCAGGCTTATAGTTTCTGATTTGACTTTTGGTCAATTCTTACTATATATATATATATTTTTTTTTTCTTTCTCTATTTTGTTTGTTTAATCATTTTTACCCTATTCTTTATACAACTTTTCTGTATCCTTCTTTATTTTACTCTCTCTCTCTCTCTGTCTCTCTGGATTAATTCTTATAGTTTCTTTGATTCTCTGATTGGTCCTTTTTTTTTTTTTGCCCCTTTCACTTTTGTCTTTGTATGACATCAGGGTCCCTGCCTGTTCCTTTATTCCAAGGTTACTTCAATGAACAAATCAAAGCATACCTGGTGGAAGGTCCAAACACTCCACCATTACAAGCAAGGAGGGGTTTTGAAGAGGACTGACCGATGGGATAGAGCAGCCAAATACACAACAGAGTGCATGCAACACAGTCCAAAAACACTTCTTGAAGTGCCAGGACCTGGACAGTGTATGACCCCTTTTTAATATAGTAGTACTCACAGATGCAGGACACAAAACAAGCTATTAAAACACATAAAATACACAAACCTAGCCAAAATGACGAAACAGAAGAATTCTCCTCAAAAGAAACTCCAGGAAGAAATGACAGCCAGAGAATTGCTTAAAACAGATATAAACAATATATCTGAACAAGAATTTAGAATAACAGTATAAGACTAATAGCTGGGCTTGAAAACAGCATAAAAGACAGTAGAGAATCCATTGATGCAGAGATCAAAGACCTAAGAAATAGTCACGATGAATTAAGAAACGCTACAAATGAGATGCAAAATAAACTAGATACAGTGACAGGGTGGAAGAAGCAGAGGAGAGAACAGGTGAAATAGAATATAAAATTGTGGAAAATGATGAAGCTGAAAATAAGAGGGAAAGGAAATTACTAGACCATGAGGGGACAATTAGGGACCTAAGTGACTTAATGAAACAAAATAATATCCATATCATAGGTGTTCCAGAAGAAGAAGAGTGAGAAAGTGGCAGAAGCTTTATGAGAACAAATTATAGCTGAGAACTCCCTTAATCTGGGGAAGGAAACAGGCATTCAGTTTCAAGAGGCACAGAGAACTCCCTTCAAAATCAACAAAAACAGGTCAACACCACGACATATCATAGTGAAAGTGGCAAAATACAAAGATAAAGAGAGAATTCTGAAAGCAGCTAGGGACAAATGGGCCTCAACCTACAAGGGTAGACATATAAGGGTAGTAGCAGACCTGTCCACTGAAACCTGGCAGGCCAGAAGGGAGTGGCAGGGAATAGTCAATGTGTTGAGTAGGAAAAATATGCAGCAAAGAATCCTTTATCCAGCAAGGCTGTCATTTAGAATAGGAAAGATAAAGGCTTTCCCAGAGAAAAACTAAAGGAGTTCAAGACCACTAAACCAGTCCTGCAGGAGATCCTAAGGGTGACTCTGTGAGTGGAAAGCAACAAAGACTACAAAGGACCAGAGACCACAAACATGAGGCCTACAGATAACAAAATGACACTAAATCTGTATCTTTCAATAATACCTCTGAATGTAAATGGACTAAATACTCCAATAAAAAAAACATAGGGTATCAGGATGGATTAAAAAAAATGATCCATCTATATGCTGCCTACAAGAGACTCATTTTAGATCTGAGGACACCTGCAGATTGAAAGTGAGGAGATGGAAAACCATTTATCATGCTACTGGATGGCAAAAGAAAGCTGGAGTAGACATACTTATATCAGATAAATGAGATTTTAAAACAAAGACTGTAACAGGAGATGAAGAAGGGCGTTATATCATAAGTAAGGAGTCTATCCATCAAGAAAAGCTAACAATTGTAATTGTTTATGCCCCCAACATAAAACACAAAAATATATAAATCATTTAATCAGAAACATAAAGAAACTCATTGATACTAATACCATAATAGTAGGGGACTTCAACACCCCACTTACAACAATGGACAGATCATGTAAGCAGAAAGTCAACATGGAAGCAATGGCTTTGAAAGACACACTGGCCCAGATGGACTTGAAAGATATATTCAGAACATTTCATCCTAAAGCAGCAGAATACACATTCTTCTCGAGTGGAGATGGAATATTCTCCAGAATAGATCACATGGTGGGTCACAAATCAGCCCTCAACAAGTAAAAAAGATCAAGATCATACCTTGCATATTTTCAGACCACAACACTATGAAACTCAAAATCACAACACTATGAAACTCAAAATCAACCACAAGAAAAAATTTGGAAAGACCAGGAATACTTGGAGATTAAAGAACATCCTACTAAAGAATGAGTGGGTTAACTAAAAAGTTAAAGAGGAAATTAAAAAGTACATGGAAGCCAATGAAAATGGAAACACAATAGTCCAAAACCTCCAAGATACACCAAAGGCAGTCATTCAAGGGAAATATATAGTAAACCAGACCTTCCTAAAGAAGGAAAAAAGGTCTCAAATACACACCTAACCTTACAAATAAAGTCCAAAACCAGCAGAAGAAGGGAAAAAATAAAGATTAAAGCAGAAATAAATGATATAAAAAGAAAAAAAAACCAGTAGAACAGATCAATGAAACCAGGAGCTGGTTCTTCGAAAGAATTAAGCAAATTGATAACCCCTAGCCAGATTGATCAAAAAGAAAAAAGAGAAGCACCCAAATAAATAAAATCATGAAGGAAAGAGGAGAGATCACAACCATCATCACAGAAATACAAATAATTATTAAAGAATACTATGAAAAATTATATGCCAACAAACTGGACAATTTGGAAGAAATGGACAAATTCTTAGACACCCACACACTACCAAAACTCAAAATGGAAGAAATAGAAAATTTGAGTAGACTCATAACCAGCTAAGAAATTGAATAGGTTCAAAAATTTCCCAACAAATAAGAGTCCTGGGTCAGACAGCTTCCCCGGGGAATTCTGTGAGACATTTAAAGCAGAGTTAATACCGATTCTTCTCAAGGTGTTCCAAAAAATAGAAACAGAAGGAAAGCTTCCAGACTCATTCTATGAAGCCAGCATTACCTTCATTCCCAAACCAGACAAAGACCCCACTAAAAAGGAGAATTACAGGCCAAAATCCCTGAAACATGGATTCAAAAATTCCCAACAAGATACTAGCAAATTGAATTCAACAGTATATTAAAAGAACTATTCACCAGGATCAAGTGGGATTCATTCCTGGGCTGCAGGGCTGGTTCAATATTTACAAATCAATCAACATGATACATCACATTAACAGAAGAAAGGATAAGAACCATACGATCTTGTCAATAGATGCAGAAAAAGCATTTGACAAAATACAGCATCTTTTTTAATAAAAACCCTCAAGAAAGTCAGGATGGAAGGAACATAACTTAAAATCATAAAAGCCATCTATGAAAGGCCCACAGCTACTATCATCCTCAATGGGGAAAAACTGAGAGCTTTTCCCTGAGATCAGGAACACGACAGGGATATCCACTCTCACCACTGTTGTTTAACATAGTGTTGGAAGTCCTAGCCTCAGCAATCAGACAACAAAATGAAATGAAAGGCATCCAAATTGGCAAAGAAGTCAGACTTTCACTCTTCATGGATGACATGATACTCTACATGGAAAACCTGAAAGACTGCACAAAAAGATGCTAGAGCCGATACATGAATTCAGCAAAGTAACAGGACATAAAATCAATGACAAGAAATTCATTGCATTTCTATATACCAATAATGAAGCAACAGAAAGAGGTATCAAGGAATCAGTCCCATTTACAATTGCACCAAGAACCATAAAATACCTGGGAATATACCTAAACAAAGAGGTAAAAGATCTGTATGCTGAAATCTATAGAAAGCTTATAAAAGAAACTGAAGACACAAAGAAATGGAAAAACATTCCATGCTCATGGATCAGAAGAGCAAATATTGTTAAAATGTTGATACTAGTCAAAGCAATCTACACATTCCATACAATTCCAATCAAAATAGCACAAGCATTCTTCACAGAGCTAGAACAAACAACCCTACAATTTGCATGGAACCACAAAAAGACCCAGAATAGCCAAAGTAATGTTGAAAAAGAAAACCAAAGCTGGAGGCATCGAAATTCCAGACTTTAGCCTGTATTACAAAGCTATAATCATCAAGACAGTATGGTACTGGCACAAAAACAGACACATAGACTAATGGAATAGAATAGAGAACCCAGAAACAGATGCACAAATATGTGGTCAACTAATCTTCGACAAAGTAGGAAAGAGTATCCAATGGAAAAAAGACAGTCTCTAGCAAATGGTGCTGGGCAAACTGTATAGCAACATGCAGAAGAGTGAAACTGGACCCCTTTCTTACACCATTTATAAAAATAAATTCAAAATGGATGAAAGACCTAAATGTGAGACAGGAAACCATCAAAATCCTAGAGAATAAAACAGGCCACAACTTCTTACTTGATATGTCTCTGAAGGCAAGGGAAATAAAAGCAAAAATGAGCTACTAGGGCCTCATTAAGATAAAAAGCTTCTGCACAGTGAAGGAAACAGTCAACAAAACTAAAAGGAAACTGATGAATGTGGTAAGATATTTGCAAATGACATAGCAGATAAAGGGTTAGTATCAAAAAATCTATAAAGAACTTACCAAATTCAACACCAAATGCAAAAACAAATAATCCAATGAAGAAATGGGCAAAAGATATGGACAGACACTTTTCCAAAGAAGACATCCAGAAGGCAAATAGACACGTGAAATGATGCTCAACATTGCTCATAATCAGGGAAATACAAATCAAAACCACACTGAGATAACACCTCACAACAGTGAGAGTGGCTAAAATTAACAACTCAGGGAACAAGAGATGTTGGTGAAGATGTGGAGAAGGGAACTCTCTTGCACTGCTGGTGGGAATACAAACTGTGCAGCCACTCTGGAAAACAGGAGGAGGTTCCTCAAAAACTTAAAAATACAATTACCCTGTGACCCAGCAATTGCACTACTATGAATTTATCCAAAGGATTCAGAAGTGTTGATTCAAAGGGGCACATGCACCCCAATGTTTATAGCAGTGCTATCAACAATAGCCAAATTATGGAAAGAGCCCAAATGTCCATCAACTGGTGAATGGATAAAGAAGATGTGGTATATATTATATACAACAGAATAGTACTTGGTGATCCAAAAGAATGGAATAAAATCTTACCATTTGCAACAATGTGGATGGAACTGGAGGGTATTATGCTAAGTGAAATAAGTGACCAGGAGAAAGACAGATATCATATGATTTCACTCATATGGGGAATTTGAGAAATTTAACAGATGACCATAGGGGAAGGGAAGGAAAAGTAAGATACAAACAGAGAGGGAGGCAAACCATAAGAGACTCTTAAATACAGAGAACAATCTGAGGGTTGGTGGGGGGTTGAGGTGGTGAGGAAAATGGGTGAAAGACATTGAGGAAGGCACTTGTTGGGATGAGCACTGGGTATTGTATGTAAGTGATGAATCACTGGAATCTACTCCTGAAGCCAAGACTACACTGTATGTTAGGTAATTTGACAATAAATTAAAAAAAAAAAAAGAAATAGGGGCTCCTGGGTAGCTCAGTCGGTTAGGTGTCCGACTTCGGCTCAGGTCATGATCTGACAGTTTGTGAGTTCGAGCCCCGTGTCAGACTCTGTGCTGACAGCTCAGAGCCTGGAGCCTGCTTCAGATTCTGTGTCTCCGTCTCTCTCTGCCCCTCCCCTGCTCATGCTCTCTCTCTCTCTCTCTCTCTCTCTCTCAAAAATAAATAAACATTAAAAAAATTTTTTAAAAAGAAGTAGAGGGGAATTACCCCAACTTGATTTAAAAAGTCTACCCAGAAACCTATAGCTAACATCATACTTAATGGTGAAAGACGTAATGTTTTTGCCTCTACGATCAGGACCAAAGCAAGAATGTCCATTTACTCTAACAATTCTTGTTCAACAGAGTACTGGAAATTCTAGCCAGTGCAATAAGGCAAGGAAATGAAATAAAAGAAATACCAGTTAGAAAGGAAGAAATAAAACCACCTCTATTTACAAATGACATGTCTATTTAGACAATCCCAAGGCATCTCCCAAAACAAAAACAAAAAGGAAAAACAAACAACAACAACAACAAAAACAAAGAAACAAAACCCCTCCAAGAATGAATAAGTGAATTCAGCAAGGTTCCAGGACACAAGATCAATGTGACAAAATCAATCATATTCCTATATCCTAGTTATAAACCCATGGAAACCAAAATTTAAAATACAATACCATTGCAATTTCTCCAAAGAAAATGAAATACCCAGGTATACATTTAACAAAACTTGTATAGGATCTCATTATTACAAAATTCTGGTGAAAGGAATCAAAGATCTAATATCATACCTTGTGAAGAATTGCAAAACTCAACACAATAAAGATACGATTTCTCCCCAAATTGTTCCATAGGCTCCGTGTATTTCCTATGAAAATCTCAGCAAAGTTATTCTAAAATTATATGGAAGGTCACAGCCATAAAATAGCTAAAGCAATCTTGACTAAGAAGAATAAAATGGAAGCAATCATTTGACATGATATTAAAGCTTAATATATATCTACCATTATCAATATGGTGTAGTACTGGCAGACGGATAGACGTATAGATCAATGGAACAGAATAGAGAATTCAGAAGAAGTCACACACAAATATGCTCAACTAATTTTTGACAAAAATTAAGAAAGAACTCAAAAAGGATAGCCTTTCTAACAAATGGTATGGAGCAACTGAACATCCTTAGGCAAAAAATAAAGTGAAATTTGACCAAAGTGAGATTTGACCCAAATCTCATACTGTATACAAAAATTAACTGCAAAAGTGTCACAGACTTAAAAATACAACATAAAACTATTTTTTTTTTTTAAATTTTTTTTTCAACGTTTCTTATTTATTTTTGGGACAGAGAGAGACAGAGCATGAACGGGGGAGGGGCAGAGAGAGAGGGAGACACAGAATCGGAAACAGGCTCCAGGCTCCGAGCCATCAGCCCAGAGCCTGACGCGGGGCTCGAACTCACAGACCGCGAGATCGTGACCTGGCTGAAGTCGGACGCTTAACCGACTGCGCCACCCAGGTGCCCCAACATAAAACTATTTTTAAAAAAATAGGAAAAAATCTTTGGGACCTAGGGCTATGCAAAGAGTTGTAAGAATTGCCATCAAATATCTTAATTTTTTAAAAATGTTTTATTATTTATTTTTGAGACAGAGAGAGACAGAGCATGAACAGGGGAGGGTCAGAGAGAGAGGGAGACACAGAATCTGAAGCAGGCTCCAGGCTCTAAGCTGTCAGCACAGAGCCTGACGCGGGGCTCAAACTCATGAACCGTGAGATCATGACCTGAGCCAAAGTCAGATGCTTAACCGACTGAGCCACCCAGGCACCCCATAAGAATTGCCATCAAAAGCATGAACCATAAACAAAAAAAATTTGATATATTGGACTTCTTCAAACTTAAAAGACTTTGCTCTGAGAAAGCTCAAGTACAGAGAATTAAAAGATAAGTTATAGACTTGGAGAAAATATTTGCTAACACATATCCAACAAAGGACTAGATGTATAAGACTAGATATATAAGAGCTCTAAATCTGAAGAGCAACCAAACAGAGCAATCCAATTAGAAAATGGGAAAAAAACATGAATGGACATTTGACTTAAGAAGATATACAGATGGTTAAAAAAAAAAAAAAAGTGGATCTAAAAGTCTGTCCCACAGTATAAACCATCAGGAAGACGCAGATTATTATAAATACAGAGATATCACTATAAACCCATCAGAATTGCTAAAATAAGGTGATAACAACACCAAATGCTGTGAACGATATGATGAAACTGTATCACTCATACATTGCTGGTGAAATGTGAAATGATACAGCCTATCTGGAAAATAGTTCGTCAATTTCTTAAACATGTAAACATCTCATTACCATACCAGCCAGAAATTATACTCTTGGTCATTTATTCCAGAGGAATGGAAATTTACGTTTACACAAACACCAGTACACAAATGTTCATAGCAGCTTTATTTGTAATAGCCCCAAAGTAGAATCAATTCAGATGTCCTTCAACAGATGAATAGTTTTAATAGACCTTGTTACATTCATGCTATGGGATACTACTCAGCAATAAAAAGCAACAAATTATTAAAATTGAATGAATATACAGAGAATTATTCTGAGTGAAAAAGTTACTAATTCCAATTGCAAAGGTTACATACTGTACAATTCCATTGATATAATACTTTTGAAGTGACAATATTTTAGAAACATAAGACAATTAATACCTATCATGGGGGGTGGAGGGAAGTAGTATGCTTACAAAAAGGCAACATGAGGGGCATCTGGCTGGCTTAGTCAGTAGATTATGGGACTTTTGATCTTGGGTGGTCATGAGTTCAAGCCCCATGTTGGAGGTAGAGTTTACTTAACTGTTTTTAAAAAAGACAATATTGGGGATCATTGCATGGGAACTATTCACTATTTTGAGTGAGATAGCGAATACATGAACCTATGCATGTGATAAAGTTGTAGAGAACTAAACACACATGTACACATAAATGAATACAAGTAAAACTGGGGAGATCTGAACTAGATCACTGGATTGTATCAATATCAATTTCCTGGTTTTGATATTATACATATTATGTTTTTACAAATGTTGCTACCTGGGAGAAACTGGGTAAAATGTATATGAATGCTTCTCTGTATTGTTTCTTACAACTGCTGTGGAATGTATAATTATCTCAATAAACATTTCAATTAAAATTTTGTTTGGAAGAAAAACTACACAATAATAGGCTTCCAAAACTACAACACACACAAACAAATGAACACCGAAGGAGATAATATCTTACCAGATATCAAGAAGCAATATAAAGCAATAATTAAACAGAGAGCTATTAGGAAGTCAATTGCACATTATAGAGAAGCCATAAACAGAACCATGTATATTTGAGAAATTAGTACATTATGAAGGGAACTCTTCATATTAGTGTGGAAAAGGAAATGCTAAAGGATGGAAAAATTTACCGTTCATTTGGAAAAACAATAGGTCCCAATATCACATTACACATAAAATAAATTCAAGATAGAGATCAATTAAAATCAACACCTAAAGAACAAAGCTATTTAACTAACAGGTGCTGGGTAGAATATAGGAGGATTTTTATAATATATAATATTAAGGTAGGAAAGAGGTTTTTGAGGAAGACAAAAACAATTAACAGAAAATGGAAAAACTAATTTTAAGGAATTATCTGCATCAAATGAATATATCAAAACAATTTATTTCACTAAACTAAATGGGATAGGACCACAGTTTGTAAAACTCTATTAACACTTAATTTGTCATTTTATGATACCTACAAAACAATCAAATTGCCCAAGCTTATGAGTTTGCCTTCATAGACATGAGATTCTATTGTGAAACAGGATACTATCCTAACAAAAGACTTGGTGGGTCTGATAATACCCAGCTTAGAGATAGCTCTGTTCTGGTTACATAGCCCCTTGATGAACCCTGTCAGTAGCCTGCCTGGAGCTGCTTTTTGTAGACATAGACAACATAGTCTTTCTCCAGAAACCTAGAGGTCTGTGCTGGAATTCTCCTATTGGGGTTTGTCAGAAAAGTCTCTCAGTATTCTTATTTACCACAGATACCCCTAGCACCGTGGAATATGCTGGGTCATTGGGTCCAAAGTGAGTGTTGCTTATACCAGTCTGAATCTGTTGCAGGGCCCTCTTCTGTTCCAGGCCTCTGAGTCACCCATTAACAGGTATTCCCTGTTGAAAAGTATTCCCAAGTAAGACATATGCTATCTCCAAAATCTGAAACAGCCTACCTAGTGCTGTGCTTTTGTGTCCACAGGAGGAACTGCAAGAACATATTCTACATCTTTGAGGGTATGCTCTGGAAATCCTCAAACCGTCCGGTTTCTAAACTTTTTACTGATGCAACAGCCCCTTGAGTCTTTTTTAATTTGATTTCCATCCTCTGGAGTGTATGTGTCTGGCATTCAGAGTGCTTGCCACTTCCTGTTCATCTGGTCCAATTAACCTGATGTTATTAATGTGGTGGACCAGGTGATATTTTGCAGAGTGTCCAGTCAAGATTCCTGAAGACTACATTAATACAAACAACGGGAGATTAATATAGCCCTGGGCAAAATCAGGAATGCCGTTTTCTGTTCCAAGTAAAGGTGTATTTGCATACTGCTGTGATCTTCTTTCCTTATGGGGTTGGGAAGAATGACTTTGTCATATCAAGAGCTAAATATCATTGGCCTGGGGCTCTGCTGATCAGTCTGATAAAGATATCAATTCAGTCCAGTAACTGGACTTCCACTTGGTTAAGTACACTCCACCATCAACTGTTACGATTTTTGCAGGGTTCAGATTGGTGAACTGAATGGAATCATGGATGTCAGTCTTTCTGGTATCCTTAGTCTTTAAGATTGGCCTGGTTTCTTCCATTATATTCAAGATGTGGTACTAGTTCTGATTTCCTATCTTGGTTCAGGCAGGAGGCAGCTTCAGTGGCTTTCATTTGGTCATTCCTACCATTATGACTCTTTCACCACATGTCAGGAAACCAATCTCATGATTCTGTCAGCTGAAAATTACATCCATTTTCATGATATCCTCAGTGGCACTAGGAAAATGACCACAGAGGAGATGCCTGGCCCCACTGAACCCACTGTGGGACAGACTTGGACCGGAAATTCCCTTATTACCTGGTCTCTGTATGATCGATCCACTTTAATCAGGAGTCATGATAGTGTTTTGGGTCTCCAGTACCAGAGTCAGTTCAGATCCTATATCTACAAAAGGAGTATTTCCTTTATCACTGTGTAAAATTGCTCTGTAACTGTAGGTCCCTTTGGGGGATATCATTGTAGTGTATCTGAGGTGTTCCATGGTCCCTCTACAAGGCCATCTTCAGTTAATGGACTTTAGGCCTAAGCACTGGTTCCAGTCTGGAAACAGTGGGAGGGATTATAATTTTTCTTTTTATTGCAGCAGCTGACGTCAGTCTTCTCTTCACCCGCACATGACCTTTTTAGATTATACAGATCAAAAAAACCTAATTGACTACCCATCCATCTGCTTCCCCTTTGGCAACACTGTTGTCTGTTAGCCTTCACTACAGATCCTGGAAGATTAGGGCCTCCGGTTCCATTCTGGCAATTCTGTCCACCTTGCCTCTCATTGTCTTGGATGCTGTCACTTGGCTTCTGATATTTCAGGATCCTCTCATCTTAACTGCCACTACAGAGTTCATTTCCATAGCTGCAACCCCAGCCTATAAGACACAGGCATCACTGAGATTCTTAATGCTCCTAGTGACCTCCTCACTAGAGGATTCTTATTGTTCTAGTAAAGGGAGTATCCTGTAGGCTCTCCTGGGAAACATAGTCCACTAGCGAGTTCTACAGTCTGTATACATATAGTCTAGCATGCCCACTCTGAACACTTGGACCTCTTCCTCAATTACTAGAGTAATTATGGTACCTCCACCTAATTTAAAATAGGCTACCCCCCCCCCCCAGCTTCAAGGAATTATTCCATCAATATATTAAGACCAATCGCAGGTGCCCTTAGCAGGATGTTAAATGATGAGTTATAGGAGTGTCCCATACCAACAAACTCTTCTGTATCCAGCCTTAAACTCTGTTCAGCACCATCAAGATCCATTTCCAGGCATGTTTTCTCAGCTCTTGCTAATATTATTTTAGCTAGAATCTGTAGCTGTTCTGTGAAATACCTCTTTACTTCTGAAGCCTGGAAAATACATCCATGGTTAAACAGGGCTACAATTTGACTCTAATCATCTATCTAAAAACAATAATGGGGGAAGTGAAAGAACTTGAAGAAATAAAGCGTCATCTTGAGAGGTATTTGTCGCAGGTCAAGGATGGCTAATATTCTCTAGCAGTGGAGGAGTGAGCTTCTTTTGTGAACCTAGAAGTTTCAGAGGAATCTGAGGGTTCAAAATTCTCGGTTGGGGTCAACATTGCCCTGATATCAAATCCAGATAAGGAAAATACAATAAAACAAAATTATAGACTAAAAATCCTGATGAATATAAATGCAAATACTTTAACCAGAATAGTAGCAAACTGAATTTAACACATTAAATAGATTATACACCATAGATTCAACACACACAAATCAATCAGTGTGACATACCACATTCATAGAAAGAAATATAAAAATCATATGATCATCTCGATAGGTACAGAAAGAGCATTTGATGAAATAAAATATCTTTTCATGATTAAAATACTCAACAGATTGGGTGCAAAGTAATGTAACTCAACATAATACAGCTCACATATAACAAACCCACAGATAACATATTCAATGGTGGAAAATTGAAAGCTTTCCCTTTAAGACCAGGAACAAGATAATGGTACCCACTGTCACCACATTTATTCAAGATGATAACATGATACTGGAAGTCCTAACTAGGGAAAACAGGCAAGACAGAGAAATAAAAGGCATCCAATTCAGAAAAGAAAGAAAAATGTCTTTTTTTTAATAGATGGTGTGATCTTATATATAGAAAATCCTAAAGATGCAACCAAAAACTGTTGAATTTAATCAACAAATAAAGTTGCAAGATATAAAATCAACTTACAAAAATCATCTGCATTTCTATATACTAACAATGAAACACCTGAAAAAGAAATCTAGAAAATTGTCCCATTCACAATAGCATCAAAAACAATGAAAGTTAGGAATAAGTTTAAAATAGGAAGTGAAAGAGCTGGTCAATGAAAATGACAAGACCCTGATGCAAACAATTGAAGACACAAATAGAAAGATATCCTGTGTCCGTGAATCAGAAGAATTAATGTTGTTAAAATGTCCATGCTACATAAAGCCATCTATAGATTCAACACAACCCTTTCAAAACTCCAATGGCATTTTTCACAGGAATAGAAAAAATAATCATAAACTTTTTATGGAACCACAAAGACTCCAAATACCCAAAGTGATCCTAAGAAAGAAAAGTTAGTGGCATCACTCTTTCTGATTTCAAAGTATACTACAAAGCCATAAATTAAAAGTGTGTGGTACTGGCATAAAAATAGATAAATAAACCAATTAGAATAGAGTTAGTTTGTTGCTTTTTTTTCTCTATAAAGAATTTGTTGCTATTTATTTATTCCTATTTATGTGTGCTTTTACTCCGTAGATCTCATTCCCCAAAGGGCTATTTCTGGCCAACTCTTAGCAGATACATTAAATTACGTTGCAAGAAGTTAACAATTCACATTCTTACCAGCAGTATATGAGAGTGCTTACTTTCATGTACTCTCACCAGCACTGAATATTTTCTTTCCACTCTGAGACATAAAAATAATTTTTCATCTCCACTACAGATTCACTATCTTTTTATATGTCTATTGGCCTTTTCTTATCATTGGTCAGTACATTTTATTATATTAAAGCTGATAAATTTTATCATATGCCACATCAAGTATTTTTTTCTCCTTTATTTTGTTGGTGTCAAGAATTACATTGATATATTTCCTAATCATTATATTTGGAATAAAATCTATTGGTCCAGATATGCTGTTATTTGAATAAGTACAATTTCTATTTTTACTTAGAATATTCATATTTCTTTTTTTAAGTTTATTTATTTTGAAACAGAGAGAGGGAGAGAGTGTGTGCATGAGTGGGGTAAGAGCAGAGACAGGGAGAGAGAGAGAACCCCAAGTAGGCCCCATGCTGCCCTGAAATCAACAATCAGTTGCTTACTGGACTGACCCACCCAAGGGCCCCAGAATATTTATATTTCTATTAGTAAATAATGTTGATCCATAGTTCTCTTTTTAATTATATTTATCTGGTTTTGTTACTTAGCCTATCATCACTTTGCAAATATGACAATGGACTATACTCATCCTTTTCTGTGAATAGTTAAAATAACAGACATCATCTTTTCTTTGAGGGTAGATTTCAATGATAAAATCACTAGGTCCTACTGCCTTTCTAAATGGCAGATCTTTAGCTGTGGTTTCTAGTTTCTGTTAGGTGTAATGGTTTATTTGACTTTCTATCATTTCTTAAGTGAACTTGAGTTATTTATATGTTGCTAGAAAATCATACATTTCCTTCAGATTGACATACTTGTGTATATATTGTTTTATAATTTTTTAAATGGCCTTTGTATTTTTTTTAACAACCTCTAACATTATGTTTTCATTTTTCTCTGTTATTCTTTAAAAAAAAAAAGAGACAGAGCATGAACGGAGGAGGGTCAGAGAGAGGGAGACACAGAATCCGAAACAGGCTCCAGGCTCTGAGCTGTCAGCACAGAGCCCGACGCGGGGCTCGAACTCACGGACCGCAAGATCGTGACCTGAGCCGAAGTCAGTTGCTCAACCGACTGAGCCACCCAGGCGCCCCTCTCTCTGTTATTCTTAATTAGACTTGACAGGGTTAATTAAACTTTAAGTATCAGTTTTGATTTTATATCTTTTTTTTAGTAGTTTTACTTTTAAATTATTTTCATTCATGAATTTTTTCCTTATATTCCATTCATATTGACTTTGATTTTGGTTTTACTTTTTCTATTTGTTGAGTTGCATGTTTAGTTTATTTCCAGTCCCCTTTTAAATAAACACTTTTGAATTATTCATTTTATTTTGAATACTGCTTTAACTGCATCCTTAGGTTTTTGATAAAAAGTGTTCTAATTGCCATTACTTTCTAGGTAATTTTCCACTTCCATTTTCTGTATCTTTGCTTCAGGTATGGTTTAAAACTGTCTTTTAATGGAAAGACAAATGCATGTCCAAGGGAACATAATGAAACTGTATAAAAAGATATATTGTAATAAATAAATCTGTCTCTCAGCACAGACTCCTTAGTCTTCTCTCCAGAGATGACTAATCTTAATCAGGTTCTGATGTTTCCTTCTTAATATGAATATACTGAACAAATATATTTTTTGAAAAGTATTCCTTAAACTGGTGCAGCCACTGTGGAAAAAAGTATGGAAGTTTCTCAAAAAGTTAAGAGTAGAACTATTCCTATGACTCAGCAATCTCACTACTGGGTATTTACCCAAAGAATACAATAACACTAATTCAAAGGGATACATGCACCCCTATGTTTATAGCAGCATTATCTACAATAACCAAGATAGGGAAGCAGCCCAAGTGTCCATCAACTCATGAATGGGTAGAGAAGATGTGGTATATACATACACAATGGAATATCATGCAGCCGTAAGACAGAATGGACTTTTGCCATTTGAAACAACATGGGTGGAGCTACAGAGTATAATGCTAAGTGAAATAAGTCATTCAGGGAAAGAAAAATACCATATTATTTCACTCGTGTGGAATTTAAGAAGTAAAACAAATGAGCAAAGAGGGAAAAGAGAGAGAGAGAGAGACAACCCAAGAAACAGACTCTTAACTATAGAGAACAAACTGATGGTTACCAGAGGGAAGGTGGATGGAGGTATGGGTGAAATAGATGATAGGGATTAAGGAGGGCATTTGTGATGAGCACCAGGTGATGTATCAAAATGATGAATCACTATATCGTACACCAGAAAGTAACATGACACTGTTTGTTAACTAACTGGACTTAAAATAAAAACTTAAAAAATAAAATATAAATAAAAATAAATTCCTTAACTTCTAGTTTAATTTGTTAGGAGGCTTCCCAAGGCCATTGCTACGGCATGGTAGATTTGAGGATCCCAATGCTTGTTCTCTTCTGGTCTTAAAGCTCTAACTTCTCATACTGCCTGCTTCTGGCTGTCAACATTGTTTCTATCTTCAAATCTGAGAGAGAGTCATAAAATATACTCCCTTGGCTTTCTAAATTTGTAGATTTCTGATATTAGTTTTATTTGGCTATGTTAGCCTAATTGTACTGTCCCAACCTCTTGATCTCAAGTCTAGAGATGGAAATCAACTACCTCCTTAAATGTATCTGTTAAACCTCTTCGTGTGACGGCCCTCACTCTTGACAGAGAGGGATTCTTTCATTTATACCTTATGGTAGTGGTGCCAAGAGGTATTTGCAATTTTGCAACCCATGTGCTTCGTCTTTCTTCCCCAAATCACCACAAATAAACAATGATTCTAGAAGTAAAATCTATGCTTACCTTGCAAAGATGGCTTCAAGGCAACCTCTCCAGTAGCCTCTGCTTCATCTAGATTGTCAAACCTAGAGACCTGCTGTGGTAGGGAGCTCCTGAGATGGTTCTTGGGGATCTCTATGTCCTATTATTCACATTGTTGTGCAATCTCCTTTGTGTGTGTATGTGTGTGTGAGAAAGACCGAGAAAGATGAAGAAAGTTGCCACATTGAAGAGACCCATGTGGCAAAGAACTGAGGATGGCCTCTAGCCAATAAATAGCTCACAATGAATTATAGCCCTTGGTCCAATGGCCTGCAAAGCTCTGAGGTCTGCCAACTACCTCAGTGAACTAGAAAGTGAATCTTTGGAGTCACACCTTGCTATGACTGCAGCCTTCTGAAAGACTCAGTGCCAGAGAACCCAGCTAAGCTGTGCCTGGATTCCTGACTCACAGAAAGTGGCCCGAATAAATGTTGTTCCAAGCCACTAGGTTTTAGGGTTAATTGTGATGCAACAATATATAATGAAAAGAACTCCATTTTAGAAGTTTCTCGTAAAATTCGTGGTGATTACTGGAAGTTCTTTCTTCAGGTAATCAGTCTGGACAAAAGTTATGTGTCCATCCAAACCCAAATCATCCTGTTCCCATCAGCCCATGCTTTCCAAAAATACGATGAATGCAGTTTTAGAGATAGAAAAACAAAAAAAATGATAAATGTGATCAGGTGTAGAATAGAACTTAAAAATCAAAATATCACCACTACATGCCTATTAGAATGGGTAAAACAAAAAAATACCAACAAAACTAAGTCCTGAAGAGGATGCAGACAAACTTGATCTCTCCAACTTGTTGGTGGGATTATACAATGGTAGTAAGTGCTCTAGAAAACATCTTTGCAGTTTCTTACCAAGTGAAACACACTTACTGCATTACCTGGTGATCACACTTACACTTTATTCTAGAGAGGTGAAAATTTTGTTCATACAAAATCCTATACATGTTGTTCATAGTATCTTTATATGTAATAGCCCAAACCTAGCATATTTGTCATGATCCTCCAGAGAAACAAAACCAAATCATTATTTTAAGGAATTAGCTCACACAATTATGGAGGCTGGCAAGTCTAAAAAGCTGCAAAGTGGGCAGGGAGAACTAGAAAGAATCAATGCAATTAAGTCAGAAGGCTGTCTGCTGGCAGACTTCTTTCTTCCTGGTGGAAGAAATCCAATTGATTGGATGAGTGCCCCCCCCCCCCCCGCCCCAGGCCTCATTATGGAAGGCAATCTGCTTTACTCACAGTCCACTGATTTAAGTATTAATTTTATCCAAAAACACCCTCATAGAAAAATCCAGAATAGGGGCGCCTGGGTGGCTCAGCCGGTTGAGCGTCCAACTCGGGCTCAGGTCATGATCTCGTGGTCTGTGAGTTTGAGCCCTGTGTCGGGCTCTGTGCTGACAGCTCAGAGCCTGGAGCCTGTTTCAGAATCTGTGTCTCGCTCTCTCTCTGCCCTTCCCCCTGCTCAAGCTCTGTCTCTCTCTGTCAAAAATAAATAAACATTAAAAAAAAAAGAAAAAAGAAAAATCCAGAATATTTGACCACAAATCCAGCACTGTGGACCAGCCCACTTAACATATAAAATTAACTATCACAACCCCACCCCTTGTCAACTTCATTCACACACACACACACACACCCCAAAATAAGGAGGAAATACTCCAGATAATTAAAATCCTTGTTTCTGTGAATAGTCATGTGGTCATAGCTGGTATTTATAAATACCTTCTTCCACTATCCATTCTGTATTCTCTATCAAACATTTCAGCTGATTGTAATTCTTTAGCTAGTGGGGTGACCTTTATTCCTGAAGGGTCTAGGCCATTAATAGTCCTAGCTGGTTTGGATTTTCCTTTGACTTTCACCACAGGGCATGGTAGTATTAAGAAATGCCCTAAGGGATCTCCTGTGGAGTAGCAGTACAATTTCCCCTTGGTAGTCAAAATCAATTACCCCAAGAAGCACAGTAACTGTCTTCTTGGCCTGTTGATTCAGTCATGTGGAATTGCAGTTGGCTGGGTGGGTCTTTACTTCCAGTTCAGTGGAATCATTCCTATGTCTCCTGGTGGAGGCATTTGTCCCTTTGGTGTTAAGACCTCTCAGCCAGCAGAGTATAAGGTCATGGGGATAGGAAGCAAACATTTTGCTAGTGAGTCACTAGGAGTAATAGTGAGTGGTGCCACTCCCATTTCTATCCCTTGATTCCTGGACCTGGGAATCCTGGCTATGGATAAAGCAGCACCATATGTTAGATGCTAATTCAGAGCATATACAGCCTCCTCAAGAATCTTGCCTCAGCCCTGCAAAGTACTGCCACCTAGTACTGCCACAAAGTACTGTAACTGAGTCTTCAAAAGCCACTCTACCATTCTAACTAGCTGCTTCACCATGGTGGGGAATGCAGTAAGACCAGTGAATTCCAAGAGCCTGGGCCCATTGATCCATTTCATTTGCTATGAAGTGAGTTCCTTGATCAGAAGCATTGCTGTGTGGAATACCATGATGGTGGATAAGACATTCTGGAAGGCCACAGATGGTAGTTCAGGCAGAAGTACTGCTTGCAGGGAAGGCGAATCCATATCCAGAGTGAGTGTCCCAGTAAGTACAAAATATAGTCTCTTCTATGATGGAAACAGTCAGATACAGGCAACCTGTCACCAGGTAGCTGGCTGACCCTGGGGGATTTTGTCAGATCAGGGAATTAGTGTTGGGTCTCTGATTCTTGAAGATTGGACACTCAATAGTGGCTATAGTCAGGCTGGCCTTGGTGAGTAGATGTCCATGTTGCTGAGCTCATGCATAACCTTATACCTGCCACCGTAACCACTTTGTCCATGAGCCCACTGTGCAATGATAGAGGTGGGTGGGAAAAGAGGCTGATTGGTATCCACAAAACAGTTTATTCTACTCACTTATTACTATCCTCCTCTGCTGAGGCCACCCTTTGGTAAGCACTCACATGGGACACAAAAATCATCACCTTTTACACCCATCCAGAGAGGTCTATCCACATATCTCTTCCCCAGACTTCCTTGTCACCTTGTTCCAAACATGTTCCTCCCAAGTCCCTGACTACTTGGCCCATCAATCAGTATATCATCACATGTATCTGCTGATGGGTAAATGAATAAACCAGCTGTGGTACATGCATATACTGGGATGCTATTCAGCAATGAAAAGAAATAAACTATGGATATACACAATTTATATGGATCTCAAGGGCTTATGCTGACTGAAAAGAACTATATACTCTGTGCTTCCATTTATATAAAATTCTCAAAATAAAAAAATTGTAGTGATGAAGAACAAAAAAAAAAAATAGTTGCAGGCCTTAGCGTCAGAAGGGGGATATGAATGCTAAGGAGTAACATGAGGAATATTCTGTCGATGGAATAGCTCTGTATCCTGTGCTGACAGTTATATAATCTACATGTGTGACAAAATTTCATAAAACTATCCCTCCCCAAAAGAAGTGAATGTGAAAACTTGTAAAAATCATTTATGGTCTATATTTGAGTTAATAATACTCTCCCAATGTCATTTTCCTGATTCTGACAATGTGTTATGGTTAAGTCAGGTGTTATTCAGGGAATCTGAATGAAGACTACTCAAGAATTCTCTATACTACTTTTGCAATTCCTTATGAATGTTACACTATTTCAAAATGAAAAGTTATATAAAAATAAAGGAAAAAGAAAATGCCCTGGATGTACTTTTCTTTTTCTACCTTGCTCCCAACACTGAATTAATGAGCAGTGTCAGAACTAGTACAATAGGAAGAATGGAGAGGATTCCTTATAAGACAAAGGATGTTGACAGGTGTATAAGATAGGGAACATACAGTGGGGATAAAACTCCAGAAAAAAGCTAGGTCCCAAACCAAAGAAATTTGTCAAGGCAACAGGAAGATTTTTTTTGTGCCCTCAGATTGAGTAGTAGTAACCTAAGATAAGATATTGGAAGAAAATGTAAACTTCACTTACATTAAAAAAATTTTTTTTTATCTTAACTAAATCTCATCCCAAAATATGCTGAGGGGCTCCTGGATGGCTCGGTTAGTTAAGCGTCTGATTTCGACTTCAGTTTAAGTCATAATCCTGTGGTTCATGAGTTCAAGCCCCTCATCGCGCTGCATGCTGACAGGGCGGAGCCTGTTTGGGATGCTTTCTCTCTGCCCCTCTCCCATCCCTTTCAAAACTAATAAATAAGCTTTAAAAAATATGCTGAAAGTGCTTTAATTAGGGTCAGGTGGTAAAAGGGGTCTGTTCCTCTGCCAATACCACACTTTTAATGTAGCTATAAAATACATCTTAGAATTGGGTAGAGTGATTTCCCCCACTTTATTTTTCCTTAAATCTTTGTAGCTACTCTTCTTCCTTTGCCTTTCCATACAATTTTTTAGAAGACTCTTGTCTCTATTTTCAAAATATCTTGCTGTGATGTTTGTGGGAATTGTATTAAACCCATATATCAATTTTGAGACAACTGGCATCTTTGCTATATTGAGTATCCCAATTCATGCTCTCAGCATGTCTCCCCATTTATTTAATCTTCTTTCATCAGTGTTTGTAGTTTTCAGTATACAAGTCTTAGACATGCTTTGTTAGATTTATACCTCAGTATTTCTTTTTTCTTCTTTTTGAGGAATTGTGAATTGTATTTTAAATTATGGTTTCCACACATGTATTACTAGTTCACTAGTATATAGACATACAATTAATTTTTCTATGTTGATCTTGTATCTTGAGAAGTCACTTATTAATTCTGAGGTTCGTTTATTCGTGTATGGAATTATTTATGTAAGAGATAGCTTTACTTTTTCCTTTCCAATCTGTAGGCCTTTTATTCCCTTTTCTTACCTTACCATGCTGGCCAGGATTTTCAATATTTTGTTGAATAACAGTGATGAGAGTAGACATCCTTGCCTTGTTCCTGATCTTAGGGGAAAGTGTTCAATCTTCCATCATTAAGTATAATGTTAGCCATAGGCATTTTGCAATCCCATCAAATTGAGAAAGTTCTTAATTTTGAGTTTCTTCTTTTCTCGTGCATGGGTATTGAAGTTTTTCATATGTTTTTGTAAAATTTTATGATCATGTGATATTTCTCTTTAGCCTGTTTACATGGTGTCTTACATTGATTGATGTTTGAATATGGAACCAGCCTTGATTTTGTATCTTCTGCCCAATATCCCTCATAAACAGATAAAACAATTCTAAACAGAATTTTAGAAAACTGTATTCATTTTCTATTGCTGTAGTTACAAATTATCACAAACTTAATGGCTTAAAAAAGCAAAATTTATTCTAATAGCTGGGGATGTGCAAAATCAGTTTTATTAGGCTAAAGTCAAGATGTTAACAAATGCTGTTTTTTTGTTTTTTTTTTCCTGGAGTCTCTGTGGTGGACAATCCATTTCCTTGACTTTTCCAGTGTCTGGGGATCACCTACAGTCTTTAGTTGATGGCCCCTTTCCTCTATACTTAAAGTTATTGGGGTAGCATCGTCAAATTTCTTTGTCCCTCTCCTTCTGTGGTAACATTGCTGTCTGACTCCTCTTGCCTTCTTCCTGGAAGACCTCAGGCCTGCATAGAAATTCAGTCACATTTTATCTTTGTAACAAAATTCTTCTGTGATCAGATATTATATTAAAAATCTTGTAATTTATTTTCTTACCATTGTTTTCTTGTGAGTTGGAAATTCTGTTATGAGTACTTAGTTCAGTAATGTCCATATACAGTGCATTCTTTCAGCATAGGTATACTGTCACTGTATAATAATCACAATGTTTTGCCATCTAATTCAATAGCAAGATAATCCACACTCTGCTATGCTGTAAAAAATGTCACGCTGACAGCCATTTTTCTCTTCTTTTCTTGTTTTGACATGATGGGTATATATTTTTCTTAAAAAGCGCAGTAGAGTAGTATTGTGGCATCTGAAATGCTGTCAAGTTGTAACTGTATTTTCCTAGAATTGTGTCATTGTGATTTGTAGTGTGCTAAGTAGTGCAAAGTGACCACAGCATCACATATGGTCTGGGCTGCATACTCACTTGCACTACTGTAGCTTGAAAGCAGCCATGAACAATACATAAATAAATGACCATCACTGTGTTCCAATAAAACTTTATTGATGGACACTAAAATTTGAATTTCATATAAACTTCACATGCTATAAAACATATTCTCTTTTTTTTTTAAACCATTTGATAATGTAAAAATTATTCTTAGCTTGTGGGCCGCACAAAAACAGGCGGCAGTCCAGATTTGGCTTGTGGGCCATAATATGCCAACCGCTGCCTTAACCTCAGGGGATCTGTATTCTAAAGGGAAAGGGGAGGAGAAAATAACATGAAGACATATAAGTGAACAGGTAAAACAGCTAATTTTCTGTGATAAAGGAAATTAAGTAGTAAGATGGCCAGGGAATGTGTCCCTGAGGGAGCAGATAAGGTGATCCTGAATGATGAGAAGGAGCCAGTCATGAGAAAAACGTACAGACTATTCTAGAAAAGAAAAAGAGTAAAGGCTGGAGGCAGGCAGAAGTTTGGTGAATTAGAGGAACCAGAAAGATTATGTGTGGCAGGAATATAGCGAAAAGGTGAAATGGGGTTAAGAGTATTTGGAAATCTAAATAAAGATGATATCGTCATTAGGAATTTGAACTTAATTAGTTGACCACAGTAGGAGTTATGCTGGATCTAGCCTAATTTTATACACTGGGCTTGTGGTCCCTTGCTAATTTAGATGGCCACACAAAGCCTTGTGAATTTAAAAAAAGAAAGGGAGAAAAGGAGAAAATGTTTTTATTTTTGCCAAGTAGTTCTAGGAAAATACAGTGTCTCCTACATAATCCAGTATATTGAGAACAGATATAATTGGACCACACAATTTATTTCATTAAATTCTCATCCTTAAGATATGATGCTTCGTTTTATATTTGCCAACAAAACAAATTGCTCTTCATTGGATGATTTAAGGCCTTTTATACTGGTTTTATGTAAATGGTCTAGTTTCTTACAAAACTTAAAACACTAAGTCCTCAGTTTACACCTTTTTCTTCTTATATTCAGGCCAATTTGTGTGTCCAAGCTTGTTCTAATTTCTTCTACTGCACTGGAAGGAAAATCATTTTTAGGTTTGCATTGATTTGTGGCAATATTTGTATTCAACAATCAAATGCTACACTATTTCCTTTAAAATGGCTGTGTACTTAATTAGTTTCACTTGTTCAGCAATTAGTTTCAGAGACTTCTTATTTTGGTATTGAACCTGACTATTGATAGTTGGAGCAGATACTGTATCAGGATTGCAATGCATTTCTCCAGTCCCACCACACAAAAAGTTTTCACATTTGAAAAAAAGTTCTTCATCATAATATCATCTAATATCTTTCATAATTGTGAAATATCCTTCAACTAGTTTCTTTCTTTCATTTATTTTCTCCAGTACTGCTTCTAGCAAATATGAGGCAAAAGGAAGCTGTAAGAGAAACACACAAAAAAAAGATGATCAAAACCCTATATTTTCTTCAGCTCAAAAACATACACTAAATATCATTAAACCATTAGAACTCAGCTATCTGCAACTTTGCACCCATAATGGCACCCTTCTGGGTCTCTTTTCAACTGATCTTCCTGGTTAGTGTGGGTAATTTTGTCTTTTATAATAAAAATGATAAAAGAGCAGAAGTAAAATGAAAAAAGATAAACGCCTTATTGAACAATTCATGGTTTACTGACCATGTTAATGATGTAATCTGCAATACAAGCAGCTGAGCCATTTATCTTCAATCAGCTGATCAATAGTAGGTTACAGTCATCTCCAGGGCCCACAGGCCCACCGAAGGAGTACTGTATGCTCATCACTCATAAAAGAATGAGAGAGAACTATCAATACACTTGTCTGTGTGAGAGCCCAACACCTCAAGAGTTGTAGGGTAAAATTTCAGAGCGAAAAAAAATGGCAAAAGTATACCCATTGATTAAGATGTTATAGAAAAGTTTGTTTGGCACATCAAAGTGTAATACACATGTTGCAAACTGCTGAGTTTATGAAATGTAGAGTACATTTTTAAATTTCATAATTTATATAACTTTTCTGGTAAAGTTTCATTGTTCCCTCTGCTTCCCTGGGTTTCCTGTAGAAGTCTGAGTCGTAGGATACATGTCTGGGCTGTAAGTAGAAGAAAAGGGAAAAGGGTCTCCAATTAGCCCCACACTCCACCAACTTCCTTTTGTCTCCTTCCCAGCTGTCTGGTCTCACAGAAGAGGTTTATAATAATTAAGACATTCATTATGCCATTTCTTGGAGTTGCCCTTTTGATTAACCAGCAAAAGACCACTTTTGTTTCCTTGAATATGTTGATGGGGATGCTTCCCATGCCCAGTCCCCTTCCCCACAAGGGAAGTACCATCAGGCCCTTTTTTTGTGCCAGGATGACCACAGGCAGCATCCATCATCAGCACCTGACCAAAGACCACTATAGGAGGTGCTCGGCTGTGCTCAGCTGGGGTGATTATAATTCGCTCAACCAACCAGAATGGCCTTTTCGAATTTGAACTGGGAGTAAACAGAAAAGGTTGGCCAGTGGCAGTGAAACAACAGGCCAGACAAACAGATTATGCAGGCCACGAATGAGAAGCGGAGACCAAAGCTGGTCCATAGGATTGCCTCAGATCCCAAGTTTCTAACAAAAAGGTTCTAGTTTAACTTCTTTCTCATCTTTGTAACAAACTGCCTTTTCTAAGTCAATGCCAGGAGCTTCACACACAGTCTTCCATGAAACTTACTACTGAAGAAACCACAAGATACCAAAATATCACATTTCTTTAGTTCTGAAGACAGACTTGAATAGAAGATACATGCATTGAATTAAAAACAGCTTTTTTTCTGGGAAAGAAAAAACCCCTACTACCCCATTAAATATATACACACTGTGTTTGCATTGCAATGTCAGAAATATGAAAATGTGGGGAAAATGCATCTTAGAAGTAAGGAAGAATGTTAGACTCCCTCCCTTCTGCAAGGTAAGGATACTAACAGCAAATCATTACTTTGACAGATTGCCCTTCCGGGATGCAGAAAAGAGTCATATTTGGCAAAACTTCCAGTCTTATAAATTAGATAATTTAAATTCTCAGGGCATTAATATTAGATGTTAAAGGAATGCACATACAAAATAATAACAAAACTATCAGGCAACCTTCTTTATGTTGGCCCTGGCTATCAGTACCATATGCATCCCCATCAAAAAGGCAGATAAACAAGATGTTTCCTGGTGGAAATAAAATGTAATTTCCTCAAGCTGTTCAAGGGAAAAAAGGGTCCTCTGACCAAATAAGTTTGGGAAACAAACCAAACCTTAAAAAGTTCCTCTATTTCAGGATCTCTTAGAAGCTTTAAGATATTAACAGACACTGTGAATCTCCAAGCAATGTAATACTCTGTTTCTAAATTCATTTGTCCATGCTCTTCTCATGGTCTGTTTATCATGAGGAACTAGCAATCCATGGAACACACTTTGGGAAACATGCTGGTTCTGTAATTTCCTATGTAATAATGTCACAGTACTTTCACCAGGCCACAATGTACTGACATTAATCATCTTATTTGCATATTACACTTTCAAGTTAAAACATAAACCTTTTTATCTTGTGATCTGAACAGTTTTCAACATGTCATGTACTTGGAAATTTCACTTCCTTTTAAAAAAATCTAGCTCAAAGAATTTCTCTTCCAGGAAGCCTCCAAGGTGGAACAAGAGGTCCATTTACTAATTTACTACTGACAACTCACCTTATTCTCTTCCTCTGGCTCTCAATAAAACAAAAAGCCCCACAGTTAAACACAACTGTTTGTCAATCCTGTTTTATTGGATTGTAAGCTTCTTTTAAGCTTTGTATAGAGGCTAACACATATAGATTTCAAAAAGTGATCAATCTTTTAATCATGATGCACGGTATGTGCATATCTATCTGCCCTTAGAGGTTCTTCTATTTCTCTGCAAATAGGTCAGAAGGATATTATTATCTGTCTATATATAATATTAAATTAAAATTCATACATCTTACAAGTTAGTTGGAGATGTTTATTTTAATTCAACCTTTCTATTTCCTTTTTCATAAACCAACTCTGAATTTCTTTCTCCAAACACAGTGCTCACTCTATTTGCTTTTTATGACTTGTTGTTCCCTGGGAACTGTAAGTCCGGCTCTCAAAGAGGCCTTTCGAAAGGATCAACTGTAATTTTATAAAATATAAAATTAATGTAATTTTATAATATAATTGTTAGTAATTGAAACAAACCTAGAAGAAGACTAAGGAAAAGTCAGATTAGAAAACATTTCATAAAATATACTTATTGTTTTCAAATGAATATGACTTATTTTTTACAAATGAACACTATAACTCAAAGTAACTGTTAACCAAAAAATTTTAAGCACGTGTCCCTCCTACTTTATACATTGTTCCTTATTCATGGAGTAGACTCAAAACATCCTCAAATAACGAGTGGACCAGCAGTATTGGTTTCAAAAATAGCTTCTCTTGCCAAGTGTGCACTATTCTTTATTTGGCAAACTTCTTTCATAGACTATACAGATAAAAACCTTTGCTTAGTCTAGGATGAATTAATGAAAATTCTTGTTTTCTGAAAGTGGTTAAGAATGGGATTTTTAAGTTCACTGGCTATTTTAGCTAACTGAGAATAATCACTTTTATCATTTACAGATTATTGTTAATTCTTAAATCTTACAAATTACAGGCGCTCAGTGAGTTGAGCCTCGAACTCTTAATTTTGGCTCAGGTCATGATCTCATGGTTTGTGGGATCGAACCCTACATGGGGATGGAACCCCGTATTGGGCTCTGTCGCTTCGTGTTCTCTCTCTCACTCTCTCTCTCTGCCCCCCACCTCAAAATAAATAAACAAACATTTAAAAAATCTTATAAATTACAGTTAACCTGAAGACTGATGGGACATAATTTAGTCTACTGTGATTCACAGAGTTCTTCAAAAGCTTACAGTATCAAATGAACGTCAATTCTCAACAGAGAGCTATAGATTGGGTGCAGTTAAGACTGTCTTTAAAATACAAAATGCCTTGGAAAGTGCTTTAAAAATTCACATGGTCTGCTTGTTTGCCCTGTTTTTTATTTGTTTTAACAGCAAAACGCTTTAAAAACATTAAGAAGACCAGGAGACCGGAGTCTAGATGAAATGCAAGGTTATCTCACACAGGGTGTTTAGAGTACATTAAAATCTCTCTACATGCATTCTAGAGGGAACTCCCTCAGACACAGAAAGCACCACTATTCTTTCATGGATAGGATTTTGGAGTTGGACTGAAGTGGCAGCAAGCTGACTGGACAACAGCAGCCATACTTTCTCACTTGCCCCATCAAATGTATCCGAAACAACAAACCCGACAATTATGCTGCCTCGGGTTTCATCTCCGATGGCATATGCCAGGGACTATGAAGTCCAGAAAGACTGCATGATTTCTTTCTTTCTCTTGCATAACAAAGGAGAAGGGATACTCCTGGGTATGTCAATACAGAGTCCCACAGGCTTGAACGCTTCAACATCACGGAGAAGATGAGACAGGTGAAGAGTTGATACTGTGTGAGATTTCTTGGTATGGAAATTTAACTAGGACACCGGAACAACTGAGCTTTGCTTGGTGTGTGGTGTGGTCTTAAAGTGGGTCTTCCTAATCATTCGGGCTGTCCCTGTTGCAAAAGATGACTTCTATTAGGGAGCGATTTCCCCTGATTTCACACAGATTTCCAGCTTATCTCACATGTAAACACCTACAGATGTTTGCCTCTAGGAGCTGGTATGCCACTGACACAATCTCAAGTTTATCACTCACACTCGCAAGTTGTCGTTTCATTTAAGTGTTTCTGTATAAAGGTAAGGCATGAATGATGGTTGCAGACCTTTGAGAGCTATATTGGAAAAATAACCAAGCCTAATGTCCATGACTATAAAACATAGATAACTTAACAGCATGAGCACTAACTGGAATGTGCTTTTAACAAAAATCTAAAGAACAAGATGAACATTTTAACCATTTTCACTCTTGTTTTTGGTTTGAAAACTACCACCAAGAAGATACCACTTTTAAAACACAAATTGACTTTAGCTTGAGTCCTATTGAAAATAAATGTATCTCATTTCATGTAGTGTACCTGCTTTTACTGGAAACATGAAAGAAGGCTTAACATTGTTAAATTAAAAAAAAAATCCCAGGAAGGCTCTGAATGGAGAAATTTGACCTCTTGCTATTTCAGCTAGATGTAAGAAAGCTGTGTGGGTGGCTGAGGGAGTGAGTTTACGTGTGTGAGCAGGGGTGAGTGAATGTGCCTGCATGTGCTTGCATGTGTTGTAAGTGCCACACAGAAAGTAACAGACTAGATGTGTTCCGAGTTCTAAGGAGAAACTTTCAGTTAACCTTCAGCCTGGAAGTTACTCTATTTACAAAAGCCAGGGAGATTTATAAAACTCTTCTCACTGCCATATTGCAAGGATTCTGTAGAAGGTAAGCATATTTTGCAGAGAGGGCACTGGGGAAAGAGCCATTTTAAATTTCAGCATTTGCAAGATCTGAAGCATCTAATAGGAACAGGGATATTTAAAGCTAAAGAAAAACCACTGATTAAATTCTGTACTTTAAATTCTCAACAGCTGAAGGCAGACAGAATTTTTTATACGCTCCCAATGCAAGAAAATGATCTCCAAAAAGTGGACTAAAATGGACTGAATAAAATCCAGAAAAGGATTAGCAAATAATAAAGAACAGGGCTAAAACAAAATGAAATCAAGACACATTTTCTAGTCATTCCCGGCTCAAGGTTTCTATACAAATCCTAGTAAAGAACCATATTGCATTTATAACTGTAATTATTTATTTTGTACAAGTATACATATTTTAACATATATACCCATAATTCTGTTCAATTTAATTGTTTAATAAATTTCACAGTTTATATATTTTAACTCTTTTATTGTCCTTCACCCCCAGAAATGTAAACTCCATGAAGGAGGTGATTTTTGTCTCCTCTGCTCACTTCTGTACTCCCAAACCTGAAACAATAATGTAGGAGGCACTATGTACATGTTTTTTTTTTTAAAAGGATTCCATAGTATAGGTTCAGTGTTATCTCCACTAACTCTCTGTTACCTTTTAAAGTCCCAAGTAAAAAGTACTGTTTCACGTATTATTAAGGCCTAAAGGCAAAGTTAAATGACCTTTATTACAATTTTATAATTTTGAGGATAGAATGGGCAGAACAAATAAACAGTTGTCTCTTAGAAGGCAGAGTATAAATGACTACTACTAGTTTGGATATGTGAGAAGGTAAGTATTAGTCAGAGCCTAACAGAGGGACATCTTATGTGCCAAATGAAAGGAAATCACTTATCTCATTTGTTCATAATTATGACCAGGAGACAGAAGTTCAAATTCAAATGCATTTAAGGCAATCTCTGCTAATTAATGGTAGAGGAGATGGCATATGCGATATAAGAAATTTAATTTACTTTTTTTTTTAGAGAGAGAGAGAGAAGAGAGAGAGAACAAGTTAGAAAGGGTCAGAGGGAGAGGGAGAGAATCTTAAGTAGGCTGCATGTTCAGCATGAAGCCTGACGCAGGGCTCGATCTCTCAAACTGTGAGACCATGACCTGAGCTGAAATCAAGAGTTGGATGTTTAACTGACTGAGCCACCTAGGAACCCCTATGGAACTTATTTTTAAATGTACTCTTTTTTCTGGGGGCACCTGGGTGGCTCAGTCAGTTAAGCATCTGACTTCTGCTCAGGTCATGATCCCGTGGTTCTTGGATTCAAGCCCTACGTTGGCGTCCATGTTGATGGCTCGGAGCCTGGAGCCTACTTCAGATTCTGTGTCTCCCTCTCTCTCTGCCCCAACCCTGCTTGTGTGTGCTCTCTCTATTAAAAATGAATAAACATTAAAAAATATTTTTTTAATAAATGTATTTTTTCCTCTTTTGATATTAAAGAGAACATTTTTTAAATTAATATATAGTTCACATAACACAAAATTCACCACTTTAAAGTTTAAAGTTTAAAGTTTAAATATATCGTTGGTTTTTGATATATTCACAAGGCTGTGCCACCATCGCCACTATCTCATTCTAGAACATTTCCATCACCCTCAAAAGAAACTCTGTACCTATGAGCAGCCACTCCCTGTCTGTCTGCCCCCACCCCGATCTCCATGGTAATCACCACTCTACTTTCTGTCTTTATATAGATTTGCCATTCTGGACATTTCATATGAATGCAGTCAGACTATATGTGACCTTTTGTGTGTGGCTTCTTTCACTTAGCATAAGGGTTATAGGGCTGTGTTGTAGCATGTATTTACTACTTCATTCCATTTTATGGCAGAATAATTGTCCACGTATACATACGCCAAATTAATCCATTCATCAGCTGATGTACCTCTGGGTTGCTTCCGCTTTGGAGGTATTATGAATAATGCTGTTGTGAACATTCATGTAGAAGTTTTTGTATGGACATGTGTTTTCATTTATTGTGGGTATATGCCTAGAGGATGAAACTGCTGGGTCATATAATCTCTATTTTTAACTTTCTGAAGAAGTGAAAGACTCTTTTCCTCAGGAGTGGCATCATTTTACATTCTCAGCAGCAATGTATAAGGGTTCTAATTTCTCCACATCTTCACCAACCCTTGGTATTGTCTGTCTTTTTCGTGATAGCCAACCTGCTCGGTGTGAGGCAGTACCTCATCTCAGTTTTTGGGTTCCATTTCCCTGATGGTTAATGATGTTGAGCATCTTTTCATGCCCTTATTAGCTATCTGTTTATCTTCTTATAGAAATGTCTATTCAAATCAGTTTCTTTACTTTTAGTTGTTGAGTTGTAAGAGTTTGAAATGTGTTCACAAATGGTTAAATTTCACTGAGAAAAGCCAGAGAGAAGGCTAGCTGAATTAATGAAAACACTTGAATCCTTGAATATTGTTAATGGAATGCCTCTACTACACTTTCTATGGATTCAGTACTGACATCTCCTCCCTACCACATCTGATCTACACCTTTTGGTCTCTCAGACTCTTAGAGGTATCATCATCTTTCTCTTTATGTGGGGTATTAAACTCACCTATCTATGGTTTCTGCTTTCTGACTCTATCTAATCTCATTACTGCTATTGATTCAATCGCTATAATGTGGGTCACATCTATCTCATTCTTTCCATTTTTATGGCAATGGCACATGCAGACCCTCATTGCCCTTTGCCTAAACTATCTTCCTGCTCCCAGTCTCTCTCCCTACAGACCTACTATGTGCTGATCTCAAGTATCTTTATAAAACACAACTCTGATCATACCTCTTTCTTGCTCACCGCTTTTGTAGTTTGGTCCCAGCCTACTTTTTCTATCTCTGTTTTTTTTCTCCCACCCTCTGAACTACAGAAGAACTAATTTGGAAGGGTTCTCCCATCCTATTATAATCATTAATTTGTTTGCTTGTCTCTGCCATAGATTGCAAGTTTTTAAAAATGTAATAATGTAAGAAAGATGAATTAATACAAGTAAAAATGTTCAAAGAAATTAAATGGCAGCTATGCTGTAAGAATAACAGTAGATATTAGAAAGATTTTTTTAGTGTAATTTTTATTGCTAGAAATCTGTGGGAACAAAAGTTAGGTGCAGATATGATTACACATAAAATTACCAATTGCACCAGGACTACTTGAAGCAAGGAGGCCATATATTTGCACTCTGCATTAAAGAAAAGTTAAGGTTTCAGGCCTTTCAGTTGTCATGCACTTCTGGCTAGCAGCAGTAGTAGGCATTATATTGTTGTATAGTCCCATATTGCCACATGGCGGAACAGCTTTTTATTTTGTGGCAAGTATTATATGAATGCAAATTTACACCAAATGAATGCAGAGAAAATTTTCTTTGAAAGAAAATCATTTTGTGGCTTAATTCTTAAACAAAAGGTAAAACCACAGGGCCAGACTGACTCCTCTGATCCGAGAATTCCCTTACATCACCCAACACAGAGGACATAAAAGAGAAGTTTTCCAATAATTTCATCTTCAAAATATTCTAATAACCAAATATCAATATTAAATTGATTATTTTTTAAGGAAATGTGCTCAATTATTCCACAGCTTGACAATCACGTAACCTCAGACACACAGAACTGTATATCGTACTAAGCAAATGTAGGAATGAACATACATACACTTTTAGAGGCATAACAGCCTCTAAAAAAATTGGCGGACAAAGAAAACCTTTTCTAAAATACAGGACAAATGTAATTGCTGGAACGGAGAGAGAAGAAAAGTAGGCTAAAAAAAAGATGTTTTCTATTTTATAGATTTTTCTCTTGGGTGTAATTATGAAGTGACATTCAAGTGCAACCAATCAAGTCACTATTTTTTTCTCACAAAATTCAAAGACATCAGCAAAACCACCTATGTCAGTAATAAAAATAAAAAGTCTTTGACTTTTTAAATGTTTTCATACTGTCACAGTGGAATAAAATTAGCTTGAAAAATGATCTAAAGGCACATGATGCAGTTCATTATGTATAATGGCAACAGAGGCGCTTTCCCAGTGTTCATAAAGGCTGCTCCATTAAATTTACCTCCAGTCAATAATTAGGAGTCCACAAATAAACCTGGGCAATTAAATCAATACTGCCAGGCAATTATATTCCAGAGTCCAGGCTCAGTGGCACAAAAAGGCACTACATCAAACTGCAGTATTAAGCGGTCTAATGCCATTTTCCACAGGATTTTTTTTTGCACCGACTAAGCGGCATAAGTATACATCCAGATAATGTAGAATGTGTGCATGTACATCTACAAAGGTGAGTCAAAAAAGGAGGTCTGGTGTCAATACAGCTTTAGAAAAATTTAATAAAGATTTACGCATGTGGATCTATTTGTTTTTATGTCCGTAACGGACGATGAAAGCTCCATATTAGAGTCATGTTTACAAATTGAACATTAAAAAATTCATTTAAGACTTTATTTTTTTATCATTTTTCAAGCCTAAATATATAACCTGTCACACTCATTACTGAACTCCTTTGATGTGCTGGCCACTGGGCTGGGTGCTGGGCACGCAACATTCATTAAGAAATGGCCTTTCTTCTCAAAAGCAAGTTGTCACTGTAGAAGACATTGTCTGCACTTGAAGAACTTTAAGCAAAGATTGCCAATCACCTTCTGTTACTATGGAACTACTATGAAATGTTCCAGATAACATTTCAAAAATATATAAGACTGGCACTAAGAATATGAGTAGTTCATGTATTATTTACTTATCCTTGACTTTTCCAGAAGTATAGATGCTGTTGTTTGTTCATATAAATGTAAAATAAATGTGTTTAAAACTGCTTTTATTTTTAATCTTTACACAGAAACATTTATAATGGCTTTCCAAAAATCACAGGACAGTAATGGATGTGTATATTTTTTGCTATTTTGAAAAACACATTTTAGCTCTTTTTATCCTTGGTTCATTTTTAAAAGAGACAATTAGGTTAAGCAAAAAGAACTCTAATGAAAAAGTTTTCGAATACATTACATGCTGTTGGTGATGTCAAAACAAAAGCTGGCTATGACTAGAAAAGCAGGGCTCTCACCTGCCAATAAACTGCCCTTGATCACTTACAAGAGGGGCACATCCCAGCAGACTCTATGTGTATTAAAAAAATACTTGAAAGGAAAGAAAAAGTATCACACAGGTCACAGCAGCCGTCTCAATGGACCCCTCAGGGATTTCAACTCGTCTTGGCCTTGTCATCCTCTATGCAGCTTTCCACTCGGCCCAGAAAATGTCGATAGGAAAATGTTTGAGGGGCCTCTGGTGGAAATTTTTTCATTCTTCCTGCATTGACAGGATGCCAAATCAATATTTACTTCCCACTAACAAGCTGCTCGAGGTCTCAGTAGAAAATATTGTAGAGAATGCGGGAAGACACAGTAATAAACAGCTGTCTGGCTGTGAGGAAAACATGAATTGACTGGAAACAGGTCCATAGTAAAAGGTCACTGAAACCCATGAACTCCTCAGGTGTCCATATCAACTACTAACTTTAAAGACACATAATAAAGAATCTCTTTTCCTAAGAGGGCTGAGAGAACGGATCCTTTTCAGTGTAGCTAGCATAGAGGCTGACTCAATAATTTAATTAATGCATTTGCTAAGACCTATGTTGGCTCTTCCCAAGGCATGTGTTTCATTTGTTAAGTCCAAAAGTACAAATAGAGGGTTAACTTTCCTGTCTACCTATTGGAATACTTCTTTACCTAACAGAAGTAAATAATGTGTAACTATTTGCAAAAAGTTAGACATCGAGTAAAAATGTAAGGCTTGAAATGTTTTTTTGAGAAGTTTTAATACATGAAGCAGAAAAATGAAATACCTGTCCTTCAAGAAGTTTCTGAATGTACAACAGCCATTCCCGATCATTTTCAGCATCTATCTTCGTCCTTTCTATTTCCTAAATGAAGAAAATCAAAAGACTGGTGTTAATTGTAAGTACATGAACTTGATCATACTGTCAGGTAACTAAATAAATTTAGAGAGATACTGGCAGAATAGAATTCAACAAAGACCAGCCTGTCCCTCCAGAGGAGGGAATATGCAAATCTGTGCTCTTAATACTACTTTATAAATACCAACATGCGGAAGATAAAGCTCTATCTCTCTATTTCACAATACAATTCAGGAATATTTTATTTCTGCATTCACAGTGGAGACTGAGGTAGAGACTGAGGTGGAGGTAAAAGCGATTAAAATCAAGCAAAAAATAAGACAGAGCTGTACAGAGGTGCCTGGCTGGCTGCCTGGCTTGTGACGCTTGATCTTGGCATCATGGGTTAAAGTCCCACACTGGGTGTAGGGATTACTTAAATAAGTAAATAAACTTAATAAAAAGACAGAGCTATATAAAATACTCATTTACAAGGGACTCTTGTAAGATAACATAAAACCTTATACTGAAACAATATGACTCGTCAATAGATAATTAAGGAGTAATTGTTACAGGTAAAAACAAAACAGGATGTGACATGCCACTGGGGTATTTAAATGCTTACTTATTTAAAATATCCAATAACTGACTGATAAGCAAGGGGCTCTTCAATTTAACAGTGTTGTAAGTGCCTAAATATTTCAGCCTTTCAATTATCGAGGTAATATATTTCTGAAAATACAATGCATTCATATGTGCTGTTGATTATTCAGTTAAAATCATGATTCAAAATAAAATAAAATAAAATAAAATCATGATTCAGTTTACAAAAAGACGACTTTTCAAAAAGGGAAAGGTTTTTGGGAAACTAACATTTGTTGAAATTTACTGTATGCCAGGTATCCCACTAGGCACTTCATATGGAATATCAATTTTTACATGAATTTGCTAGAATTCAGTGTAGCTTAAAGAATATAAGTCAGCTGGTTTGGGCTCTGCTTGGACAAGTCTAGTCAACTCTCTAGACCTCTGAAAAGACGCAGGGATCTAACTAAGCTCTGATCTATAATTAAACCTAGTAAATGTATCAAGGTGCACTAATCCTCCTAGAACAGGGTGTTTGTACTAGTGTCCTTTTTCTTCCAGGAGGACTTGCACTGAAGGTTATGTGATATGCAAACTTCAGTGCTGTACGTTCTGGCTCTAGAATACATCTGCCCAGAGGCAGAGGCTGGGGTACTATTTCTTCACAGAAATGTGCCAGCTACTCTTTGGGACTATAAAGAGAGATCTAATTCATATACTCAAAGGGAAAACTTTTTTCTAACTTGTCCATTCAGAGAGGGTACTTTTTCCTAATTTGTAAGCCCAGAGAAGGCATCTTTTGAGACCACACAAAGCCGATGGGCCTGTCTTCCAGAACATTTATCTGTGTGTATGCACACACATGCACACACAAATACACACATACATGAGGGCTTTTGGAAATCTGCTTGTTTTAAAGCTCTTAGGCAACAGTGGAGGACTCAATCCTAATTTTCTGTTAGGATTCTCATTGTCAATCAACAAATATTAATTAAATGTCTATAATAATGTATAGTTAACACCCTTGCCAGAGACACTATTATTTCTTGTGTGTCTTGTATTTGATACTATATTTGATAATGCTCCTGTCCTTCAAAGTTCAGAATTCACAAAGTGAATTCAAAGTGTAGAAGTCATGGGCATTGTGGCATAGGTGCTAAAAAAAAGGCAAACTGATAGTTCACTATCCTGTTCACCCATGGGATGAAAATAATTTCATAGGTGGACCTCTTTTCTAAGAATTCCTAGAAGTTTAAAAACTGCAGTTTTTGCAGTTTGAAAATTGTAGATCTGCTCTGTTCCAGAATTTTTTTTTCTCCAGAAGTTTTCTGAGAAGCTGACAGGGGTGCTGGAGGATGTTCTCATACAAATATTCACGTCTACCATTTTAGTTATTCATTGAGCAAATATGTATTGGGAAGCTACTAGTGCTGTCATCTCTTTAAATGTTTGCAAACAGTAAAGTCTAGTATTCATGTATTAAAGTTCAGAGACTTAGTAGTAGAACAGGATTATCATCCTCAGGTCTCATAGAAGACTACGTATAGGATGAGCTTCTATTGTCAATGAGGAAACAACTATGTTTAAAAATGCAGTGGCCTCCCCAGGGGTACAGAATTGCTACTGAAGACTCATATCTGTATGCATATCAATTCACTCAGACAGGAGTACTTTAGCCAATTTAAAGCCATAAATATATTTTTCTTTAACTTCATCAACAATAATTTTGAATTTATCTAGGAAAGCCAATAGATTTACTATTTTTACTCACATCGGAGGAAAGGTCCTCAAATCAATGATGACCCACCTTAACTAAATCCATTCAAACTGGCTTAATTAAAAATAGTATCTTATAAGATATATGATTAACTAAATTAAAGAAAATGGAAGTGACAGGAAAGGACTTGAATAACAAAGAAGCAGGTCTAAAGGTTCTACGTACTGGCTTATTTCTGTATTACACAGTTAAATTTTTCTAGAGGTTTTCTGAGTTGGTTAATACCCTTGATGTAACTTTCACTAGTACATTGTCAAGCTTACCTTCATTAATATTATATTAAAGATGAAACTCTAAGAATTATAAAACAAATAAAAGTATTTGCTTAAGTTCAATGTGTAAAGAGCCCTTGATTAATAAATACTTAAATGACCTTACCATTTCATCTTCTGTATCTAATATTTCCTCTAGATCTGACCGTGAAATGTTGAGAATAGAAGCTGCCAATGTCTGGGCTTTATGGGTTGAAGTTCTGCAAGTGTCCCTGTTTTTCTGCATTTTTTTACGCTCTCTGATTTGTTGCCTTATTTCATAGACATCATTTTGTAATTCTTTGACCAAAGCCTGCAACACATTGGAAAGAATGTGGGCTCATATGGAAGTCATAAATGAAGACAAAGCAGTCATAATATAAAAATATAAGGATATCAGCAAATCATTGCTTATTAGAATTACTCTGATTTTATTTATTTTGGAACACAATAGATTGCTCTTTACTTATTGTCTGTATGTAATAAAAGCTCTCTTAAATGAACACTCAACCAACTTGCTGGATTAACCAAACTCTCCAATCCCTCTTTCAGGTTTACGAACTGATATCCTGGTTGGTGAGCTCTTGCATCAGGCAGGCTACTTTTCATCATGCCAGAGCACAACTACTCCTGCCCACAGAGCTGATGCCAATTGTTGTTTGTTTATTGCTGAATGTGTGCATATTCGTTGTAACAGGTTAATTATATTATTAATTTAATTATTACATAAACTGGTGAAATATGGCTACAGAAAGAGAGCAATTTCTATTTTATTAAAACTGGATCAGAAATCCTTTGCAAAGACTTGATCAAGGCAAGTTGAGTAAAAGTGCAATTGAAATATTTGTGGGAAAGATCACAATAAAGATAAAATAAAATAAAAAAAACCCCAAATCCAAAACCATAGGACTACTTCACAAGAGTCTTTAAGTTCTCCTTTTCAGAAACGAATCAATGCTAGTCTATACCATGCCTACCCAAGCATGAGAAAAGGACACCCCTTACTCTGGGTAGACAGAGCTCTGGACCTCGGGTGCCTGGCTTCGTGAGCTGAGAGCAGCCTAGCCAGATGTTTGGGTTGTTTTTCTTTTTTTTTTTCCTTTTTTAAAGTTTATTTATTTTTGAGAGAGAGAGAGAGCGAGCGAGCGAGTGCGCGCAAGTGAGAGCTGGGGAGGGGCAGAGAGAAAGGGAGACACAGAATCTAAAGCAGGCTCCAGGCTCTGAGCTTAACCAACTGAGCCATCTAGGCACCCCTGTTTGGGTTTTTCAATCTTATGCCAGCTCAAGGAATGTTGCAATAAATAACAGTGCTCATGTATACATTTTGCATCTCTAGGATATATCCATAGAAGAGAAATTCCTGGACCAATGGGTGTGTCTAACTGTAATTCTGAAAACCGTTAATGTCCCCACCCTCCAAGACAGTACCAAGATATACCTCTACAAAGAACATATGAAAGTATTTGTGGGGCACCTGGGTGGCTCAACTGGTTAAGTGTCCAACTTTGGCTCAGGTCATGATCGCACAGTTTATGAGTTCAAGTCCCACATAAGGCTCTCTGCTGTCAGTGTGGAGCCTGCTTCTGATCCTCTGTCCACCCCCTTCCCTGCCCCTCCCCAGCTCGTGCTCTGTCTCTCTGTCTCTCTCTCTCTCTCTCTCTCTCTCAAGAACAAATAAACATTAAAAGAGGGGCTCCTGGGTGGCTCAGTCATTTGAGTGTGGGACTCTTGACCTCGGCTCAGGTCATGATCTCACCGTTGGTGAGTTCAATCCCTGGATCAGGAGCTGCGCTGAAAACACAGAGCCTGCTTGGGATTCTCTCTCCCTCTCTCTGCCCCTCCCCCTCAGCTCATGCTGTCTCTGTCTCTCTCAAAATAAATAAATAAACTTAAAAAAAAAGTACTTGTTTCTGCATACCATTAGCAAAACACCAATCTGGGATTTTACCATAGCTTGTTTTTTCACTGTATGTGTAAGTTTCATTTCCCTTATGAAAAAAAAAGTTGAACATCAGCCTTAAGAAATAATTATATTTCTTTTCTCATTTTTTTGTTTTTCTTAGTGATTTACAGGAATCATTTATATATTGGGGATATTATATTTATCTATTGTATATATGTGAATTTTTTCATTCTTTGTATTTTTCTTTTCACGGTAATTAGTGTTTCATGCCAAGGAAAAATATTTCTTATTTCTAATATACTCAATGGTTCTTTTCCTTTCTCACTTTTGAATTTAGTGTGTTACTTCAAAAAGTATTCTCCACAATGAGACATATATAAATGCATTTTCTAACCATGACTTTTTCTGCTACTTTTAAGTTTTTATTTTTCAATTTTCAATTTGTTACCCATTGGTCATCATTTTGAAATTGCTACATAAAATCATACTCAGTTGTCCCACAACCATTCATTAGAAAGTTCACCTTCCTCCCAGTGAACTCCTGTGTGTTTGGGTCAGTTTCTGGACTTTCTGTTCTGTTCCATCTCTCTTTTTATTAGTGAAGTGTTAGAACATATTTAAGCTAGTGAGGCTTTATAATAAATGTTAACATTTGGCAGGCTATCTCCCTCTCATTACCCTTCTTTTTCAGATTTTTCTTGGTAATTTTTGCTTGTTTGGTTTTCCATATGGAACATTGTCTAGTTTCCCTCCCCTTAAAAACCAAATCTTACTGGTAATTTTATTTCAATCATGTTACATTTCATTTGGATCAGGCTAACATTTTAACATGTTTGAGTCTTCCTAATTGAAGACCATGGAGTTCCTTCCCAGTTAAATCTTTATTTGCATTTCTTAGAATCATTTTTAAGTTTTCTCTTTATAGATCTAGCTTATTCCTGAGCATTTTATTTTTGGGGGGCTGCTTCTTTTTTTTAAAGTTTATTTATTTTTGAGAGAGAGGGAAAGTGTGAGTGGAGGGGCAAAAAGAGAAGGAAAGAGAGAATCTCAAGTAGGCTCCACACTGTCAGCACAGAGCCCAATGTGGGGTTCAAACCCACGAACCCTGAGATCATGACCTGATTGGGGGCTGCTTCTAATACCGACTGTTGTTTGTATATATAAAGATTGTTGACATATATTTAGCTTACTGAAGCTTCTTATTTGTTATAATTTTTCAGCTCCTTAGTTTCTAGGGACTGAATCGTATCTTCAAATATTGATAATTTTATCTCTTATTTTCCAAATATTACACCTCTAATTTCTTTTCTGATTGCATCAGTTAAGTTCCTCCCAAACAGTATTAAATAGTAGTACTGATGTGCCAGAAGCCAAGCTCTCCAACCAGCCTGATGGCAGGGCCCCGGGAGGTGGACGGATTGGCACTGCATGGCGGCCCACTGAAAGTGAAGCTTCTCATACTCCTGCTTTTATGTAATTTGGCCTTAGCATTGGTCAGGGCAGCCCCCCTCCCAGTGAAAGCACCTGGGGATTTGTCGGTTGGGGAATTGCCCACGACAGGCCCCCCGGGAAAAGAACCACTGGGGAAAGAAAGAAGATTCCGCAAGGAAATCATGCAGCCCTACATCCAGCCCTTGCCACCCCCTATAAAGACTCCTCTCCCTAAAGGAAGGACGGCCCCATATATTTTCCAGCCAAGGAGGGGGACAAACGGGTTCGAAATCCCCACTCTGGCAACAAAGGAATGTATCTACCGATACAAGTTACTCCAACCCCTAGGCCCATTTGGCCCCCAGGAGGCATTCCAGATGATAACTGGACCTGGTGGGTTAAGGTACAGAACGGTTCGTTAGTTCCTAGGTATACATTGTCTCTCTGGGAGCGCATAAGGCGTGGGTTCCCAGGGCCCTCTTGGCTCCCTCTGGGCACCCCAGACCAAAGCGAATACTTTTGTTCCTTGTACCGCAAATGGTTCAAAGGAACAATTAAGAAGTCACGTCCCTGTAAACGTTCCCCTTGAGGTGTTGAGAGCTAGATGACCTTGAAAGGGCAGGAGGGAACGTTACAAGAAAATAACTATGTTGTTCCTTAATGGGTGATTACACAAAGGAACATCTTTAGAATCAGGTAATGCCAGAAAACATAGATGACACACGTTATAAGGAAACTGCTAACAAATATAATGCCACGCTTGCCACAATAAAGTGGCCAGTCTAACATATTGCTGTGGTCTGTGTCCATTTGTTATTTTCGCAACGCCATTCATCCTTTGGGAACCCCTGGACCTGCTGGAGCTGGAATCCGGCACTGATAGACATGCTTGACTTCTTCCTAACTTTAGTGACAGTCCTTTTACTTCTTAGGAAATACTATGCCAGCTTTGAGATGAGAGCCATATTTTAATGTTAAGAAATATATTTTAATATATTAATCTATAATATGTAATTTAATAGTTTTCTACTCATTTTTATTTCTTATAAAAATATCAAATTGTCTTAAGCCCATTTTACCATCCATATAAACTATCATGATTTTCCATCATAAAGCTATTAATAGGATTATTAGTAATTTTCTTGGATTTGAATTATCCTTGCATTTCTGGAATAAACTCCAGTTGATGTGCTATATTATTTTTTGATGTGCTGTTGACCTCTATTTGCCAACATTTTATCATAGGATTTCTACATTAACGTGAGATTGATTTCTTTTAGTTTTGTGCAGTCTTTTTTTTTGTAACAATCTATAATGGTGTAATTTATTCACCAAATTCTAAAAATAATCCACACAAAATAATTTTCTTTACAAAACAACTTGAAAAATAGTTAATCAAGGGGGCGCCTATGTGGCTCAGTCAGTTAAGCATCCAATTTTTTTTTAAAATTTAAATCCAAGTTAGTCAACAAATAGTGTAATAATGACTTCAGCAATAGAATTTAGTAATTCATCACTTACATATAACACCCAGTGTGTGCAGTCTTTTTAAAAAAAAAATTGGAGGTACCTTTCTCTTTCCATGTGCTACAGTAGTTTTGATGAGATTAAATTGATCTGTTCTTTACTGTAGTAGCACTTGTCTGAATTTGGCTTACTTAGTATTTACTGAAAGGGAAGGTAAGAAGGTACGTTTCTGACAACTTGGTTTTAGTATTCTCTTTGTTCTAGAGCAAAATTTGGAACATTATATTTTCCTAGAAAACTTTCCATTTCATCCAGGATTTCAAATTTATTTGCATGTAGTTGAGCTAAGTAGCCTGCCATGATACCCCCCACCCCCCGAGTCTGTGGCTACTGTTATTTATCACTTGTTTCGCATAGTTGTACTTTCTTTTTTCTTAATTAGGTAAGGTAACGCCAGGTCCATCTATTTTATTACTTTTTCTTTTTAAATGTTTGTTTATTTATTTATTTTGAGAGACAGAGAGAGAGAGAGAGAGAGAGAGTAGGGGAGGGGCCGAGAGAGAGGAAGACACAGAATCCAAAGCAGGCTCCAGGCTCTAAGCCGGACAGAGCCCCACGAGGGGCTCAAACTCGTGAACCACGAGATCATGACCTGAGCTAAAGTGGGACGCTTACATGACTGAGCCACTCAGGCACCCCATGCTTTTTCTTTTTTAAAAACAACTCTTGTTCATTTATTAATTGTACATTTTTAATTCATTAATTTCTATTTTAATCTTTAGATTCTAGTTATTAGTACTGGAGCTGTTTATTTTCATTTCTTCTTGTTTATTAATGTAAATATGTACAGTTACAATTTTTTTGAGCATTGTTTTAGCCATCCCGTGGGTTCTGATCATTCCAGAATGTTATTCTTTTAGGGATATTCTGTAATTTGTTCACATTTATCTTCTTGACCCAAGAATTTTTTTCTTTTAAATACTGAGGTCATAGTGACCTCTGTTTTCAGGTTTTGTAATTGATTAGTTTTATTGCATTACTCCCAGAGAAAGTTATCTGTAACTATTTCTACCTTTCAGAATTAATTAAGGTTTCCTTTGTGGTACATCTCAGGTCAGATCACCTGGACGCAGAATCTGAGATGAAAATTTGCGTGTGGGAGGTTTTTTGTAGAAACAACAGCTGTAAGAAGCTTCAGGAAGCAGGACTGGAAAAAAATGAAGTGCACTGCAGTTCCTGCAGAGGCTTCATGCCAGCTTATTGGGAGCTCTGGAGCTTCAGAGTTGTCTCATCTTTGTTTTTTCCCCTTTATACATGACACGAACTTTTTACTTGGCTCTTCTTTCTTTTTTTCCCATCCAGAAGCTTTACTAAAACACGCCTAGGGTATGACACATTTAAGATCAATTTTCCCTGGTTCATTTTATGTTCTTATAAGTCTTTATTTCTGGAAATTGTTGCTGAATTACAACTTCAATATTTGTTCTGTTCCATGATTTGTTTTCCTCCTTGAAGACCCCAATTATACATATGTTGAGTCTCTGTCACATGCTTCATAAATCCTTTTCCCCCTAATACATTTTATTTTTAAACTTAGACATAATAAGTGAAATAGTGCATATGCATTTTAAGTGTTTCGTTTAATGAGCTTTGAGAATTGTATGCATGTATGTAGCCACTACCCTGCTCAAGATATAAAACATCTTCATACTCCAAAAATTTCTCTGATGTCCCTTCCTAGGCAATTCCTCCCACAGCCACACACCAAGTGTTGACACACACACACATTCTTATGAAACCAACAATATATATATTTTTCTGAGATAACTTATTTTCTTTTACTTCTTTGCTTTTCTGCCAACTAGCAAGTTGGCAGTTCATCTGCCTAAGTTCATCTGCTCCTATGTCTCATCATATTTTCCTTAAATTCTTACATTTAATTCTACCTTAAACATATCCTTTTTAGAAGAAATTATTAACATTTTAAACTCATACCAATATTAAAACAATTTTTTTAATGTTTTTATTTATTTTTCAGAGACAGAGAGAGAGACAGCATGAGTGGGGAAGGGGCAGAGGGAGAGGGAGACACAGAATCCAAAGCAGGTTCCAGGCTCTGAGATGTCAGCACACAGCCCAATGCAGGGCTCAGACTCATGAACCACGAGATCATGACCTGAGCCGAAGTCAGACACAACAGAATGAGCCACCCAGGAGCCCCATACTAATATATTTTCATCTACTCGATAGCAACTTATCTGTGGTGAAACTTTTTTTTCCTGCCATTTACTTTTTGTTTCTTTTTTCCATTCTTATTCTAGTATATTTGTATGGATACTATGTTGGTTCATTTCTCAGAACTCAGTTTTTAAAGAGATTTTTTCCTAGATCACCTATTTGCAGAAAGTTACATAGCAGAGGGGCCTGTGCTATCTTCCAGACTAGTGACACTTTGCATATGACTTTAATTTTTTTAATGAATTCCATTAGCCAGGTTATTTTTGTTATGGTTTGGTTGTTTTTGTCTTTTTCTTTTAATACTGTAAGGAAACTCTTCTTTTGCCTGCTGTGAGAAAAGCTGCCTCCTTCAGATATTCATTGTCTATGTTATTCTTCATTAGGCCCTGCCTCCTCAATTCTTTGGAAGCAAACCAGTTCTAGGATGGCTATCACAAGCCATTGCAGACCTGTTCCACTGTTGCAAATAGGGGATATCAGATTTGCACCTCATGTGCACTTCATCTTCTAAGAGGTCTTGATCTTTCAGAGATCTGTAGCACCTAAGTCTTCTTTCCATGGTGTCTTATATCTGTGTCCTTTTGCATGCTTTCACTAATAACCTGTTTTTCACTGTTCTTCCATGTATTTTGAAATACAGAGTTTTAGCTATAACCTAGGTTGGCTGTGAAAAGGAGTTGAGTTTTTCTTCATCATTCTTGTCTTCTGCATGATTCCAAAGGCGCAAAGGAGGGGTAGTGATGATTTTGCCTCTCTATAATCAAGTCATAATTTTCCAAAGTGCATTTCCCTCTAACATTTTATTATGAAAAGCTTCAAACATCCAGAAAAGTTGAAATAAATGTATGGTGTACAAATATGTACCCACTAGGGATGCCTGGGAGGCTCAGTCAGTTAAGTGTCCGACTTCAGCTCAGGTCATGATCTCACAGTTTGTGAGTTCAAGTCTCACATCGGGTTCTGCACTGGCAGCCCAGAACCTGGAGCCTGTTTCAAATTCTGTGTCTCCATCTCTCTCTCTCTGCCCCTCCCTCACTTGTGCGCTCTCTCTCTCAAAAATAAATAAACATTAAAAACACAGAAACAAATATGTACCCACTACCTACATGCTACAATTATTTTGCATTTTCACATATCCATCAATCCATCTTACTTTGTTGATGCATTTCAAAGGAAGCTGCAGAAATCCACACAGCTCCCCCCAAACACTTGAGCATTCACATCATTAACGAAACGTCAATATTTATTATGGTTCTCTTTAATACATTTTGAAGTGAAATTCATATAAAGTGAAATGCATAAGTCTTAATTACAGTTTTATCAGCTTTGACAAATGAAAACACTGGATAATCCAGACCCAGATCAAAGTAAAGAACACTTCCATCACTTCAGAAAGTTTGCTTGTGTCCCTTCCTAGCCAATCCAAATCCTAGCCCCAAAGGCAAAACCACTGTCTGTAATTTTGCTTGTTCTATAAATTTATAAATAAAATCATACACCATATACTGGTTTGTGTCTAGATTATTTCACTTATGTTTTTGAGATTCACCCACATTGTTACATATATCAGAAGTTCATTTCAAGGGTGCCTGGATGGCTCAGCTGTTTAAGTGTCTGTCTCTTGATTTCGGCTCAGGTCAAGATCTCACAGTTTGTGGGTTCGACCCCCACATTGGGCTCTGTGTTAACAGCACAGAGCTTGCTTGGGATTCTCTCTCTCTCCCTCATCCTGCCCCTCCTTCTCCAAAGTAAATAATAAACTCTAAAAAAAAGTTCATTTCATTTTATTGCTGAGTAATATTCCATTATATAATAATATATTTTCTTATAGATAGACACCTGGGCTATATCCAATTCTTGACTATTATGAATAAAACTGCTATAAATATTGCTGAACACATTTGTGTGTATGTTTGCACACATATGTTTTCATTTCTCTTGGGTAAATACTTAGAAGAAGAATTGCTAAGTCATATCATAGATGAATGTTTTATTTATTAGAACTAGACCTTTCCCCCAAATCTTCAACCACCAACAATGGATGAAAATTCTCCATTCTCTACATTCATTCCAATATTTGGTAGATTACATGTCTTCCCTTGAATTTATTTAAATATTTTTTAAATGCTACTATAAATTGGAAGTTTTCTATTTCATTTTCCAATTATTTACTGCTAACATATAAAAATAGATCTGATTTTTGTACTTTGGCCTTACATCTCATGAAATGGTTAATCTCTCTTGCTAATACTAGTAGCTGTTTTATAAATCTTTAGGAGTATTTATGTAAAGAATCATGTCTCATCAGAGAAATGCAAATCAAAACCACAATGATTAGTTACTTACAAAGATAGTATGAATGTTAAAAAACAAAAAGTAGTAAGATAGATATGATTACAATTAGTTAATAGATATAAAGATAAAAAAGATGTAAAACATGACCTCAAAAACAAAACATGGAGTGAGGAGAATAAAAATGTTGAGCTTTAGAATGGGATCAAACTTAAGTTGTTATCAACTTAAAACAGACTATTATGGATACAATAGATACAAGCTGTTATATGCAAGCCTTATGGTAAGCATAAGAAAATAAAGCTATAGAAAATCGAAAACAATAAAGGGAAAAGAATATAAGGATAACTTATACCTTATATATGAAGAAAGTCATCAAACCACAAAGGAATAGTGCAAGGGAAGAAGAGAAGAACAGAGAGGAACTGTAAATACAGCTAGGAAGCAATTAACAAAATAGTAATAAGCACATACTTACCAATAATTACTTTAAATGTAAATGGACTAAATTCTCCAATCAAAAGACACAGATTGATGGAATAGATAAAAAACCAACACTATCTATCTGTTGCCTACAAGAGACACACTTTAGATGTAAGGACATACATAGACTGTGAAGGGATGGAAAAAGATATTCCATGAGAACAGAAACCAAAAGAGAGCTGAAGTACCTATACTTATATTGGATAAAATGGACTTTAAAACAAGGACTGCAAATAAAAGATGAAGAAGGGAGTTACATAATGATAAAGGCGTTAATCTAACAAGAGGATATAACATTTGTAAATATTTATGTATCCAACCTAGAAACACTTAAATATACAAAGCAAATATTAATAGACCTACAGGAAGAAATAAACAGCAATACAATAAAAGTAGGGGATTTTAATACCCACTTATATCAATGGATATAACATCCAGACAGAAAATCAATAAGGAAACATGAGTCTTAAATGACATTAGGCCAGATGTATTTAACAGATATTTGCAAAACATTCCATCCACAAGCAACAGAATACACATTTTTCTTAAGTGCATATGGGACATTTTCCAACATATATCATGTTAGGCCACAAAACAAAACTTAATTTAAGAGAATTAAAATAATATAAAACATCTTTTCTGACCACAATGATATGAAACTAGAATTTAATTCCATTAATAAAACTGGAAAATTAAAAAATATGTGAATATTAAACAACATGCTACTGAATAACCAATGGGAAAGAGAAGAAATCAAGAGAAATAAAAAATACCTTGAGGCAAATGAAAATGGAAATGTAACATCAAAATTTATGGGATGCAGCAAAAATAGTTCTAAAAGGAAAGTTCACAGTAATAAATGCCTATCTCAAGAAACAAGTGTCAAATAAAGAACCTAACTTTATACCTCAAGGAATTAGAAAAAGAAAAACAAATGAAGCCAAAAGAAAGTAGAAAGAAGGAAATAGCAAAGATTAGAGCAGACATACATGAAATAGAAACTAAAAAGACAATAGAAAAGATCAGTGAAACTAAGAGCTGGTTCTTTGAAAAAATAAACAAAATCGACAAACCTTCAGCTACACTCACCAGGAAAAAAGAAAGGATGAAAATAAATCAGAAACAAAATAAATGTTACAACTGGTACAAAGGAATACGTTCCTAGTAACAGACAACTTACCAGAACTGAAGCATGGTGAAATAGAAAATCTGAACAGATTGATTACTAGCAAGGAAGTTGAATCAGTGATCAAAAACCTCCCAACAAACAAACAAAAGTCTAGGACTAGACAGCTTCACTGGTGAAGTCTACCAAACACTCAAATAAGAATGAATATTAATACTTATCAAACTCTTTCAAAAAGTAGAAGAGGGACAAACTGTTCTAAACACATTTTATGAGGCCAGTATTACCCTGATACCAAAACTAGAAAAGGATCACACACATACACTACAGGCAAATATCACTGAGGAGCATAAAAGCAAATATTGTGTCTTCAACAAACTATCAGCAAACTGAATTCAGCAATAAATGAAAAGGATCATATACCATGATAAGGTGGGATTTATTCCAGAGATACAAGGATGGCTCAACATTCCCAAATTGGTCAAGGTGATATACCACATTAACAAAAGAATAAAAATCATATGATCATCTAAACAGATGCTTAAGCATTTGATAAAACTCAACATCTGTTTATGATAAAAACTCTCAACAAAGTAGATATAGAGGTAATGTACTTCAACATAATAAAGGCCACATATGACAAGCCCACAACTAACATCATAGTCAAAGGTGGAAAGCTGAAAGCTTTTCCTCTAAGATCAGGAATAAGACAAATATGTCCACTCTTGCTATTTTCATTCAACATAGCATTGGAAGTCCTGTTAGAGAAATTAGGAAATAAATAAATCAGTAAACAAATGGCATCTAGATTGGAGAAGAAGTAAAACTGTCACTATTTGTAAAGCACATGATATTATATAAAGAAAAATATTAAACATTCCATCAAAAAACTGTTAGAACTAATTAACAAATTCAGAGTAAAGCTGCAGGATACAAAATCAATACACATAAACCAGTCACTGTTTTTTACACTAATAATGAATATCAGAAAGAAATTAAGGGAAAAAAATCCCATTTACAATTGCATCAAAAAGAACAAAATACCTAGGAATAAATTTAACCAAAGTGAAAGACTTATATATTGAAAACTATAAGACATTAATGAAAGAAACTGAGTGTAGCTCTTTCTGCCCATGGGTCCTGTCCCCATGCTTTAATAAAAACACCTTTTTTACATGAAAGAAAGAAAGAAAGAAAGAAAGAAAGAAAGAAAGAAAGAAAAGAAGACAGACATTGAAGAAGATACAAATAAATGGAAAGATATTTCACAGTCATGGTTGGAAGAATTAATACTGTTAAAATGTCCACACTCTCCAATACATAGATTCAAAGCAATCCCAAACATCCAATAGTATTTTTCACAGAAATAGAAAAATCCAAAAATTTGTATTGTACCATAAAAGAGCCAAATAGTCAAAGCAATTTTGAGAAAAAAGAACAAAGGTGTAGGTATCATGTTCCCTGATTTCAAACTATATTACAAAGCTACAGTAATCAAACTACCTTGAATTTTTTAAAAAAAAGCTATAGTAATCAAAGCCATATGGTACTGGCATAAAAACAGACACATAGTTCAATGGAACAGAACACATATCACAGAAATAAACCTATATGGCCATATATGATCACGATACATATATGGTCAATTAATTTATGATGAAAGAGATAAGAATGTATGATAGGGAAAGGATGGTATCTTCAATAAATGGCATTGGGAAAACTGGACAGACATATGCAGAAGAATGAAATCTGACCACTATCTTATACCATACACAAAAATCGACTCAAAATGGATTAAGGACTTGAACAGAAGACCTGAAACCATAAAACTAGAGAAAACATAGGCAGCAAGCTCCTGGATATAGGTTTTGGTGATTTTTTTTAGTCTTACGCTAAAAGCAAAAGCAACAAAAGCAAAAAATAAACAACTGGGACTACATCAGATGAACAAGCTTCTGCACAGCAAAGGAAACCACCAACAAAATGAAAAGGCAACCTCCTGATTGGGAGAACGTATTTGGAAATCATATATCTGATAAGGGACTAATATTCAAAATATACAAAGAACTCATACAACTTAATAGCAAAAAACAATCTGAGCCAAAATTTGGCAGAGGATCTGAATAGGTGTTTTTCCAAAGAACATATACAAATGGCCAATAGCTACATGAAAATAGGCTCAACATCATCAATGATCAGGGAAATGCAAATCAAAACCACAATGATATATCACCTCACACCCATTAGAATGTCTACTACCAAAAGACAAGAAATAACAAGTGTTGACAAGGATGCAAAGAAAAAGGTACCTCTGTGCACTGCTGGTGTGAATTTAAATTGGTACAACCACAGTATGGAGGTTCCTCTAAAGATTAAAAATAGAACTACCACATGATCCAACAATTCCACTTCTGGGTGTGTATCCAAAGGAAACAAAAACACTACTTTGAAAAAACATATGTGCTCTTATGTTCAACACAGCATAATAGCTAAGATATGGAGAAAACCTACATGTCCACTGAGATACACACACACACACACACACACACACACACACACACACACACAAGAATACTATTCAGCTATTTAAAAAAGTGAAATCTTGCCATTTGTGACAACATGGATGAACCCCGAGACCATTATACTAAATGAAATAAGTCAGATAGAAAAAGACAAATACTGTACGAACCTTCTTATATGTGGAATCTAAAACAAACAAACCAAACCAAAACCAAACTCATGGATATAGAGAACAGATTGGTGGTTTCAAGAAGTGGGGGGGCAGGTATGGAGAAATGGATGAACTGTTTTTTCTTTTTTTAGTTTAAATAAATTGAATAAAAAAATTTAAAAAGCACACAGAATGAGATATTAGGTGGCTACTATCAAAAATATAACAAGTGTTGGCAAGAATGTGGAGAAATTGGAACCCTTGTGCACTACTGGTGGGACTGTAAAACGGTGGAACTCTATTCTGTCAAACGCTCTATGCCTCTATTTCTACACTAATCATGATGTTTTATTTACCACAGCTTTATAACATGTTTTGGTGTTTGGTAGGGAAAATATTCCTCTCTTTGCCCATTCTTTTTCATTAGCCATCTTTATTCCTACTTGTCAGTTATTTTTTTTAGGTTTATTTATTTACTTTGAGAGAGAGAGAAAGCGAGATCGGAGGAGGGGCAGAGAGAGAGAGGGAGAGAGAGAATCCCAGGCAGGCTCCACACTGTCAGTGCAGAACCAAATGCAGGGCTCATACTCATGAACCGTGAGATCACGACCCAAGCCTAAATCAAGAGTCAGACGCTTACCCAATTGAGCCACCCAGGTGCCCCTTTAGTTATTTTTGTAGAACCGATTTGTCAGTATCTAGAACTGCACTGACATTTAGATTAACTTTGGAATAAATTCTCACATTTACAGTATTGATTCTTCCTATTCTTAAAACAGTATTTATTCCATTTATTTAATAGTTGATTTATGTCCTCCAGTGTTTTTTAGTCTGCTTTATAGGTTTCTTCCATTTGTTAAAACATTTATTCCTGGGTATTTAATAGTTATTTTTATTATTGTAAATAAAAATTTTAAAATAGCATTTTAAAATATATTATTACTTGTAAAGGCTACTTTATTTTGTTGGTTGACCTTTGTTTAGAACTTATTACTGAATTATCTAGTTAGTTCTAATAGCTCATGAGTTGATTCTCTTGGATTTTCTATGTCCAAAAACATGTCACTGACAATCACATTTTGGCTGTATACATCCCGTAATTATATATTTTTCTTGTGTATTTTCATTTACAAGAATCTATAGAACCAGTGTTAATAGTAGCAATGAAAGAGACATCTGTGCCTCATTCCTAAGTGGATACTGCTTTTGGTCTCTATATTCTAAGATGGCTCATCACCATATCTAAATTCTTGCAAGTAATAACAAGGAAAAAAGGAGAAGGTATACACCTTCCTTTTAAAGCCCCAAAACACAGTGGGACAAAAAAACCTGAGACTAACCAAATGTAGAAGAAAAGAAGGACAGCTTCATTTTGCTTGTGTCAGCCTATCACCCAGGCCGGTGCTGCTCAGCATAGACAGGGAACTACCAATATGAAAAGAGTTCCTTCCCCTCCCTGGGAAAGGGAGAGTGGGGTGAGCAATCAGCTTCCCCAGCCTTTTGATGCACTGCAAGAAGGAGCCACTTCAGTTTCACCTGACCCAGAGACTGGCACAAGTGAGGTGTACAGAAATGGCCTGGAACAAGGAAAAAGGGCTTGGGCTACCAGTATCAGACACGTGGCAGGCACAACCTTGTTTCACAGTGGCCTGTTCTGCAGAGGACCCCAACAGCTTTTGCTGCTGAAAAAAACCAACGACCAGGATAGCCCTCATGCACTCCCTGAAGATTTCACCACGGCATTTCCTCCACACAGGTTTTCACAGCACATTAAAGGATCATACACCATGGGGCCAACATTTGCAAAACAATAAATGTGACATACTACAATGAGTGAAGGATAAAAATCACATGATCATCTCAATAGAGGCAGAAAAAGCATTTGACAAAATTCAACAATCCTCTCATGATAATAACTCTCAACAAAGTGGTTATAGAAGGGACATTCCTCAACATAATAAAGGCTATATATGACAAGACCACAGCTTACATCATCCCTGACAATGAAAAGTTGAAAGCTTTCCCTCTAAGATTAGGAACAAGACAAGGGTGCCACTGTCACCACTCTTTTTCAACACAGTAGTGGAAGTCTTAGCTAGAGCAATTAAGCAGCAAAAAGAAATCAAAGGCATCCAAATCAGAAAGGAAGAAGTAAAATTATCTCAGTTTTTCCAAGACATGATATTATATAGAGAAAATCCTAGAGACTCCAAGAAAAACTCATTAAAAAGAATCAAGTTCAGTAAGTTGCAGGATGCAAAATCAACATACAAAAATTAATTGTGTGTTTATATACTAACAACAAAACACTGGAAAAAATAAACAATCCCATTTCCAATAGCACTCAAAACAATAGGAAGTGAAAAATCTATATACACTGAAAACTGATGAAGACACTGATGAAAGAAACTGAAGAAAATGCCAGTAAATGGAAAGATATCCCATGTTCATGGATGGGAAGAATTAATATTGTTAAAATGTCCATACTATCCAAAGCCACCTATAGATTCAATGCAATCCCTATCAAAATTCCAACATCATTTTTCACAAAAATAGAAAAACTATCCTAAAATTTATATGGAAACACAAAAGACCTGAATAGTCAAAGCGATCTTGAGAAAGAACAAAGCTGGAGGAATCATACTTCCCAATTGGAAACTTTATACAACTCATTCAACTCAATAGCAAAAATCCAAATAATCCAATTTAAAATGGACAAAGGACCAGAATAAACATTTTGACACAGAACACATACAAATAGCCAACAAGTACATTAAAAGGTACTCAATCTCAGTAACCATTGGGAAAATGCAAGTCAATACCACAATGAAATATCACTTCACACCTGTTAGAATGGCTATTACCAAACAGGTAAGAGATAACAAATGTTGCCAAGGATGTGTCGAAAACGGAACCCTGTGCAGTACTGGTGGGAATGTGAATTGATACAGCCATTATGGAGAACAGTGTAGAAGTTCCTCAAAAATTAGAAGCAGAATTACCATATGACCCAGCAATCCCACTTCTGGGAATATATCCGAAGAAAATGAATACAGGATCTGAAAGAAATATCTGTACCCTTATTTTCATTGCAACATTATTCACAATAGCCAAGACATAAAAACAATCTCAGTGTCCATCTATGGATGGATGAATGGATGAAAGAAAATGCAGTGTATATACATGCAATGGAATATCATTGAGCCATAAAAAAGGAGGAAATTCTGCTATTTGTGGCAACATGGATGGACCTTGAGAGCATTACACTAAGTGAAATAAGTCAGAGAAATACAAACACCATATTATTTCTCTTACATGTAGAATCTAAAGCTGAATTCATAGAAGCAGAGAGTAGAACAGTGGTTGCCAGGGACTGAGGGGTGGGGGAAATGAGACATTGATCAAAGGGTACAAACCTCCAGTGATAAGAAAAATAAGTTCCAGAGTGTAATGTACAGCATGGTGACCACAGTTAACAAAAGTGTATTGTATACTTGCAAGTTGCCTGGAGAATACATTTTAAATGTCTTTACCATAACAAGAACAACAATAAAATGGTAATTATGTGAGGTGTGAAGGATGTGTTAACCTTACTGTGGTAAACATCTCATACTATGTACATATACCACATCATTACATTGTACACCTTAAATTATACAATGTTATATGTCTATTAAATATCAATAAATCTCAGAAAAAAGAATAGAAAAAATCATAATTAAGAGAATAGACCAGTGCCAAAGTATGAACAATTGTACATATAAAAATAAAATTATATCCTCCACAAATGTTCTCACTAAAGAAGCAAGAAATTTATATGCCCAAAACATCTTACTAAATATTTTCAAAGCAAGCACATATTAGTAATTAAATGATTTAAGCCTCCAGCTAAATGTTGTTCTTTGGCTGATATTTATTTCAGAGCTAACAAAAACCATTGAGAAGATGGAATTTGGCATATGACTCTCACATATAAGCACATTAACAAACTTATATCAGGGCTCAATCAAATTGAGCAAATACTTCTAGGAATTTCCCTTATGGGTTTTATTCAGTTACTAGGAGGATTCAAAGCCTCAGTTATGCCACATATATCCAGGCCACACGCTCAGAGCACTTGATTTTACCCCAGGTCAAAATTCCATATTCAAGACTAGATCTAGAACAGATGGCCACTCCACCTCTTCTATAATCTGGTGTGCCCTATGAAAAATGAAAAGACTAAAGGGAACATAGATTCCACAACAGGGCCAGAACAAACATTGTTGTTATTAATACTACTAATAATATTCATTAGGTACTTTGGTGTACATGATACACCCGGATAAGCTCTGTACAGAATGAGTCCTAGTCATTACAATGTTCCATGTAGGAACCATTCTTTATGCTCCTTAAGGAATGTGCTTCTTGCCTTCACAGAGTTTTCAATCTAAGCAGTGATTATGTGTCTAATACCTTTCTTGAGCCAGATATAAAATCAATTCCATCAGTTCCCCAATGAACCCTATTGCATGCCAGTACTTTGGGGATAATGAATGACAATATGTTCAGTGGGAAGGAGAACTGTGCAAAGGCAGGAATGAACACACTACGGGGAAAGCTGGAAAGAAGAGGAGAAGGAGATTAGATTCAGAGCAAGAAAGGGTCAAATTACAGAAGGTTTTAAATTTTTAGAAAGCTTAGATCTAATACAGTAAAGATTTAGGAAGTCATTGATGGTATGTAGCCTCAGATAGTGGCTCCTGAGTATTTCCAGCTGGTCCTAGGGCCATATGCACAAGGAAGTGAAGGATGATAGTCATCTCATTTCTCAGAGCCAAATGTCCAGTCTTTTCCAATGTTTCTGGTTTGGCATTAGTTTGCTGGTTGCCTTTTATTAGAAAAGTGGATTAAACAGCATAAGTAGTGCCAGTATTAACTACATATTGGCCCTAAAACACAGTTAAGAAAAACAAATTTCAAATTACCATTAGGGTTCTATGAAACACCAAACTATATGTACTGTTATATAGATTCAATTGATAAAAACAATTTAAGGCAGCGTTTTAAAAACTGTATTATGCATAATAATCACCTAACAGTAAATTCAGGTTATTGGCCCCACTCCCACCAAGATTTTGATTTGATAAATTTGGAGTCCCAAATTATGCATTTTATTTAAAAGGAATATACTCTTATGTGGATCCTGAGAAACTTAACAGAAACCCATGGGGGAGGGGAAGGAAAAAAAAAAAAAAAGAGGTTAGAGTGGGAGAGAGCCAAAGCATAAGAGACTGTTAAAAACTGAGAACAAACTGAAGGTTGATGGGGGGTGGGAGGGAGGGGAGAGTGGGTGATGGGTAGTGAGGAGGGCACCTTTTGGGATGAGCACTTGGTGTTGTATGGAAACCAATTTGACAATAAACTTCATATATTGAATAAATAAATAAATAAATAAATAAATAAATAAATGTAATAGAATCACCTGATTCCAATGCAGCTAATCTAATACCAAACTGAAATAAAGTGGAAAAGTTCTGAAAGAGTACTAAAAATGGCTTATCAATACCTTTTATATTTTCCTACTATGTAATGTTACTCAAATTACAAAGACACGAAACCATAGGAATCCTGAATTTATCTATTAAGACATTTATACTTTACATAATTGGTGAAAAATATGAAGGATTAATAGGTCACTCTTCAACAGTTAAAAATTAGATACTTTATCATTAAATATCATTCAAATCATTAGACAAAAATAAAAACTTTGTTTTTTAAAAGACAACTTTTGCTAAGTTACTTTCTGTGAAGAAGAAGTATACCTATTACAATATGACAAAGGTTATTATAGACTTCAGTGTGTAACAGCCATATATGTAGTCATAACATTCATTTTTCTATTTTTAAAAGTTCTGGTTATCAACTCTTTTTAAAAAGGACACATTCAAAGAATATTTCAGGAAAAATAATAATTTGTATTCAAATAAATCTTACTATTACATATTTCATATTTTATATCTTGGCTATAAATGCAACAAACAAAACCCTAATGTGAATATAAAACAAGAAAATAAAGGCTTATGAAACTAAAAGTCATAATAAAAATGGTTTTACATCATGAGTAATGACAATATTCAATGAGAGTGCTATTCATAAGTTAAACAGTGAGACTACTCAACAAGTATTTGGAAGAAATGACACTTTAAATCGGGAAAAGGTAAATTATGTTTATTAAAATTAATACTCTGCAATCATTTGTGGTCCTCTGAGGCAAGGCTTATTGTTTGACTTTATATCAGTTGAAACCTTTGTTAAAAGAGATAAAACACATAAAGTGTTTTATTCCATTCATTTTGTAGATATTTTTAAAATGAGAAAACTCCCAAGGTATCTATGATTTCCAAAGAAACAAAGTAAGGGATTTGTTCTAAATGGGGTACTAACAGTGGTATAAAATTTTGTAAGCAGGAGGGGCCAAGTTGGTGGAACAGCCTGAAAGTTCTCAGCTTCTCTCATCCCTGAAATGCAGCTAGATCAGCACCAAACCATTTTGCACACCTAGAAAATTGACCTGAGGATTAACACAACAATCTGCATAACTTGAACCACAGAACTGGCAGGTATGCAGTGTGGAGAGGTGAACTGGGGGAGACAGAAGCTGCAGAGGGCAGGGAGCTGTTTTTGTGGAGAGAGGACACAGAAAGAAGGGAGAGTCCAGGAAAAGCACTCCCCCTGAAAGAAGCTGAGAGAAAGAGAAAGAGTGACTGAACAAGAAAGGGAGAGAGGAGAAAGCAGAGGGTTTCAGTACCACTAGGACTCTATCAACAGGGGGAAGCAGTGTTGAAAATTCCACAGGTCAATACCTGGCCATGCTCTGGTGGGAAGGGTGAATCTCCAGGAGCAGGAAGTGAGGTCTGAGGGGTCTGTGGGCCACACGGGGAGAGGTGGTTCCCTTGCTAGGAGCACATTTGGTAGAGGCTGTGGGGCCTCCCCACAGGCAAAGGTCCTAGTGATCCTGGAGAACAGCCATGTTTGCTGGGATTGGAAAAAAGATGCCAGGGGGCAGTGAAACCTGGTGCCAGCTGCATGTTGTGTTTTACCATAATTTCTAAACCTCCACTACCTTGCAATCCCACAAACTTTTCCTGGGGCAAGCAGGCACCCAGCCACAATCACTGAGCCTCTGCAGCAGCATGACCCTATGATGTTCCCAGGGGGAAGCTGGCACCTGGCCATTGCTCCACAAGACCCTCCCCCAGAGGGGCATAGTGGGTCCATGAGGCTGGGCTCTCAGAGGTGAGGGGTTTGGAAACACAGCCCCATATGAGATATAATTCAGGAAGGAGGTGCTGCCTAGTGGGCCGATGCTTGGACACAGTCAGTGTAGAAGCAGAGAGTGGATGGGAGCTGGAGACAAAGTTAGGGGTTCTTGATTGCTGGTTAGTGAGAGTGCAGAGTTCTGATACCAGACACTGGAAAGCTGGGTGACTCCATTTTTACCACTTGTGCTCATGTGCATACCCCTGCACGCATGCCACAATGATCCTCCCCAGTAAGTTACGCAGTGCCACCTACTGGAGAACAGACCTGTAACACCAAGCCCTCCCCAACTGCACCAACCAAGCTCAGCCCTTAGAGGACCACCATAAGTCTCCCCTCCTGCTTAGTGTATGGACTATAAAGTGCTGTATAGTTATACTTCTAGGGGAAATTGGATGTAATTTCATTCGGATTTCATTCTGCTCACTGGTCCTATTTGGGTTTTTTTGGTTTTGGTTTTTGTCTTTTCTTTCCTTTTTCTTTTCTTATTCTTGGATACAGAAAGAGAAAAAAAAATTTATTTTGTGTTTTTAAATTAAAACATTTTTTACAGTTTTTTAATACTTTTCTTAATTCTGTTACTTTCTTCATTTCATTTTATTCTATTCTATTGTATACATCTTTAAAAAATTTTTTTTACGTTTATTGTTTTTTGATAGACCAAGAAAGACAGAGCACAAGTGGGGGAGGGGTAGAGAGAGAGGGAGACACAGAATCCAAAGCAGGCTCCAGGCTCTGAGCTGTCAGCACAGAGCCTGACACGCACAGAGCCTGACGCAGGGCTCAAACTCACAAACTGCGAGATCATGACCTGAGCCAAAGTCAGACGCTTAACCAACTGAGCCACCCAGGCACCCCTGTATACATCTTTTTAAAATTTTAAACGTTTTCTTACTTTTTTTTCCCTTTGCCTTTCCTTCCCTTTTTTCTCTATTCTATCAAGCTTTTTCCAACAACCAAACCAAAACACACCTAGAACTAGCTTCCTTTATAAGAATTTTTCTGTTGTTTTTAATTTTTTAATTTTAATTTTCTATTTTATTAATTCTTTTCCTTCCTCCAAAATGACAAAACAAAGAAATTTACCCCAAAAAAAGGGCAGGAAGAAATGACAGCCAGGGACTTAATCAACACAGATATAAGCAAGGTATCTGAAGTAGAATTTAGAATCACGATAATAAGAATACTAGCTGGGGTTGAAAAAAAGCATAGAATCCCTTTCTGCAGAGACAAAAGAAGTAAAATCTAGTCAGGATGAAATTAAAAATGCTATAACTGAGATGGAATCTCAAATGGATTGACGGTGGCAAGGATGGATGAAGCAGAACAGTGAATCAGCGATATAGAAGACAAAATTATGGAGAATAGTGAAGCAAAAAAAAAGAGGGAAAGTAAGGCAAAAGAGCACAATATAAGAATTAGAGAACTCAGTGACTCATTAGAGAGGAATAACATCCAAATCATAGGAGTCCTAGAAAATGAAGAGAGAGAAAGAGGGGTAGAAGTTTTATGTTAGCAAGTCATAGTGGAAAACTTTCCTAACCTGGGGAAAGACACAGACATCAAAATCCAAGAAGCAGAGAACTCCCATTAGATTAAAAAAAAAAAACCCAACCAGTAACAAGGCATATCATAGTCAAATTCACAAAATACACAGACAAGGAAAGAATTATGAAAACAGCAAGGGAAAAAAGTCCTTAATCTATAAGGGAAGACAGATCAGGTTCATAGCAACCCAATCCACAGAAACTTGGCAAGCCAGAAAGGAGTGGCAGGATATTTTCAACATGCTGAATTGGAAAAATATGCAGCCAAGAATTCTTTATCCAGCAAGGCTGTCATTGAAAGTAGGAGAGATTAAAAGTTTCCTAGATAAACAAAAACTAAAGGAGTTGGTAACCATTAAACCAGCCCTGCAAGAAATTTTAAGGGGAACTCTCTGAGGGGAGAAAAGAGGAAACAAAACAAAACAAAACAAGACCAAAATCAACAAAGACTAGAAAGGACCAGAGAACATCACCAGAAACTCCAACTCTACAGGCAACACAATGGCAGTAAATTCATATCTTTCAGTACTCACTGTAAATGTCAATGGGGTAAACGCTCCAATGAAAAGACACAGGATAATAGAATGGATAAGAAAACAAGATCTATCTATATGCTGTTTACAAGAGACCCATTTTAGACCTAAAGACACCTTCAGATTGAAAGTAAGGGGGTAGAGAACCATCTATCATACTAATAGTCACCAAAAGAAAGCCAGAGTACCCATACTTCAATCAGACAATCTAGATTTTAAATTAAAGACTGTAACAAGAGATGAAGAATGGCATTATATCATAATTAAGGGGTCTATCCACCAAGAGGATCTAATAATTGTAAACATTTATGCTCCCAATGTGAAACACCCAAATATATAAATCAATTAATCACAAACATAAAGAAACTCATTGATAATCATACCATAATAGTAGGGGACTTCAACACCCCACTTACAGTAATGGACAGATCATCTAAGCAGAAAAGTCAACAAGGACACAATGGCTTTGAATGACACACTGGACCAGATGGACTTAACAAATATATTCAGAACATTTCATCCTAAAGCAGCAAAATACACATTCTTCTCCAGTGCACATGTAACATTCTCCAGAATAGATCACATAGTGGGACACAAATCAGCCCTCAACAAGTACAAAAAGATCAAGATCATACCGCGCATATTTTCAGACCATAACGCTATGACACTTGAAATCAACCACAAGAAAAAAGGTGGAAAGATAAATACTTGGAGACTAAAGGATATTCCACTAAAGAATGAATGGGATAACCAAGAAATTAAAGAGGAAATTAAAAAGTACATAGAAGTCAATGAAAATGATAACATGATAGCCCAAAACTTCTGAGATGCAGCAAAGGCAGTCATAAAAGGGAAGTAAATAGCAACCCAGGCCTTCCTAAAGAGGGAAGAAAGGTCTCAGATACACAACCTAACCGTACACCTTAAAGAGCTGGGAACAGAACAGCAAATAAAACCCCAAACCATCAGAAGACAGGAAATAATAAGATTAGAGCAGAAATCAATGCTATCGAAATAAAAACAAAACAGTAGAACGGATCAATGACACCAGGAGCTAGTTCTTTGAAAGATTAACAAAACTGATAAACCCCTAGCATGTGTGACCAAAAAGAAAAAAGAAAGGATCTATATAAATAAAATCAAGAATGAAAGAGGAAAGATCACAACCACCACTGCAGAAATAAAAACAATAATAAGAAAATATTATAAGTAGTTATATGTCATAAATTGGGCAATCTGGAAGAAATGGACAAATTATTAGAAACATATAAACTACATAAACTGAAACAGGAGGATATAGAAAATTTGAACAGACCCATAACCAGTAAAGAATTTGAATTAGTAATCAAAATCTCTCAAAAAATAAGAGTCCAGGGCCGACGGCTTTCCAAGGGAATTCTACCAAACATTTAAAGAAGAGTTAGCACCTATTCTTTTGAAGCTGTTCCAAAAATAGAAAGGGAAGGAAAACTTCCAAACTCATTCTATGCGGCCAGAACTACCTTGATTCCAAAAGCAGACAAAGACCCCACTAAAAAAAGGAGAACTACAGACCAATTTCCCTGATGAACATGGATGCAAAAATTCTCAGCAAGACACTAGCCAACCAAATCCAACATAACATTAAAAGAATTATTCACCATGATCAAGTGGGATTTATACCTGGGATGCAGGGCTACTTCAATATCCATAAATCAATCAATGTGATAAATCACATTAAGAAAGAATATGAACCACATAATCCTCTCAATAGACACAGATAAAGTATTTGACAAAATACAGCATCCTTTCTTGATAAAAGTCCTCAGGAATCTAGGGATAAAGGATCATACCTCAAGATCATAAAAGCCATAAACAAAAGACCCACCGCTAATATCATTCTCAATGGGAAAAAATTCAGAGCTTTCCCCCTAAGGTCAGGAACACGGCAGGGATGTCCACTCTCACCACTGTTATTCAACCTAGTATTGGAAGTCCTAGTCTCAGCAATCAGACAACACAAAGAAGTAAAAGGCATCCAAACTGGCAAGGAGGAAGTCAAACTTTCACTGTTCGCAGATGACATGATACTCCATATGGAAAAGCCAAAAGATTCCACCAAAAAACTTCTAGAACTGATTCATGCATTTAGCAATGGTGCAGGATATAAAATCAATGCACAGAAATTGGTCACATTCCTATACACCAATAATGAAGCAGCAGAAAGAAATCAAGGACTTGATCCCATCACAACTGGACTAAAAACCATAAAACACCTAGGAATAAACCTAACCAAAAAGGTGAAAAATCTATACACTGAAAACTATAGAAATTTCATAAAAGAAACTGAAGGAGACACACAAAAAAGGGAAAAATATTCCATGCTCATGGATTGGAAAAACAAATTGTTACAAAGTCGATACTATCCAAAGCAATCTACATAGTCAAAGAAATCCCTATCAAAATAACACCAGCATTCTTCACAGAGCTAGAAAAAATAAACCTAAAATCTGTATGGAACCAGAAAAAATCCTGAAGAGCCAAAGCAGTCCTGAAAAAGAAAACCAAAGCTGGAGGCATCACAATTCCAGACTTCAAGCTGTATTACAAAGCTGTAATCATCAAGACACTATGGTACTGGTACAAAAACAGATGCACAAATCAATGGAACAGAATAGAGAATGCTGAAATGGACCCACAGACATATGGCCAATTAATCTTTGACAAAGCAGGAAAGAATATTCAATGGAATAAAGACAGTCTCCTCAGCAAATGTGGTTGGGAAAACTGGACAGCAACATGTGGAAGAATGAAGCTGGACCACTTTCTTACACCATACACAAAAATAAACTCAAAATGGATGAAAGGCCTAAACGTAAGACAGGAAGACATCAAAATCCTAGAGGAGAAAGCAGGCAAAAACCTCTTTGACCTCAGCCACAGTAACTTCTTACTCAACATGTCTTCCGGGGCAAGGGAAACAAAAGCAAAAATGAACTATTGGAACCCCATCAAAAAAAAAATGCTTCTGTACAGCAAAGAAAACAATCAGTAAAACTAAAAGGTAACCGATGGATTGGGAGAAGATATTTGCAAGTGACATATCAGATAAAGGGTTAGTATCCAAAACCTATAAAGAACTTATCAAACTCAACACCCAAAAACAAATAATCCAGTGAGGAAATAGACAAAAGACATGAATAGACACTTTTCCAAAGAAGACATCCATCCAGATCACTAAGAGACACAATGAAAAAATGCTCAACATCACTCATCATCAGGGAAATACAAATCAAAACCACAATGAGAAACCTGTCAAATTGGCTAAAATTAACAACTCAGACAATGACAGAGGTAAGAGGAACACTTTTGCACTGCTGGTAGGGATGCAAACTGTGCAGCCACTCTGGAAAACAGTATGGAAGTTCCTCAAAAAATTAAAAATAGAACTACCTTATGACACAGCAACTGCACTACTAGGTATTTATCCAAAGGATACAGGTGTGTTGTTTCGAAGGGGCACATGCACCCCAATGTTTATAGGAGTACTATCGACAATAGCCAAAGTATGGAAAGAGCCCAAATGTCCATCAACGATTGAATGGGTAAACAAGATGTGGTATACTATACAATGGAGTATTACTTGGCAATCAAAAAGAACAAAATCTTGACATTTGCACCAACACGGATGGAAGTAGAGTGTATTATGCTAAGCGAAATTCATCAGAGAAAGACAAGTATCATATGACTTCACTCATATGTGGAATTTAAGATACAAAACAGATGAACATAATGGAAGGGAAGCAAAAACTACAAAAATATGGAGGGGGACAAAATACAAGAGACTCTTAAGTATAGAGAACAAACTGAGGGTTGCTGGAAGGGTTGTGGGTAGAGGGATAGGCTAAATGGGCAAGGGGTAAGGAGGACACTTGTTGGATGAGCACTGGGTGTTATATGTAGGGGATGAATCACTGAATTCTACTCTGAAATCATTATTGCACTATATGCTAATGAACTTGGATGTAAATTAAAAAGTAAATAAAAAAATAAAAAATAAATTAAAAAAAATTTTAAGAGCCAATTTTTAGAGGAATAAAGAATACAAATAATAGTGGGGTTATTAGGGGAAGGAGACAGGAAGTAGCATTATTATTTTATTGTATAGTTAAAATTTTCCTTTTATAAAGATTCCATAAATTGAAAATATATATTTAAGTAAATTTCTAGGGCTATGCTATGTCAGTTCCTTTAAATTTTTTAAAAACATTTTTATGTTTATTTATTTTCGAGAGAAAGAGAGAGGAGAGCCACAGCACAAGCAGGGGACAGGCAGAGACAGAGACACACAAAATCTGAAGCAGGCTCTAGGCTCCAAGCTCTCAGCACAAAGCCTGATGCGGAGCTCAAACACATGAACTGTGCCTGAGCTGAAGTCAGACGCTTATCCCTATACTTATTTCATCCATCCCCCCACCCACCTCTCGCCTAGTAATCATCAGTTTGTTCTCCAAGTTAGGAATCTTGTTTTTTTGTCTCTTTTTTCTTGGTTCATTTGTTTTGTTTTTCAAATTACACATGAGTGAAACAATATGGTATTTATCTTTCTCTGACTTTGCTCACCTAGCAATATACTCTCTAGGTCCATCCATGTTGTTGCAAATGCAAGATCTTATTCTTTTATATGGCTGAGTAATACTTCATTGTACATCTATATACCACATTTTCTTTATCCATTCATCCACTGATGGGACACTTGGGTTGCTTCTATAATTTGATTATTATAAATAATGCTGCAATAAGCATAGGGGTCCATATATCTTTTCAAACTAGTTTTTCATATTCTTTGAGTGAATACCCAGTAGTGGAATTCCTGGGTTATATGATAATTCTATTTTTAATTTTTTGAGGAACTTCCATACTGCCTTCCACAGTGGCTGCACCAGTTTGCATTCCCACTAATGGTGTGTGAGGGTTCCTTTTGTCCACACCCTCACCAAAACTTGTTGTTTCTTATTATTGATTTTAGCCATTCTGACAGGTGAGAGGTGATATCACACTGTGGTTTTGATTTGCATTTCGCTGATGATGAGTGATATTGAGCATGTTTTAATGTGGTGGCCATCTGGATATCTTCTTTGGAGAAATGTCTGTTCATGTCTTCTGCCCATTTTTTAATTGGGTTACTTGTTTTCTTGTGTGTTGAGTTGTATAAATTCTTTATATATTTTGGATACTAACTCTTTTGGATACTAACTAAATGCAGATATATCATTTGCAAGTATCTTCTCCCATTCAGTAGGCTATCTTTTAGTTTTGTTGATGGTTTCCTTCACTGTGCAGAAGCTTTTTATTTTGATGTAGTTTCGACAGTTTATTTTTACTTTTATTTCCCTTGAGTCATGAGACATACCTAGAAAAATGTTTCTATGGCCAATGTCAGAGAAATTATTGCCTGTGCTCTCTTCTAGGATTTTTATGGTTTCATATCTTACATTTAGCTCTTCAATCCATTTTGAATTTATTTTTGTGTATGATGTAAAAAGTGGACCAGTTTTATTCCTTTGCATGTAGCTATCCTGTTGTTCCAGCACCATTTATTGAAGAGACTGTCTTTCCCACTGCCTAGTCTTGCCTCCTTTGTTGAAGATTAATTGGCCATATGATCATGGGTTTATTTCTGGGCTCTCTATTCTATTGATATATGTCTCTATTTATGTGCCAGTATCATACTGATTACTACAGCTTTGTAGTATATGACATGCCAGTTTTTAATCATGCATGCCTTCTGAAGGACACAATGGCATGAGAACTTAATCTCATCAAAAATTGTTAAAAAAAAAAAAGAAAAAAGAACAGTGTGGTTACAGGAGAAAAGAGAGAAAGAGTCGCTTTCCCACTGTAATCAAACTATTTTGGTGATTATTTTTAAAGGCCAAAGAACTATCATTAAAATCTCACATTTCTGGGGCACCTGGGTAGCTCGATCAGTTGGGTGTCCAGCTCTTGATTTCATCTCAGGCCATGATCTCATGGTTTGTCAGTTCGAGCCCCGCATTGGGCTCTATGCTGACAGTGCAGAACTTGCTTGGGATTCTGTCTCCCTCTCTCTCTTTCCCTCCTCCACTTGCTTTCCTTCTCTCTCAAAATAAAGATAAACTTTAAAAGAAATCTTACATTTCTAATGGAAATTTAACTTGATTAGGTAGTGATCATTACTTACCACATGCCAACTATTTTGCAAGGCACCAGGCAGATGTTGTGAAGGTGGAAATTGATAAAACATTGTCTTTGACTTTAAAAGACTCATAATCTCTCTAGTGGCGATGGATTCCTTTCCTAGCTACAATACAAGGCAGAAGAAAAGGCACCACATAGAGGTGTAAATGACTTATAGTGGGACTGAAGCAGCAGAGCAATCACCAGATTCCTGGTCCTCAGTGCCTGGTGTCTCTGAAACCAAAGCTGCTCTTCCTCAGCTCTCACAGAAGAGTTAAGGGAAGAGCTCTGTCCAAACGTATGGGGCAAAACTACAGACCACAGGCCTAAAAGCTTCTTATAAAAACTTTCAAACAAACCACCTGTATCCTTCCCTTCTCCGTCACCCTCAGTGGTTCCTTATAGCCAATTACTGAGCCTTTCTGGGGATTCTTCAGCTGTCAGATAATTTCTAGAGAGTACAGCCTTTGCGGGCACTTAGGTTTGTCTTCCTTTTTTTCTGCTAAGTCATTTACCATTCCTTTACCCATTCCATGTATGACAGGCTATGGACTGGGGTTGAGGTGTCTCTGAGCTTCAATAAACCTGGGACAAGTTTCTGATTGTTCCTGCTGGATTTTCAAAAGGAGAGTAGAATGGAAATGACTTAATTATTTCATCTTAGAATCTGTCTTGATTATGTGATTACTGCAATTTCATAACTGAACTAACATTAAGAAAAGAAATTAAAAAAAGGGTAGAAAATTTTAAGCTCAAGCTATAAAACCAGATCTGTTATAGACAAAAATTGAACAATGTGGAGAGTAAGGTAGAAGATGTTTTATGGTTTTCAGAAAGCAGAAAGAAATCACAAAGTATCCCAAATCATCTCAAGTAGGCCGCCACTCTGCCTGAACTAAAGCACGAGTTAGTAAACTGCAAATAATTCAAACCTTCACAAAGATGGTGAACTCCTCCACTTTCTCATTGGCTAAGAGCAACTTCTTTTGTGCACCTTCTAGGGCCTGCTCACTTTTCAGTGCTAATCCTTGAAGATGCTTGGATGCTGCTGTTTCAATTTCTGCCATTGCAGATTCGGTCTCACTTATTTTTGATACTAGGAGACCAAGCTTGACATCCTGCAAAAGACCGGTAATCACAGAATAAAAAATAATTCATAAACATATTTAGAAGATTTAGTTATTCATGTTAGATAAAGAAATGACTTCATGATTCTTTTTACGTATGTGTTTGTTTTTATTTGGGTTAAATTGATGGTTGTTTTGTTTATTTTCAATAAAATATGGTGAGCACATATTCTCATATATTTATCATCAAAATTAGTTTGTTTTTAAAAAATTATAAATCATTAAAGACATGGAAGCTATTTTAGACCAAAATATCTCATATGTCAGTGGAAATATTTAATTAGTTTATAAGTTTAGGTGGATCTAAAAAATTTATATCCACTTTTGCCAGTTCTTAATAGTAGTGTTCATTTAAAAGACATTATCAAGGAGCACCTGGGTGACTCAGTCAGTTAAGCGTGCAACTTTGGCTCAGGTCATGATCTCATGGTTTGTGAGGTTGAGCCCCACATCAGGCTCTCTGCTGTCAGCATGGAGCCCTCTTCAGATCCTTTCTCTCCCTCTCTCTCTGCCCCTCCCTTGCTTGTGTGTGCCTTCTCTCTCTCTCAAAAATAAACATTAAAAAAATGAAAAAAAATTATTAAGATACAAAATCTGTTTCTCTAATATAGCATTACCTTTAATGTTAAACAAATGCTTAGTGTTTCATGTAGAGGTTTGAGCAGTTTTGTTCATAGTAATTTTGGGCAGAAAAAAATTACAGTTTTAAAAATGAAAAAGATATGGCTATATTCCATTTCTAAGCTAACATGTCTGAAAAGCATACCTTTTTTTCTAATTCCTCTTTAGTTTTTTGATACATCTGTTCAAACTGTGACTTCTCCTTTACAGCAACACTGAGTCTCTGTTTTAGTGAATCAATTGACACCTTCCTGTTGGAACACTCTTCAGTTAGTGTCTTCACCTACATTAAAAGCATAACGATAACTATTATTGGTAAAGCCATTCTAGGAATATACTCTATTTGTTTCAACAGAAACCAAATGATTCATGAATAAGTCTAATTTCATTTATTTTCTCATAAATGATATCACATTTAAATAATAAGAGCAAAAAATATAAATGATATCAAATTCAAGTAAATTAGATTTGGAGAACTCACTATGAATGAGACTAAAATCCTTAAATCAATAGCAAAATGAAAAATGCACAAAAAATGTATGAATACAATACTAATTTTAACTATGTTTCCTTTAATTACTAACCTTAACCTCCTTAAGCAGGGGATTGGTTGTCTTGAATTCTTAAGTAAGTCATGGATAACTTTCAGTTCTATCTCCAATATAACATGTACTTTTTAGGATAAAATTAAATAATAATGTAACATAGTTATTATACATTTGAAAGAATAGTTTTTCTTTTTTCATTTAATGCCACTAAAGATATAATTACTTATACACAGATTCTAAGACTGTATCTGAAATGATTATTAAAGTTTAAAAATCAGCAAAATTTCAGTGATAACACTGAAAAAAACCTATAGGAAGTAATTATAATTTATGTGGGTGTGTGGGAAGAGAAAGAGAAAGAAAATCCACATGCATTTGTCTTGCTCATGTAAAATTTTCTTTCTTAAATCCATTTGAGCTAAGAGATACTTACATTTTTATCTCCAACAAGAAAAGTAAGGGAGATGCTCTCTCTGGAGTGGATAACATTTAGTGAATGCCAGAGCACAAGCTGCTTTAGGAGTTGTGCAAATAGCACCTTTTTTTTTTTTTAAATATCTCTTAGTCAGCAAATTGCTGATTTCTACTTTGGGGCCAGATATACAACTATGTTAAATAAAGCTCTCTTCCTAAGTATACTGAATTAAGTGTATCAAAGGAAAAAGTACACTTTTAAAAAACTGTGGTAAGTACACTTTTTAAAGAGCTTCTGGTAGTTATTGGTTATTACCTTTTTCACTTAAAAATATATGCTTGATTCTATCATAAATGTTAGTAAATTAAATAAAGCAAATAAATAATTTATAAATTGTATAAATTCAACTTTAAAATGTTGAATAAAATGTAATTATATACCCAGAAACATTGAAAGTTTTAAAAATTAGACGTGATTATCCTCTCATGGCATGTTTACAAATACAAAGAGAACGTGTGACTATATTATGTATGACATTTTAGAGTTTTGAATTTTAAAACAACGTACTTTCAGATCAAACAATGTAATTATGTAACAGCAGACATGTATTCTATGAATATTTTCTAGGAATTTATTAAGACTGAATATTCAAGTTAAGAAGGTAAGAGAAAAGTGGTATTTTCTAGTGTCAGAGAACATAAAAATTGATACCTTTTTTTCAAGATTTTCTAACATTTCATTAATACTCTCATTACTTTCCAAATTTACTTTCTGTCGAAATTTCAAGTCCTCTATCAAATGTCTTTTCATGGTTATATCCCTCTCCATTCGAGATATCCTTGAAGGGGAAAAAAGATATTTTATAAGAGAGCTAGAAAATACTTAATTTTTAAATGCTAACTGATATTAATTGCAAATTAATAAGATATTTGCATGAGATGGAGTACTGATCTATTCATACTCTGTGTACTTATAAAATCTAAAATCCAGTTGTGACTGGTAATTACAGTATAATATATATGCATGAAGGCATAAAAGTAGAAGAACTGAGAAAGACTGACAAAATTTATGAAAAATTAAAATTATTATATTTAGGGGTGCCTGGGTGGCTCACTTGGTTGAGCATCTGACTATTTTGGCTTGGGTTGTGATCTCATGTTTGTGACGATCAGCCCGGTGTTGGGCTCTGCACTGGGAGCCTGCCTGGGATTCTCTCTCTCCCTCTCTCTCTCTGCTCCTTCCCTGCTTGCACTCTCTCTCAAAATAAAAGATAAAAAAATAAAATAAAATAATTATATTTAAATTATATTATTGCATTGCTCAGAAAAATCAAACTGATATTCAGAGATCATTAAAAAGCATAGCACTGATAGAAAATAATTCTGTATTTTAATAAACAAACAAATGTAAAATCTTATGATACAAAAACACTAAAATTAGGCATGGTATCTTCTAATTTAATATCACGTACGATTGAACTGACATATCAGTTTAGCTTAAGTTGATGACAGATATGAAATGGTAGTTGCAGTAACAACTATTACTGTGCCTACTAAATCGTAACAGGTAACATTTACTGAGTGCTCATTAGGTGCCAGTCTCTGTTACCAGTACTTTACACGCTCTCTCTTAATCTTCACAAGAATTTTACAAGCTAATACTATTAAACTGAGATACAGAGCTGGCAGGTAGAGGAACTAGGATTCAAAGACTATTTCTCTAGGGCCCTCACTATTAGATAGTAAATAAGACTGCCTCTTATGCTAATAAATAAACTTGAAGATACTTTGTCTACAAAATTAACCAATATTTTTGTCAGTAGTTTCATCTGTTAATATCACTTCTAAGTGATCTTCACTTAAAATGTAGTATATATGTATCTGCGTTATTTTGCTAATACATATGTATATATTCTCAAATTATCAGGGACAGACTGGCATTCCACCTAAACATGTTATCACCCCCTAAGCTCTCATACATCTATTAAATATACAGAGAAAATCATTTTGATTCAGTGAGATAGGACATTTTAAACCCTTTTTTGTTAAAAAACAACAACAACACATACAATACAAACTTTTGTAATCTTCCATTTATTTTAGAGACCAACAAAAACTTTCCTTTTCTTCCACCTTAGCTTTATAAGCTTAGGCATTAAATCCAATTTGAGATCAACCTACATATATAATTTTGGTCAAAGAATTACCACATTCAGAAGTGTTTTGTTCGTAGTCTTTAGGTCGTTAATTTATATACATTCAAAATTAAATGGTTACTTCTAAGAAGGAAAATATAACTTTAAATATTCTTACTCTAATTAAAAAATATTACATAGCTTGTCATCAACTATGCTTATAGATAATATTCCTTGAACTTTCATCTTATTGAGGCTTAAACATGAAGGAAGGAAAAGCTAATTTTTAACATGGGGTTTTGTTTCTTGCGTGCAATGTTTAATAGAGTTAACTACCACTAGGTGGCACCAAATACAATGGATAAAAATATCAAGAACATACTTTTCATGCATTTCCTTTATGTGTTCTTCTTTTGCTAGGAGTTCAAATTTCAGAGACTTCACATTTGAGGACTGTTTAGTGAGCTCATTAGTTGCATTCTAGATTAAAAACACATATAAAATCAAATAAACTTTTCAATTTTTGGTCAAATGCAGCATCAAAATAAATGCCATTCTCATGAAGAGTAATAATATTGAAATAAATATGATTATAATTAAGAAGGGCATTTTATTTTTTTATTTAAAAAAAAAATTTTTTTTAACGTTTTATTTATTTTTGAGACAGAGAGAGACAGAGCATGAACGGGGGAGGGGCAGAGAGAGAGGGAGACACAGAATCAGAAGCAGGCTCCAGGCTCTGAGCCATCAGCCCAGAGCCCGACGCGGGGCTCGAACTCACGGACCGCGAGACCGTGACCCGAGCCGAAGTCGGACGCCTAACCGACTGAGCCACCCAGGCGCCCCAGAAGGGCATTTTAATATACTTGTATATTTTAATATTTTTAAATGGTTTATTTTATATGTTTTAACAGAAGTACTATGGTATACTAAATTTTCATATAACACACCAAAACCACAAAAGAATGCCATCATATAACAATTACAAAAAGTACACACCCAAAGTACTTTCTGAGGAATAAGGACTATCTCTGTAAAATGTAAATGTGCATGTGATTAATTTAGTATTTTGATAGGCTAACAAGATCACGTGAAATGAAAGCTTGATTTACTAAGAACCTGTTATAACAGACTAAATGTGGTCACAGATACTTTGCTGCTCCTCCCATCAAGAGGGATCCATCTTCTAAACCTTTGAGCCTGGTCTGGTCTGGCCTGTGATTTGCTTTGACCAAGGCAAATATGGCAGAAATGACATTATGCAAGTACCAGCTGCTGGGCCTAAACCCTTGCAGCTAAACCTTTGGCTCTTGGAATGCTGCCTGGGATCACCTTGCAGGGAAGACAGAGGAAAGGCCATGGAGGAGTACTGGGGTATCCCAGCAGACAGCCTGCAGACCAACTCCCAGGCTGTGAGTGAGGCTATCTTGGAACTTGCAGTCCAGGTTAATCCTTGAATTAAAAGAATGCAGGCATACCAGAGAACTCAAAAGAGAGAAGTAAAAGAACTGCCCAGTCAACCCAATGGATCATAAGAATTAATAAACTGCCATTGTTTTGAGCTGCTACATTTTAAGATAGTTTGTTAGACAGTAATAGATAACTGATAAGGAATCTTAGGGATACTAAATACTTCCTTACTTGAATTTATTGATCATACTATTTATTATTAAAGTATTCACGCATAAACATGAGTTTTTCAAAGCAGAACAGCTTTGTGGTATTTGTTAACGCACAGCCCAAGAGCCAGAGGTACTAGTGTATCAGGAACCCTAACTTTCAATTTTGACTCAAGTGCTAAGTAAATAAGTAATCTGACACATTGCCTAGTGTGTCTGATATTATAGTTTCTCCACCTACAAGACAGTAATAACATACATTAAGTTACTTGTCAAAATTTAGAAGTATTAACTTGATATAAATAGAATAAAATATGATAGCTTTAAATATATTTGGAATAGTTATTTTGCTAATCTTTCTTTGTAACTACAATCAATTGTTTCTGTTAGCTATTCCCAGGTTTGACTGACTCCTGCTAAAAAAAATTGTAAATCTGTAAAGATGAAACCATTAATCATGAAACCATTGCTCACACCATTTAAATACAAGTCAAATTCATTAGACAGACTTTAAATATCTTATTGGTATAGAATATGTGAATAAAATTTTTGAAATAATTTTAACTTTTATATTAAATATATAAATTTCTTAAAAACTTAGGCTTAAAAACCTTAACATGGCAAGTAGACTGAATTTTAAAAATTTTGATTAATGTTTGTGTTAATGCAATCTAAATTTCCAGCATATATGATGTGCATTGCCAGAATAAGATATTCCACACTAGTGAATTTAGCAGATAATTGAAGCTTTTGCTTTAATTATTAATCTTAAATTCTCTCTGGAATGATTGTTCACTCACTTAGAAATATGAACATCTATAATTACATTAAGCTAATAGAGATACTTCTATATAGCTATATATTATAATCACTGTATTAATTATATATATTATATTGCTGTATTATAGTATCACTATATCATTATATAGTCATGTCTTTTGGAACTATTATGATATAAATGGCAACTTACCCCTACTCTAAATGGTCCCAGAGAGCTGTTTTTCTAATTTTGTGTTTTTACCTTAACATTTTAATATTTTCTTTTTCTCTGTTGCTCTATTGGTCTGTTGGTCGACATTTCTTGCTCTTCCCATATTCCTGACTGAAAACAATCATCCTGCCCCTTAATATGCCTACTTCTCATTCGCTACTTTTGAGATATTTTCGGCTCAGAAGTTAAACAAATAGACTTACTAGAGTGGTACTTAAAATAAAAGACAACGGGCAGTAAATGAAGCCTGACAATATCTTCAGTGGAATAAATTAAGTGGATTTTAAGGTAGTTGTTTTTAGACTTAAGGCTGTTATTTTAGGTGACTGAAAATGCTATAACTCTGGCTTATGGATAGTTGAAGGATTACTGAATTACAGTAAATAAAACAACACCAGCTTGATATATACTTTTTCTAGAATCTCTAAATCTCAGACCCACTTCATTTGATCCTTAAAAATCCTATGGAGTGGGTAGAAAGGTATGCCTGCTTTCAACCTCTGGAGAAGTTATTTCCTCAGTAGAGTCCCATAAGAAGTTAATGCACAAAGAGTGATCAAAACCCAGGGCCTCTAGCATTTTCCATTTCTACTATATCTGCAGCATGACCTCAAATCTGGAGTAAAACATGTATGTCAAAAATGTCACAATGGTAAGAATCCATCATGGTTAGAGCTTTCCTATCTAAGTTTGTTAAACATTTTTTTTTTTTTTAATTTCAGAGTGTAATGAATGAAAGCATTGACTCTGAAGTCAGATGGACTGAGTTCTAATCTCAGCTCTATCACTTAGTAGCTTAGTGACCTTGGACAATTAACTTACCTTTTGTGTCTCTGCTTTCTCAAAAGTAAAATAGAATAACAGACCTTATTTCACAGGGTAGAAATGAGGATTAATGAATTACTATTTGTAAAGGACTTAGAACCAGCCTGGCAACAGGTTACATATAAAGGAACAGTAGTTTAAAAACTACTATGCTTCATTACGAACTTACTGGGAAACTGGAAAAGAACACGGTATATATCAAAAGGGATGCTTTCAACAATCAAGAAGTCAAAGAATCACAAATATAAATTAGAGTACTATTCAATTCAAAGTGTGTATATAACTACAAATAAACTAATACAAAATAATGGTATATATATGTACATACATGTATGTATATTGGTATATTGTATATGTATATGCATATATATAACATTCACTGGAAGGAATTTGTATGTCTCTAAATATTTGATCATCTATCTATATAAAGTTGGGTACCATGAAGAAACATATCTAATATGGGTAAAAATGAAGATACAGAAAATACACATGAGCACTCAAATGATACTGAATGTATCACGTATATCTGAGAAGTACACCTAAGAGTTTATACAGAAAAGTCTAAAGTTACTTGGATAAAATAAAAAAGATGTATATAAGCCTTCAATATATACAAATCTAACCAGTTTTTCTAAAAATTTAGCATAAAAACATCAACTAGAAAAGAAGTCATTTCTTGGAAAACTATTGTGCTAACGATTTGATATCTGTCATAGGTTGAATTGTGTCCCCTCAAAATGTATATGTTGCCGTTTTAACCCCAGAACATCAAAATGTCACTGTGTTAGGATAAGGCCTTTAAAGAGGTAAGTATAGTAAAATGAGGCCATATCAGTGGGCCTTCATCCAATATGACTGGTATCCTTCCAAGAAGAGAAGATTAAACACAGAATCACACAGAATGAGGGATTACCATGTGAAGACACAGCGAAGGTGGCCATCTACAAGGTAATAAATTCTAAAGACTCAGAAGAAACCAAACCTAATCGATACCTTGATCTTGGAATTGTGGACTCCAGAACTATGAGAAAAAAATATTTTATTATTTAAGTCACCCAGTCTCTGGTATTTTGTTATGGCAGACCTAGCAAACTAATAGAATATCAAAACAGAAATTTGTAGTAGCACAAAGTATTATGTACGTTAAGGTACTCGTCTTCTAAGGTATTTCCATATTAAAACATGAAACAAGACAAAAGTAGAGATTTATCCTTTTGTCACGGGCCAGTGTTCCAGGACTGCAGGCTACTCATGGACACTTCAAGTATACATCAAGTGTGGTCTAAATGCTCCAGGCATCCTCATAGTCCTACCTTTGTGATTCACACATTCCTCCAAAGTGAAAGAGAGATTTATATACAGGTAAAAACTGACACCATGGGAAACCATAAGGTAAATAACTTATAGATATTGATATGGGTCTATTATTTCCAAAAATTAAGTTAGGACATTACAGTACGTAAAATCACATAAGTAAAATATAAGTCGACTTAAAGCTATTAATAACTTAAAAAAATTTAGAGGTCAGATTAGGTATTATTGGATCCAACATTCTATTTTATCTTATTGAAAACTAAACTTTTATTAGGAGCACGAAGACTTAAATGTAAGAAGAATCATAGAACCATGAATTAAAGCCTCTATGATAGTATAGTAACCTAACACTGTATAGTAACCTAACACTGAAATGTTCAATTTGTACATTTTATTCCACTTTTTCACAGACAGAAATGCATTTTAAGAAGATACATACACATATACCAAAACTTACGCAACTATTTTTTCTCATGTTTCTATTACACAAGGTATTTTAAACTTATAAAATGTAGTAGTTGAGGCAAGTTATGCACACAAGAACTGTCTGAAGATGATGGTATTCAAGAATTATCTAAATTAATGCCACTGTGTATATCTCATTCTTATTAACAAAGCAAAATATTTTCAAGTAATGATACAATCATTTACTTTAAGCTTTATACTATTTTCTACTTAGCAATCCTTCATTTAAAGATATTATTGGAGAATTTACGTATCATCTTTTGAATTAAAAACAACTGAGTCTGTTTGATAATTCAATATTCTAATACTCTCTTAACAGTCACAGGTACTCTGTTCCTAATGTATTCTGTGCATGTCCAACCAGAACTTCCTTTCTAGTGACTCTCACTACAGTGATGGTCCCAAACACACTGTCTTTTTAGCTACCAGCTAGCAATCCCCACTGAACAAAATAATTAAATACGTGAGGAATAAATGAGCTTGTTTTAAACAGTATGAAAATAAACTTTGCAATTAGAAGTCACTAATCCTGTTTCTTACAAGGTAATTCTATTTAAACTAAGGTCAGCCTTATTTTTAAGTTGTTGACAGTTTCAATTGGACTTAGATAGAATTCTTTATAAACGAAAAGAACACTGATTGTCATTCTTACTCTCAGGCGTAACTCACTGAAATCTATTATACTAACCCACCTTTGCTCAGGGCTTCTCCCTCCCTCCACTTCCCTCCTCCTTCCACATTTCCAACCAACAACAACCAAATTAAAATAGTAGCAGTTGTGTAGAGGGAAGCAATTCAACTTATGTAGATACAGAAAGGATTCTGTTCAGTGCAGGGAGGAATGGAGGGCAGAGAGGGAGTTCAGCAGTAGAAGAGAAATGACAATGGCCAGTTTCTATCACCATCCTAGGATTTCATGGTGTCTTGTCATTTTTCAGAGAGTAGTGTTATGAGTTACCATATAAGAATCTACTAGGCTAAAACAGATCAAATATAGAATCAATAATTTTTGGATTATTTATGCCATAATTTACCCTTAGTAGAATTTTAAAAATTAGCATCGATATAAACCTGTCTTTAAGGATTCACTAACTTAAGGGGCACCTGGGTGACTTAGTCGGTTAAGCATCTGACTCTTGATTTCGGCTCAGGTCATGATCTCACGGGTTGTGGGTTTGAGCCCTGCGTCTGGCTACATGCTGACAGCGTGGAGGCTGCTTGGGATTCCCCCTCGCTTCCCATCCCCTGCTTGTGCTCTCCCTCTCTCTCAAAATAAATAAACATTTTTCAAAAACCTAATATATATTTTCATGTTTAACAAATTTACAATCACCTTTAGTTTACACTGCAATTGCTTCATCTCCAAATCCATGCTCCTTGAAGGACCAAGTGATGTAACTTGTATCCGTGGAACTATTACTCGGGAAACTTCTTCTGCCAAACTTGTGATTTCAGATGAGGACTCCAATTTCTTCAGTAAGTCTTCTTTTTCCTTCCGAAGGTCAGCCAAATCCAAATTTAGCTTCTTTTTTAAAAAAGAAAATAAATATAATTGTATTATAAAAATAATTACCTTTAACCTAACAATTATCAGCATAAAATTCTAATGCTAAAGAGTGAAATTAATTCTAAAAATAGTTATCGTTAAAACTTTACAAAGATTATAACCTTGACTAGTTTTTGCTTCTGGTCGTAGGGTATGTAAAGGTTAAAACAAAATGGACCAGCTGTATCTAGTATCTTTTGGTTGGCTGGTCTTTACTCATGATGTGATATTTCTTTGACCTCACATAGACATGGCTGAGCCAGAGATTCACATATTTGATAACCTTGACTTCAGGGCTGATGTACTTAACTGGTAAAAGCCAAGCTGGAGCAGGACAGGATAACAGATGTTAGTTGTTTATTCCATTGGGTAGGTCTTACTATCCTATATGGCAGCCAAAACGTTTCTCATTTAGTAACATAAATGTTAAGTCCAATTAGCAGAAGAGGCTTATTAGAGATTTAGCTCAAATAAATAGTGTGCAAATTCGCTTAGTCTTATGCATCTGACTGTTGACAAGTCCTCTTTGTAATATTAGCGTAGAATTGCACTAAACTCCTTACATTTGAATTTTTAATAACATCAACATTTTACTAAGAGACATACCTACCGGTAATGTTTTTATGAAATAGTGTAGAAGAAATGGTCTTAATGTCAGCCCTTCTTGTTCACCAATCTGCAGTCAGCAGAATGCCACCAAGCTATAATGGCCTAACAACTCACAGCTCCTTAAGAGGTAACTGCATTACTATTTTATGATTCCAAAGAAGCTTATAATATGGTAGTTTAACATAAGGAACAATTAGATAAAATGGTACTGAAATCTCTCAGGGGGCAAAAATCTTTCCTTCTGAAAAACTCTAATGAGAAACAGCAAAAGATGTAGTCAACGTGTACAGTAATATAAATATGGGACAAAATAAGTTATTTAAGCATTAACACTACATATAAACATGACTTTTACAAACTATATGAACAATTGCATATGTGTTTGTGTGTATATGTGTATAGTATTAAATATGAATATTTCAGATACTAGATTAAAAATTAGGGCTTGATATATTTGATATTATGTTTTGGTGAAATAAGTATGTTTCAGTGAAAAAATATTTCTTTGATTATATTTGAACTTATTTAAAAAATATTTTTAATGTTTATTTTTTGAGAGAGAGACAGAGTGCAAGTGGAGAAGGGGCAGACAGAGATGGAGACACAGAGTCTGAAGCAGGCTCCAGGCTCTGAGTTGTCAGCACAGAGCCTGCCTGACATGAGGCTTGAACTCACGAACTGTGAGATCAGGACCTAAGCCAAAGTCAGACACTTAACCGACTGAGCCACCCAGGCACCCCTGATTATATTTGAACTTATGATCTAAAGGTGTGGTTCTATATATTTTCAGGGAATATTCATTCATGGATTGTCTCAAAAGTACCTAATAATTAGTATCTAAAAGCAACCTTATAATTTCCCTAAGCCTGAAAATCTTCTGGTTATCTCCCAAGCCTGAATCCATTTCCCTCCTTGTTTATTAATTCTCTATGTCCAATCAATTGTCAGGTTCTATAAATTATGTAATGCTTCTCATATTCTTTCCCTGTGCCACTTTCTTAATGAAGACTCTCACTATCCTACTAAGACTACTGCAAAGCCCTTCCCCTTGCTGCAATCTTCCGTCCTTTGAAATCATCTTTTATACAACTTTCTAAAACAACACTGGCCTCCTATTCCTTTATTCGAAAACCTTTCAGAAGCTTCTCACCCCAAAAGAATAAAGCTCAGATGTTTGTGGTTACAATAAGGCTAAGATTTAGCTTCAACTTGTTTCAGTTACATATCATCTGAAGTCAATCTTGCCTGCCATTCCCCAAACCAATGCCATTTCTACATTGATGACTCTACACATGGTGTTTCCTTCTGCTGAAATCTTGCTCATGCTTAAAGAAGAGTTTAGTAGTTCCTCCTTTATGAAGGCTTCTGTTCTTTCTTCCTTTTTTTTCTTCAACAAAGTAGCTTCTCCATTCTCTTATCTCCCATTGCTCTATGCCTGTTCTTCAACCATGAACCCTAGTGAATCCTTGAGAGAGGACTGTGCCTTTTTCCCCTATGTACTCCCCAGGCTATCTAAAAACAATGCCTTCTTGGAGCACCTGGGTGGCTCAGTCAGTTGATCCTCTGACTTCGGCTCAGGTTATGATCTTGCAGTCCGTGGGTTTGAGCCCCGCGTCGGGGTCTGTGCTGACGGCTCAGAGCCTGGAGCCTGTTTCGGATTCTGTGTCTCCCTCTCTCTCTGCACCTCCCCCACTCGCACGTTGTCTCTCTGCCTCTCTCTCTCTCTCAAAAATAAATAAACATAAAAAAAAATTTAAAAACAATGCCTTCTGTATAGTAAGGACCAAAAGAAAGTTTCCAAAAATTGAAGTCTTGCTATTTGTAGCATGGATGGTGCTGTGAAGACACATCAGTTTCAGTTTATATTTATAATCTATTAGTTTATCACTATATAAATTAAAATACACTTTTATTAGTAAGGTAATGTTATCAGCATTTACTTAGGTAGTGTGCATCGGAGCATTTATCAATCCTGAAGTTAATGCTATGCATCTAAATTAGACTTTCTGAGATTTTAATTTGGTATGACATAACTCATGGCTACAATTCTATGTGGAATTGTAGGCAACACTGAAAACTAAACTTTGAGGAGGTTCTTTTCTTCCCCCGAACAGCACTGGTGGCTTCTCTCATTTGTTAAATTTGTATGCCATTAGATTTCTGTCTAATCCTTCCACGGTGGTAGATCCTAACACTATAAATAAATCCTTCATGGAGGAAAGACCAAGCCAATAAATTCAGATCTCTAAAAGACAGGTATACGTAGATTTTAACTTCAATCTAACAATATAAAAATTCATTAACTAAAGAAACACTGAAATTATGGAGACAGCAAACCACAATTTGTAATTTATTAAAATATAAATCATGTTTTGATTTACCAATATTTAAAATCTACAATCTTTAAACCATATTCCATAATATTAGTTATATATGCCCAGAAATGCTACAGAGCATATGCTGAAATAGAGGATATAAGCAAATCATATATTTCATCAGTTTGGAGTTTTTTATTCCTCAGAATTTTGGACAAATAATGATGGCCCTATTACTAACTTCTCTCAGTGAAAGCATCCTCTCTTATTTGGAAATGCTACCGATGAGACAAGAAGCATAAATAACTTTCTTTAGTGTACACAAGTTTGACATGTGAGACCACATTGTGATGATCTTGTTAGAAACAGATTATGCTTAAAATTTATGAATAAATTAAGATTACTCTTAAAATTGTTACTTTTCCTTTTTTATCAAAACAATGATTCCTATTTCTATATTATTACTTTACCATCTCCAAACACTTAAAAATATATGTCATTTCTATTAAAACCATAAGTAATAATAAAACACAGGGAAGAGTCCTAATTTCTGGATTTTAGCTTTGGATCTACTGCTTACCAGTTGGGTGACACGAATTAGCACATGACTTTGTTTCCTCATTGAAAAATTCTAGGGATGATGCTTGTCACCCTTGCAAAGGTAATTTTGAGGGCAGAATTAAAAAAAAATTATGATAGCACTTGGCAAAATTTAAATTTATAGCATTACTGTTAGCACTACCTTGTGGTAAATGCTGCCATAAAGTGTCTGAGAATTATCTTAAAGGCTGAGAACCTGGATTTTAAAAAGAGCTTTGTAATATATCCAAAACATTAAATATATAAAAATATATATATATAATCCCTCCTTTAAAAGATATAACAATCTTTTAAAAAGTCTATTTCAATTTAAAAGTTGACTTCAGTGAGAATAGGTACTGAGATTTGTATTGATTTATGTTAGTCAATTATTCTAACTAAAGGTTACAAAGTAGAATTTAATACTATAAAATTTGAAACTAGACACTAGTTATTATTTATTTAAATAGAACATTGGAGGATAAGTCTCTGAAAAGAAAAGAGCCCTCTATGCAACTGTAAGAGGAAACAAAATATTTTGGAGAATTCTTTCTTCAGTAAGGAGCTCTGAGGTGGGCAGAATACTCAGATGACCCAGTGACCCATGCCTCGCATAATACCTTTCCCTTGTCTGTGGTTGGGACCTGCAAATATAATGGACTATCACTCCCATGATTATATTATTTGCATGTGTTATATGCTAAAGGCATTCTGTAAATCATGTTTCCTAATCACAGGCCCTTGAATTAATCAAAAGCAAATTTATCCTGGCTGGTCCTGATGTAATCAGATAAGCCCTTTAAAAAAATCCAAGGTGGTGGGGTGGGGGGTGGGAGAGGTGGGGGGACAGTGCACACCTGGGTGGCTCAGTTGGTTCAGCATCCAACTTTGGCTCAGGTCATGACCTCACAGCCCCTCATTGGACTCTGTGCTGACAGTGCAGAGCCTCCTTGGGATTTTCTGTCTTTCTCTCTCTCTCTGCCCCTCCCCTGCTTGCACTCTCCCCCCCTACTCTTCTCTCTAAATCAATCAATCAATAATAAAATAAAAAATAAAAGAATTCCTGGGGCCCTCCTGACATCAGAGAGATTCTCCTGCTGGCCTTGAAGAAGTAAGTTGCCATGTTATGGGAGGAGTGTTGGAGGGATATAAGACAAGGACCTAAGGAAGGCCTCAGGAATGAAAATGGTCCTAGAACAGCAGTGAACAAGAAAACAGGGACCTCAGCCCTACAAGTGCAAGGAACTGAATTTTTCCAACAAACACAAGAGCTTGGAAGAAAAGCCTGAGCTCCAGAAAGGAAGGCGGCCTGGCCTTGAAGATACAACACAGATGGCAGCCCTGTGAAACTCTGAGAAGAGGACCTCACCGTGCTGTGCCAGAACCACCACCCATGAACACTGTGAGGTACTGAGTATGTACATTGTTTCTAAGCTAAGAAATTTGTGGCAACTTACTACATAGCATGGAAAACTAATGTGAGTCCCCACTTTTAAAAAATAAGTCTCTTTCTTGAACCTTGTTCTCTTATGGCCAGCCTGCCCCACCTTGACCAAATATCCCAAACCCCACAGTATATAGTTTGCATAACATCCTCACCCTGGTTTAATTTTTTCCTTATCCATAATTTTGTGTTAATTTTATGTCTTCAATTGTATTAAAAAAATGGTCTCATTTTCTATGCTAGAAATAAATAGCCTCTAGATCTGCATCTTACAGTTTAATTACAAAGCAAAAGCTCTGGCCCAAAGCTTCCTTTTGCTGTGTAGCCATGGAATCCCATGAACAGGGTAAATAAGGCTCTCTTGACATATTCTCCCTTGTTCTCGTATGTAAGAGTTCACTCAGTTTATTCAAGAGATAAATTTCTTGTATTCTGGGCCCCAACTTAACATTTTCTGGCAGATTTCGATAGTGAATATCTAAACCCAGAACTGATTCAGTATCTAGCACTTATTTATTCATTTATTTATTTATTTATTTATTTAAATGTGTTTCATTTTTGAGAGAGAGAGGACAGACAGAGCCTGAGTGGGGCAGGGGCAGAGAGAGAGGGAGACACAGAATCTGAAGTAGGCTCCAGGCTCTGAGCTGTCAGCACAGAGCCTGATGTGGGGCTCAAACTCATGAACCACGAGATCATGACCTGAGCTGCAGTCAGAGGCTTAACGGACTGAGCCACCCTAGCATTTATTTTTTAAATACATCCTACATAGTAGTAACTCTACTAGCTCTGTTTTCAGTGATAAACAAAAAAGTGGCAATCCTCGCCTTTAGGTGGCTACCAGTCTATACCCTAGAAATATGTAACAATAAACTACAGTGAATGCTATGAATAAACAAAACAGGGAGCTAATGGAAATTCTACTGCCTTCACATCCCATCTGGTAAGCACTATTACAGCCAGTTTCCTTCCATGTATCCCTCCTGATCTGTTTTGTCAGATGTTTCCTAGAAGCTAGGTGCAACATTAAAGGCCAGATACAGCTAGATCTACACTTGCCTTGCTTTCCAACTTTTACTCTAGGGAAGGTATCTGCCCGAATACTGGTAAGTACACTGAGGCCACTCCTGATGAGATGCTGGATCTCTTTTCCAGCATGGAGCCTCAGTAAACATTTTAATGTTCAAGAATGAATTATCAGAAAAAAATAAAACTGGGCCCACAGAAAATATCCTATAGTCCAAGCAAAATGAAGTAAAGGACTTAGAAAAAAAAAATCAGAAATGAAAGAATTATTTCCTTAATCATTCGCCAAAACAATATATTTTAAGATTTCTGATCTCAATGTTTCCAAAGAATAAAATATTCAACATCTGACTACTTAATGGATATGACGCTAGTCATGGCATAGATAAACAAAACGCTGTGAACATTCACTAGATTAGGAGCAGTGCTCCAGGGAAAAGGATAGCGAGCATAGCTCTTTAATTCTAATAAGAGACTGATTCTTACCTAACGTTTTTTGCTGGACAGTAACTGTTCTATTGAAAGACACTGTTCAGCTTTCCCCATGTTTTTCACCACTGGATTAGAAATGTAAAGTAATGAGTCATCTAAAAAATTTTGGAAAACATTTTTAGTTGGCATAGTGGGATGTGAAATGTAGACACATGGAAATTCTAGAAAATCCAGCCTAACATGAGGTTGAACAGGTCACGGGAGCAGGGTTGCTGGAAAGCCTATGGAAAAAATAGTTGGTGGGAGAGGGATTCTTTCCAGTCCATCTTAGAACAAAAGTTAAATGTCATGTTCTAGAAAAGTTCAGCCACTAAAACAGAGTAAGAAGTGAGGGTTAGTTCTTATCTATAATGGTGGAGTGTCTTATTTTTCTTTCTCCTTTTGAAACCCAAAGGCCTTGACAGTCAAGGGGAAAACAATCCTTAAAAGGTAACTGTATGTTTCCAATTACTTTACCAAGTCCTAAATTCTACATAGGACTGAGAATATGGACTAATGTTATTTCATGTTGAATACATAAGTAGATTTTTATCTGACAATCAGATAATTCTGGTTCACACTTAAGCAGAGGCAGCAATTTAAAAATCTTATTATAATTTAAAAAATTATTACATAATAATTTTGTTACCAGAATTAAAGTAAAAAGACTGGAGAGAAAATTCTAGTGAATAATACCTATGTAAATTCTACAGGCAAGAATCTCCTAGAAAGTCACCATGATCTTAATGATATTTCTCCTTGTGAAGAGAATCAATATTCTTTTATTGGGAATATAGGTCTTCCTTGTCTTATGATGGGGTTACATCATGACAAATTCAACATAAGTTAAAGATATTATAAACCATCAGACATCAGAACTTACTTTCGCGTACCTTAAATGTGCTCAGAACACTTACATTAGCCTGCGATTGGGCAAAATCAGCTAACACAAAGTCTGTTTTATAATAAAGTGTTCAATATCTCATGTAATTTACTAAATACTGTAGTGAAAGTGAAAAAGAGGATGACTGTATGGTTATGGAATGGCTCTAAGTGTATTGGCTGTTCACCCTCGTGACTGGGTGGCTGATCAGGAGCTGTGGCTGCTGCCTGTCCAGCATCATCAGAGAGGATCATTACCACATATCACTATTCCAGGAAAAGATCAAAATTCAAAATTCAAAGTACAATTTCTGCTGAATGCATATACATCTTTCACCCCATCGTTAAGTGGAAATCTGGTAAGTCAGTGACCATTTACATTATTCTTTTATGAGAAAAAACAGAAAGAAATAAAATTCTGTATTGTCCATTTATAATACTAAAATCACAGTCACTTAATTAAAACATTATATGAGTCACAAAGAAAATGACATGGGTTTTTAGGTTATTAGCAGAGTATTTTCCATACAAGTACTTATCCAAAAAGATAAATAGTTCAGATTAATAACTCTTTCAAGTTAGTAACAAGTGCTTCAAACTGAAAACATGAGTCTTTCTTTGTTATGATATTTGAGATCTTCAAGAAAAAGAATTAAAAATTAAAAACAACCGACCAAAAAAAAAAAAAAAAGAACAAAGATCTCAGGCAGAGGTGGAATTATTTATGTAACAAAATTTCTTATGAAAAATACACTGAGTTACTACATCACTCATTTATAAACTACTTTCTGATAAATGCAGTGATTAAAGGCCTACAGTATGTTTCACAAAATGTCAAGCAAATGAAGGTAATATAGAGGACTTTTTACCAATGCTTTTGCTAGTAGTTAGACTTCAGTAGCCTTTAGAGACCATTAAGTACCCTTTGGCTAATTGGCCAATGGAAGATTAATCCTCTTTTTATTCTAGCAGCACTATTTTAACACCCTTTACACTCTGTCAGTGTAGTGTCTGAATGACAAAATAATATTGTGCATGAATAATAAGCAGAAAAGTTAAATTAACATTTCATGTTTCACATGCCATACCTATGTGTCAGAAGAACTTTCTTTTTAAGTCACTGACATTCAACTTTTTAAAACAATCTCATGTTGACGTCTTATTGAGGTGAATCTTCCTAATTACTGCTAATTGCCTATCAAGAAAAAAACTCTTTTCATGAAGTGCAGTTGTCTAGTACAGATGAACATAGCTCCAGTGTGCACATTAAAGACAAAGCATGACACTTAAGGTGCTACTTTGTTATAAGGTCATACTAAATATGGTTTGCAATTAACAAAGCAGTTTTTTATCGTACTGGAAATGCCAATCTGTCTTGACGCGTTCAAATTAGATTCTAAAAGAAGTATGGATATCTGCATATGGATAAGAGATCTGCTACTCTCTGTAACATTTACAAGAAGTAAAATTAACTAAATGCCCTTACTTTGTGATATGAGTTCTAAGTAATGTCCTATTAAGCAATTTTATAAGTGTTTGAACATGAAAAATGAAAACCAACACTATTATTACAAGTGTTAAATTGTTTGAAAAAGTTTACTTACAATTTTAAATCTCAAAACAGCTCCATGTACAGAAAACATTGAACATGTGTCCTTTAATTTGTACTGACAGTTTTGGCCCTATGGGCATTTATAGTAAACATTAATCTAAGTGGTACTAGCAATATAGTAGGTTTCACAATAATCTAGAATCACAGAATTTTAACTGTGCTGAAGTCAAACCTCATCACTTATATTTCTGTCCCCCAAACTATGGGAAAGGATCAGTATAAATGTATTATATATGAAATTTGGAAAATTAACTAATACAATTGAATTGTCAATATTTGTGGGAAAACAATCAGTATTTGGTTTATTCATGGTAAGAAGAACTCAACTATATAGGTCTGTTGTTATTTCAAACCCTCCATTCTAGTTACTAAAATAAATGAAACTTAAATACCAAGTACTCAATACAGAGACAGATATTCAGAACCAAAAGTATATCCAGAACAATTAATCATGATCACTACCACTAACAATTTCTCAATGTTCACATGATAATATTATCATATCAGTTTCAGACCTCCTAGACATTTGATATACACCTGGCATGCTTACTAATGACTACCAAAGTGCAATGCATTCCCATTCTGATTCCCTTCCCCAATAGGAAATGACAGAGAATGGCAGTATACATGCCATTCCAAAGAAGAAACTGAGTACTTTCTTTCTAAACCCTTCTTTTTCACTCTCCTTCTGCAGCTTTCCACTACTCAAACTCAGCTAATTCAACATGGAATTATCTATTCTTCACATGTACTGTATATACATATTCTATTCAATTCTAGTCTTCCTCCACCCCTTTTGTCAATATTTATTTCAGTTACTTAAACTGTAAGGGGGGCAGGAGGAAAAGAATCCACCCCAATTAAACTACTCAAAGAATGAAGAAAAAGATAAAAAAAAATTGCCAAATCACCAAAAATAATGGTTGATATTTCAGGGTGATAGTAATAATAAATATCTCGATCTAATAGAAGATAAAGAACATCAATAAAATCTCAAGTGAGGTTATATGATTGAGTTATTAGGAACAGAGGCTATCAAGTTCTAGAATATCAGCAGAAGTCTCATGACTTCTGCCTCATTCTCCTTTAATTAAACTTGGTATTCTTACACAACAGATTTCAATACTTTTGATTGTTTTTCCACCCTAGTGGGGGATTTACTTCTTACTGTACAGATTGTATTGCACAAAAATCCTTTGTGAACAGGCCTAAAGAAACGAATAGTCATATATAGTGTTGTTACTAAATGGCAGTGAGAATCTATACGATTAAAAATTACTCTTAATACTTAATGCTTATACCAACTTCAAAAGGCATTGATATTCCTTAAAATAATCTCTGATTTCCAAAAATTTATAATAGACATATATTTCTGTAATTCCTATTTTTAAAAAAGCATTTTCAATTAATAAGCCACTAAGATTTATGTATATCAACATTAAACTTATTTCTATAACACTGGAATCAATTCATAGAAATAGTGCCTTACGATGCTAATCTAAATGAAATATTACTGACTTTTGGGGAAATAAACCCAAAGATTAAAGATCTTCATATCTAGCTCCAATTTTATATATTCAAAGTAGTAAAATGATAGACATTTCTTAAGTATATGCTAAATATGAATAGCATCTTAATACTTATTGAAATATTTAATTGATAGGGTCAATAGTTAACGGCATGTCTTTCCTCAGTTGTACTACATTATAAGCTCTGAAAACAAATTACTTGGATGAAAGCCAGTTGGGGGATTTCAAAAATCTACAACTCATTACAAATTTAACAGAAGCAATACTAAGTATTCATATAATTTTGATTACATTTATAAATAACATCCTACTAAAATTCTCAAGGGAAACCACTTAATAATGTTTTCTCTATTTCCTGTGTAAGTTTCCTAAGATTTAAAGAGAGTAAAAACATGGACATTTCTTTAAAAGAATGGCTTTTGCAGGGGCGCCTGGGTGGCTCAGTTCGTTAAGCATCCGACTTCACCTCGGGTCATGATCTCATGGTTAGTGGGTTCGAGCCCCACGTCAGGCTCTGTGCTGTCAGCTCAGAGCCTGGAGCCTGTTTCACATTCTCTGTCTCCCTCTCTCTCTGCCCCTTCCTGACTTGCACTCTGTCTCTCTCTCACAAATAAATAAACCTTAAAATTTTTTTAAAAAATATGCTCCCTTAAAAGAATGGTTTTTGCAAACTTTTGGACCTGATAAAAGGTTACTGACAACATGTAAAATGGGACTTTTTTTAAATTAAAAAGTAACGCATTATGAAAATTACTTTAAAAATAATAAGACAATACATGGCGTAATTTAGAAATTTCTTCTAAAGGAGGAAAAAAGATTTACAAAGTTTAGACTTAGATGATACTATACAAGGTATTTCTCAGAGGTTTCATTCAAAAGCTTTTTTTTAACACAAAAATTTCACACAGGAACTTCTTCATCATCCTTCACTCTGTTTTCTATTTAGAATTGTCTTCTTTCAAATAGTCTTAACCTAACAGAGTAATCACTCAGTAAATCTGTGCTATATAAAGTGTTCTGATTCGTATAGATCTTTAGAAAGAGGGTAATCTGGAGTAAAATCGCTCGATATTTATTAATTGAACTGGTTTCTTTGCTGTCCTCCTGTATCCGTGGTTCTTAAAGAATAAACAGTACTTAGATATGTATATTTGAAAATTAGTGGGATTTTTGAGAGAGAGAGAGAGAGAGAGAGAGAGAGAGAGAGATTGAGATCAGGGAAGGGCCAGAGAGAGAAGGAGACACAAAATCTGAAACAGGCTCCAGGCTCTGAGCTGTCAGCACAGAGCATGATGCGGGGCTCGAATTCATGAATTGCGAGATCATGACCTGAGCTGAATTCAGACACTTAACTGAGCCACCCAGGCACCCCAGGTTTCCTCACTTTTTATGATGTATTTCAAATACACAACAGATACAGAAAGAAATATATAATAAATGCTCATGTACCAACCACTCAATAATGACACTGTATTACCAATACAGTTGAAGGTTATGAATCTAGCTCCTATGACTCACCATAAATAATCACTATCCTGAACACCTTTGGTGTTTATCATTGCCTCACATTTCTTTATACTTCTAATATATATATATGTATATATGTATATATATACATATATATACACATATATATACATATTATATATACATATATATAATACATATATATTATATATATAATACATATAATATGTATATAATACATATATAATGCATATATATACATATGTATATAATACATGTATAATACATATATACATATATATTATATATACATATATGTGTATATAATGTATATATGTATTATATACACGTGTATATAATGTATATATGTGTATATACACATGTATATAATACATATATAATACACATATATACATATATATTACATACATACATATATAATACATATATATATGTATTTCCAAAGCAAACATATAGTGATTTTAAGACATTCCCTTTTCACATGTTAACATTACTGACATATATAATACATATATAATGTATATATAATACATATATAATACATATATACACGTATGTATATAATACATATATAATACATATATACACACATATATATTATACATACATATATATTATATATATATACATATGTATATAATACATATATAATACATATATATACATATATATATAATATACATATATAATACATATATATATATGTATTTCCAAAGCAAACATATAGTGATTTTAAGACATTCCCTTTTCACATGTTAACATTACTGAAATTGGCATGCGTCTTCCATTCCTGGATAGCATATAATTCCTGCTATTACTTAAATAATATTTCTTTCTTAAGACTTTATTTTCTGTTGATTGCTTGTGAATACAAACATCATCTTAGTATATATTGACTTTATATCCAGCAATCTTGCTGAAACCTATTATTAATTTGTCTTGAGGTTCTGTGCAGACAGCATAGTGTTTGAAACTAATGATTGTTCTGTTTCTTCATGTCTCATACTTTTAACTTTTATTTCTTTGTTTTTGGTGCCTGTGCCCTTTATCTAGCACCATGTCTAGGACAAACAATGATAGTAGACATAAATGTCTTTCTCTTGATGTTAAAGGAATGCTTTTACCTTCCACCATTCAGTATGATGGCTGTTCTAGGTTTTTGGTATATACTTTTTAGCAGAATAAGAAAGATCTCTGCTACAGGGTGCCTGGGTGGTTAAGTGTCCGACTTCAGCTCAGGTCATGATCTTGTGCTTCATAAGTTCGAGCCCCACATTGGGTTCTGTGCTGACAGCTCAGAGCCTGGAGCCTGCTTTGGATTCTGTGTCTCCCTCTCTCTCTGCTCCTCCCCTGCTCATGCTCTCTCTCTCAAAAATAAAATAAAACAAAAAAAAAAAAATTAAAAAAATAAAAGAAAGTTCTCTGCTGTTTGTAGTTTACTAAAAGAATTTTATCGCGAACAAAATACTGTATCAACCTGTATCAAAATAGTGTGTTCAGTTTTTCCATTGTGGTAACAATCAACCAATCTGTAAGTGTATATAGTACACAGTGCAGTATTTAAACTTCCCTCTTAGCACTGCTTTCACTGCATCCACAAGATTTGATACGTTGCGTTTTCATTTCATTTGTTTTGTGGTATTTTCTAATTTCCCTTGTGACTTCTTCTTTGACCCATTGGTTAAGAGTGTGTTGTTTAACTTCATATATTTGTGGGTTTTACAGTTTTCCTTCTGCTATTGATTTCTAGTTTCAGTCCATTGTGGTCAGAAAAGATACTTTGTATGGTTTCAATTTTCTTGAATTTAAGACTTATTTTGTGGGCTAACATGTGGTCTATCCTGTAGAATGTTCCATGTACACTTGAAAAGAACACTGGTGCCTGGGTAGCTCAGTTGGTTAAGTGTCTGACTTCGGCTCAGGTCATGATCTTGCTGTTTGTGAGTTTGAGCCCCGCATCGGGCTCTGTGCTGACAGCTCAGAGCCTGGAGCCTGCTTTGGATTCTGTGTCTCCCTCTGTCTCTGCCCCTCCCATCCTCATGCTCTGTTTCTCTCAAAAAGAGACGTTGTCTCGAGACGTGTCTCGAAAAGAATGTTGTAGTTGGGTGGAGTGTTCTGTATATGCCTGGCAGGTCCAGTTAGTCTACAATGTTCATCAAATCCTGCATTTCCTTATTAATCTTGTCTGGATTATTAAAGTGGAGTATTAAAGTCTTCTACCATTATTGTCTTGCTGTCTATTTCTCCCTTAAATACTGTCAAAAGTTGCTTAACGTATTTAGAAGTGTTAGTATTTGGTGCATAAATATTTGTAATTGCTGTATCTTCTTGGTAAATCGATCCTTTTATCATTACTTAATGTCCTTCTTTGTCTCTTCTAACAGTTTTTCGTTTAAAGTCTATGTTGTCTAATATAACCACCACTGCTCTCTTTTGTTACAGTTTGCATTAAGTATCTTTTCTCCCCTCCCTTTCACTTTTATCCTATGTGTCTCCTTAAATCTACAGTGAGTCTCCTAGAACACATGGGTGGCTCAGTCAGTGAAGCATCTGACTCTTGAGTGGAAAACCCAAAAGACCCCACCAAAAAACTGTTAGAACTGATACATGAATTCAGCAAAGTCACAGGATATAAAGTCAATGTATAGAAATCAGTTGGATTTCTATACACCAATAATGAAGCAGAAGAAAGAATAATCAAGGAACTGATCCCATTTACAATTATACCAAAAATCATAAAATACCTAGCAATAAACCTGACCAAAGAGGTTTATTGGTATAGAAAAATCTATACACGGAAAACTATAGAAAGCTTACGAAAGAAAGTGAAAACACACACACACACACACACACACACACACACACACACACACACACAGGAAAAACGAAAAAAAAGGAAAAACATTCCACGTTCATGGACTGGAAGAACAAATATTGTTAAAATGTGGTTACTACCTGAAGCAATCTACATATTCAAAGCAATCCCTATCAAAATAACACCAGCATTCTTCACAGAGCTAGAACAAACAATCCTAAAATTTGTATGGAACCAGGAAAGACTCTGAATAGCCAAAACAATCCTGACAAAGAAAACCAAAGCTGGAGGCATCACAATTCCGGACTTCAAGCTGTATTACAAAGCTGTTATCATCAAGACAGTATGGTAATGGTACAAAAACAGACACACAGATCAATAGAACAGAATACAGAACCCAGAAATGGATCCACAAACATATGGCCAACTAATCTTGGACAAAGCAGTAAAGAATATCCAATGGAATAAAGACAGTCTCTTAAATAAATGGCGTTGGGAAAACTGGACAGTGGCGTGTGGAAGAATTAACATGGATCACTTTCTTACACTATACACAAAAATAAACTCAAAATGGATGAAAGGCCTAAACGTAAGACAGGAAGCCATCAAAATCCTACAGGAGAAAGCAGGGCAACAACCTCTTTGACTTTGGCTGCAGCAACTTCTTTTTAGACATGTTTCTGGAGGCAAGGGAAACAAAAGTAAAAATAAACTATTGGGACCTCATCAAGATAAAAACCTTCTGCACATTGAAGGAAACAATCAACAAAACTAAAAGGCAACTGATGGAATGGGAGAAGATATTTGCAAATGACATATCAGATAAAGGGTTGGTATCCAAAACCTATAAAGAACTTATCAAACTCAACACCCAAAATACAAATAACCCAGTGAAGAAATGGGAAAAAGATATGAATAGACACTTCACTAAAGAAGACATCCGGATAGCCAACAGGCACATGAAAAGATGCTCAACGTTGCTCCTCATCAGGGAAATACAAATCAAAACCACACTGAGATACCACCTCATGCCAGTCAGAGTGGCTGAAATGAACAAATCAGGAGACTATAGATGCTGGCGAGGATGTGGAGAAATGGGAACCCTCTTGCACTGTTGGTGGGAATGCAAACTGGTGCAGCCACTTTGGAAAACAGTATGGAGGTTCCTCGAAAAATTAAAAATAGAACAACCCTATGACCCAGCAATTGCACTACTAGGTATTTATCCAAAGGATACAGGAGTGCTGTTTTGAAGGGACACATGCACCCCAATGTTTATAGCAGTGCTATCAACAATAGCCAAAGTATTGAAAGAGCCCAAATGTCCATTGACAGATGAATGGATAAAGAAGGTGTGGTGTATATGTGTGTGTGTGTGTGTGTGTGTGTGTGTGTGTATACATACATATATATATATATATATATATATATATATATATATATATATAATGGAATATTATTAGGTGATCAAAAAGAATGAAATCTTGCCATTTAAAACAATGTGGATGGAACTAGAGTGTATTATGCTAAGCAAAATAAGTCAGTCAAAGGAAGACAAATACATGATTTCACTCATATGTGGAACTTAAGATACAAAGCAGATAAACATAAGGGAAGGGAAGCAAAAATAAGATACAGAGAAGGAGAGAAACCATAAGAGACTCTTAAATACAGACAACAAACTGAGGGTTGCTGGAGGGGTGTTGGGTGGGGGCATGGGCTCAATGGGCGATGGGCATTAAGGAGGGCACTTGTTGGGATGAACTCTGGGTGTTATATGTAAGTGATGAATCAGTAAATTCTATTCCTGAGGTGGAATAAAAAGCATCTGACTCTTGATTTCAGCTCAGGTCATGATGTTGAGGTGGTTAAATGGAGGCCTGCATCAGGCTCTGTGCTGACAGCATGGAGCCTGCTTGAGATTCTCTCTCTCCCTCTATGCCCCTCCACCACTCTCTCTCTCTCAAAAATAAATAAACATTAAAAAAATAAAGTGAGTCTCTTACAGACAGCATATATTTGGATCTTGTTTTCTTAAATCCACTTGGCTATACTTTGTCTTTTGATTGGGGAGTACATGTAAATCCAGTTACATTTAGAGTCATTAATGATAGAGAAGAACTTAGAGCTCTTTTGTCTCTGTTCTTCTCTCTTTCTTTTGTTTGTATTTTAATTTTTTGAAGTGACATGCTTTGATTTCTTTCTCCTCTTGTTGTGTGTATCTTTTATAGGTAATTCTTTTGTGGTGGTCATGGGGCTTTTGTGAAACATCTTATAACAATTGATTTTAAGCCGATAACAACTTAACTTCAAAAGCATACAAAATCTTTGCACTTTTACTTCTCCCTCCCAAACACTTTGTTATTGATGTCACAAATCACATCTCTTTTGTCTATCCATTAACATATTTTAGAGTCATTTTTTACACTTTTGTCTTTTAATGTCTATGTGAGCATTAAAAGCGATTACACCACCAGTACAGTTTTACAGTACTCTGTATTTTACTATATGTTTATTTTTACCAGTGAGTGTTATACTTTCATATGTTCTCATGTTGCTGTTTAGTGTCTTTTCATTTCAACTTGAAGGACTTCCTTGAGCATTTCCTGTAAGGCAGGTCTAGCAGTGATGAATTCTCCCAGCTTTTGTTGATCTAGGAAAACCTTTATTTCTTCTTCACTTTTGAAGGACAACTTTGTCAGATGTGTTAGCCTTGATTGGCAGTTTTTTCTTTGTCCGTTATTTCTTTAAATAAACATTCTGTCCCTTTCACTCTCTCCGTTCTTCTGCAACTCCCACAGTACATATATTGATCTGCTCAATGTATTCTATAAATCCCTTGGGCTTTCTTTACTCTCTTTCATCCTTTTTTCTTCTTACTTCTCTGCCTAGTTAATTTCAGATGACCTGGTTTCAATTTCACTGATTCTATCTTCTGCTTGATCAAAGCTGATGTTCAACACTGCTAGTGAATTTGCAGTTCAGTTATTGCATTCTTAAGCTCCAAATTCTTTTTAGCAGTTTCTATTTATTGTGAAATTCTCGGGGCACCTGGGTAGCTCAGTCAGTTAAACGTCTGACTCTTGATTTCAGCTCAGGTCATGATCTCATGGTTCACGAGTTCGAGCCCCACACTGGGCTCTGCAATGACAGTGAAATTCTGCTTGGGATTCCCTCTCTCCCTTTCTCTCTGTCCCTCCCGTTTGCTGTCTCTCTGTCTCTCTCTTTCAGAAAGTAAATAAAACTAAAAAAAATTCTCATTTTGCTTATGCATCATTTTCTTGTGCTTGTTGAACATCTTTATGACTGTTTTTGAATTCTTTGTCAGATCATTCATATACCTGTTTCTTTAAGGCCAGTTTCTGGAAGTTTATTTTGTTCCTCTGGTTGGGCCATTTTACCCTGTTTCTTTGTGTTCCTTGCAACTTTGTGTTGCTATCCATGTTTCTTGGAAGAAACATCCACCTCTTCCAGTCTACAAACTGGCTTCACATAGGGAAAGGCTTTAACCATAATTAGCCCAGCTAGAGATTCTGGAGGCTCTCAAAACTTTTCTGTAGATGTGACTTCTCTGAACTGGTGTGTGTAGATTTCTAAGTAGAAGAAATTTCTGTTTATTTGCTTGTTTGTTCTCCAGGAGCTCATTATTCCTTGCTTGCTCTGGTGTCTGCTCTACTGGGTTTCTAAGAAGCAGTAGCAGGCCACTCAGCTCTTTTTCATTCTCAACAGCTCCCAGACATCTACCTAGAGCATTCCCAGTCCCACTGGTGCCCCGAACTGACCAGACAGAAACTGGTCCCTCAGGTAGCCCCTAAGGACCTAGAACATTGTACACACAGTACATCCTTCTCTCTGTATCACCCCGTCTGCTGTACCAAAGGCCCTCTGGGGCAGTAGCATGCCACCCAACTCTTGTCTAGCTCTGTGTTACCCAGGCTTCTCGAGTATCTGGGTCATGTCTGAGGTCTAAGACAAGCAAGACAGAAACAAATCCCTCAGGCACTCTCCCTGAGTGTGGACACCTGCTCCAGTCTTCTGTCTTTCCCTGAGGGCAACCTCTGCTCCAAGCTGTAATCACCTTTTGTCTGGTATACCATGGGTCCTCTACAACAGCAGCAGGCCACCCAGCTCTTCTTGGTTCACAGTAGCCTCTAGGCATCTAGAGGATGGCAGTGCTCTGAGACAGGTGGGAACAAAGCCAGTCCCACAGGCAGCACACTGAAAAGCCAGAATGTTGGATATAAGGTCGAGTATACTCCTTTCCTCCTCAGGAAAAACCTGGAAACCAAGAGTTTCCATCTGATCACAAAGCAGTGTGCTTTGTGGGACTAAGTTGAGGGACTTAGCACACAAAGCAGTGTGCTTTGAGGGACTAAGTTGAGAGAGTCCCACAAGCAACTTTGATACAGCTAGCTTCACATTCACCAGGGATGAGGTACCTCTTGACTAGTTTCTGGATTTCTCACAAAAGTAATTGGTCTGAGTAATGTTCACTTGTTTCCTCTCTGGGAAGGTGAATCTGGTGTTGTAGTAATGAATTATATAAATTATATAATAAATATATAATTATATAATATAATATATATTATATAATTATAATTATATAATATATAATTATATATATAATATATATAATATTATAATTATATAATAAATTATATAAATACAATTTCTCTTTTTAATTTTTTTTTTAATAAATAAATTTTTAATGATGAAACAACCTTTTTATTTCTGGAATTATCCTCATTTATTTATATTAGTTTTTTATACATTGATTATAGTTTAGGAATATTCACCTATGTTCATAGCTGAGATGAGACTTTAATTTTCTTTTCTCATATTATCTTATCTTGTTATTGTGTCACAGTTATACCAGCTTCATAAAATGAGGTGGAATTTGCTTCTTTCTTCTATTCTTTGGGAAAATGTGTATACCTAATATAACTTACATATAAAACTCAAATTGCAATCTCACAAACCGTTCATAATGTGGGATTACTTTTTTTATTGATAGCTTTATTAAGGTATGATTTACATGGATGAAATTCATCCATTTTTAAAGTATTTGACTAAATGACTTTTAGTATATTTACAGAGTTGTGCAATTATCACCACAGACTAATTTTAGAACATTTCAATAATACCAGAAAGAAATCTCATGCCCACTTACAGACATTCCTTTCCCACTCCCATGCCTACACAATCTCTAATCTACTTTCTGTCTCTATAGACTTTGCCTTTTCTGGATATTTCATATAAATGAAATATTACTGTATTTGATCTTCAGTGACTGACTTCCTCCACTGAGCATGTTTTCAAGACTCATTCATGTTGTAGCTTGTATCACTACTTCATTTTTTTTTTAATTCCTGAATGATTATGTTATATGGGTGTTTGGGTTGTTTCTACTTTTGGGCTCTTATGAATAATGCTGCTATGAACACTCATGTACAGCTTTTATGGGAACTTCTGTTTCTAATTCTCTTGGGTATATACCTAAGTGGAATTGCTGGGTCATACTGTAAGTCTACATTTTGCCTTTCAAGGAACTGCCAAACTGTTTTCCAAAATACTGCAGGATTATTCATTCCCACCAGCAATGTATGAAAGTTTTAATTCATCTACATCCTCATCAGCACTTGCTATTGCCTGTCAATTTATTAGTATCTATGATCCAGCTTTTAGTTTTTTGATCATATCTATTGCATATTTGCTTTCCACAATATTAGGTTTTGTCCTTATCTTAATATTTCCTTCTTACTTTTTTCTTTGGGATTATCCAATTGCTCATTCTTAAATTGAATTCTTACATTGCTAGCTCATTAATTTTTAACCTTTTTCTAGTCTTATTGTATTTAAAGATATACATTTCCATCTGAGTACTATCTTACCTGCATCCTCCAAGTTTTGATGTCATTCAATTTGAAGTATTTTCTCATTTTTATTTTATTTTCTTCTTTGACCCATTAATTATTTGGAAATGCCTCTATAAGTTTGCATCAGAATTTTCAAAGTTAAGTTTTTAAACTGATTTCCAATTTTACTTATGTTAGACAGTATTTTTTATATGACACCAAATATTTAAAGTTTGTGGAGAGCTGATTTTCTGCCTAATTATGTGAACATTTTTGATAAATATTTAGAGCAAGACTTTTTATTGTTTGTTCAAATAATATATACACTTAATGACAGCTTTATCTTAAAAGTGATAAAATTTGTAATTTTTGCATTATTTTGAGCCCGTTATTAATGTTCATATATATATATGTTCCCCTTTAGATAAAGCAAAATTCCTTGAGATAACTCTAAAATGTATGCACATTTAACTATGTTCTCTAATTCTTCTCCTTCTCTTCCCATTTCTCAGTTCCTCTCATGAACTCATTCTAATCAACAGCATTTGACATAGAGTTGTTCACTTGTCCTTGAAACACTTTCATCACTTGGCTCTTACATAGTTTTTCCTAGAGCCTAAATTTCCATCAACTGATAAATGGATAAAGAAGATGTGGTTTATATACACAATGGAATACTACTTGGCAATGAGAAAGAATGAAATATGGCCTTTGGTAGCAATATGGATGGAACTGGAGAGTGTTATGCTAAGTGAAATAAGTCATACAGAGAAAGACAGATAGCATATGTTTCACTCTTACGTGGATCCTGAGAAACTTAACAGAAGACGGGGTGGGGGGGAGTAACAGAGAGGGAAGGAGGCAAACCATAGGAGACTCTTAAAAACTGAGAATAAACTGAGGGTTGATGGGGTGGGCGAGAGGGGAAAGTGGGTGTGATGGGCATTGAGGAGGGCACCTGTTGGGATGAGCACTGGGTGTTGTATGGAAACCAATTTGACAATAAATTATATTTAATTAAAAAAAAAGAGATACTCTTTCCTCTTTGTTTTATTCCTACTTAACTGACCTCACCTCTTCTCATCCTAATTCATCTGTCCAAGCTCTAAAGCTTGGAGGACCCTGTACTCTGACCTGGGACCTCTTCTCTCTTTTATCCACCTTCACTTCCTAAGTGATCCCATCCAGCCTCACATTTTAAAATCTGATCTAAATAACTCCAAAATTCATACCTCTAGCCCAGGCCTCTCCTTTGCATTTTACACTCACATATCCTGTATCTCACCTGATATCTTCACTTCAGTGACAAATTGCCACTTGGTGACAGTGGTAAGGTGTCATTGATTTTAGCCTCTAGGGGTTCACATTTCTTCTTGCTTGCTTGCTTGCTTTCTTCTTTCCTTTCTTTCTTTTGTATGTTCTATATTTTTAAATGGTGTGCATTTATAAATAAATTTGTTATATTTTATTCAACTTTCTGGGTATGCTTTCATATGAGGTTTTTTCCTCCCACAATATTTAGTATATTATATTGCCACAAATATAGTCTATCATCAACTTTCTAGTTACTTTAATTGGAATCCTGACAGGCACCTTGAATACTTTTTTTTTTTTTGACTTGCCATATATGATTGGTCATCAAACTCTGTATTATACCACTGTGAAATCTCTTGGTGTTTTTTCCCCGGCTCTTTCTACTTCTATTGGTATTGTCTAGATATTTGTTGTCTTTTGCCATGATATTTAAACAATCTCTCATTTACTTCTATTTAATCTCTATTTTCTCAAAGTTTAGCCTTCGGCCTAACTGTACAGCAGAACCATCTGAGAGTTTTAAAAAACTATCAAGGTGCAAGGATCACTACCAGATATGCAGATTTAACTGGTCTAGGGTAGGATCTGGGCATAAGTATTTTTTAAAGCTCCCCAGGTGAGGAGAACATGCAGCTAGAGTTGAGAACCACAGCTATACCAGATTATTCACTAGCCACAACAAACTGCTTTCTCACCTTGATGCCTTTTCAAGCTTTCCTTCATCCAATGGCTTTGTTTTACTTATAACAGCTTTCAAAATCAAACCAAACTATAAGTCTAAGCCCAAATGCCACCTCCTTCAAAAGCCTTACTAAATAATGACTGTGATGAATGACTGTCTTTCTCCATCTATTACACATCCACAGTACATACAGCACACAGAGAGAATATATATATTCTCTCTCTATGTATATTTTCTATATAGAATATAGAGAATTATATATATATTATATAGATATAAAATATATATATATATATATTATATATATAATTTCCTTGTATTGTGATACACATGTCCATCTCTCCTAGTAGTATCTTACATAGGGGCCAAAGATATTGTTTAATTCATTGTTGAATATCCTATTATTAGAATGCCTTACCCATGTTAGGTACATTAAACTAAAAGGAATTGTAACAAATACATCTATCCATCTGCAAACCAAAATTCTAGGCATTTAAAACCTAACTCTAAAATATATGCCTTAATAAATATCACAACAATTCCATAGTGAGAAAAATGTTATAGTTTGTCACTTCTAGGCACGTTGATATTATAATAAGACACTTACCTGACATTTCATTGATGCAAAGAATAAAAACACTACTAGGAATATAATACTGTGTAATATATTATAACACTGGTTTATTATAAACAGAAAATAAATTTCTAGCTGATGTTTTCAAATCATATTTTCTTATTTTACTATTTTCTGGGTAAGATCACAAGTGAATCTAAAAACAGAGTATAAAAAGTATGATTTTCCAGTACATAGTGTTCTGAGTGATGATAATAATAGTTCCTTACAAAGTCTAATATAAGACACAGACATTCTGTTAACAAATATCACTTGGTTCATCTAGAAGATAAGACATAGGAATAAGACAGTCACGTCCAATTCCACATGGATTCTCAGCTCAGATCCTGGTTTTTGCACAGTTTACCTTGCGAACATGATCCGAGTGACATTTCACAAATTCCTGGATAAATGTTGCTACACTCTGCTAGGAGAGAGACAGGCTATGTCATGCACAGATCAATAATAGCACTGTGTTTCATCAGCTTCAAAATCAAAAGTGCTTCATCTGGCAAAAGCCATGGCCCTAGAGAATCTGACATATATAAACTGAATACCCTACAAGGAATGTGTACTACACAAGCTATTGGGATAAGATAAAAGAAAACTCTGGAGATTAGCAATGAAATACAATGAGAGAGTAGTTTTCTACTTCATTATTACTAGAGGTGTGAATACAGACCACAAAAATGAAAATGAGGCTATTTAAAATTCTACAATTCCTGATAGAAAAAAAAAAGTCCAGTACAATTTAATACCTTCAGTCTTTTAAATAAGAGTTATATAAATAAATACAAACCAAAGATAACTGTAAATTTAGGAGACAATAGTAATCATATACGTATACCCAGATTAAAATGTTTTATGGAGATCCACAAAATATGGTCCTTTTAGAATTACAGGGTTTACTTAAAGACTCTTCAGATTTAGTAGTTAGTATTCTCAAAGTTTATATGCTAGATTAACCTAAAAACCCAAGATATTTGTTGAAAGGGTTATGCTGTTGTTTTTAATTCCAGATTTTGACACTTGGAGAAGTCTTTTATTTGGGTTTTGATTAAACTAATTTAAGATTAATTGGTTAATGAAATTGGACAAGAGCTGAAGTAAACTTGAAAATTCAAATCCTAAAAATGAACCTGCTTTAAGATCACAGCTGCCAAAAAAAGTTTCTGAGAACAAAATCTGCTGTTGTAAAATTTACCTGTATCTGACTCAGATGGCAGGGGAATCAAGAATTCATCAAGACATCAGAGGAGATAATGGTGTTTAATCACAAAATAAACATCAGTGTGTATTTATGTCATGTATGTTGACATATTATACTTGAGCTCTGAGATTACTTGGGACACTGTAGTTGAGGAGTTATGGTAAAGGCAGACTAAAGGCTATTAGGCAAAAATGGTCTAGAGTGAAAGTCTGGTTCTCTGGTCCACATTTTATAAAGTATCTCTTTTCTAACTTTTGGAAATAGTATCATGCCTCCTCAATACAAGACACTGGGGATTAGTTAATACTGCTATTAATATACAGAAATACCATTTTAGAGGGACAAAAAGGAGTATCCTTTTCCTTTAGAAAACACGTAGGGCCATTGTGCAAATCAGGGTTCAGAAAATTAAATGCTTATAGTTACCAGAAAGGTAGCACAAATAAATGAAGTGGGCCTGGTAGGATTTTTGACAAACAGAAGACAGTAGGCCTCATTCTTCTTGAAAGCACCATAAGACTAACTCTCCTATCAAAACCATAACTTCCAACACTTTCATGATACTATATAATCTATTAATTGATTTGTAAACTTTATAATTCTTTCATTTAATGTTACCAATGCCTTCACTTTCTTAATGTAAATGAATATTCAGTCTTGACCTATTTATCTATTCTTCCAATTCTCAAAACTGATTCTCTAGTTCCTAATCACAAAAGTCTGTGGGATACTTTCACTTATACATCATATTACTACTTCAACATAATAAATTAAAAACAGAATTATTCTTGTATTTTATGCTAACCTTAAGAAAGAAGAATGTCTCTGGGAAATGTTACATGTAGGAAGTGATATATGAAGCAGGCTTTAAGTGATATGCTAGATTTAGAAGGATATAAAGAAAAGTGGAAGGTACTTGAAGTAGAAAACAATTTTTTAATCTTTAAAATTTTTTTTAATGTTTATTTATTTTTGAAACAGAGAGAGACAGAGCATGAGCATGGGAGGGGAAGAGACAAGGAGACACAGAATCTGAAGCAGGCTCCAGGCTCTGAGCAGTCAGCACAGATGTGGGGCTCGAACCCACGAACCGTGAGATCATGACCTGAGCCAAAGTCGGACTCAACCAACTGAGCCACCCAGGCACTCCTACAATTTTTTAATCTTGATAAGAATATGCATTATCATATCAGTATCTTGGCAAAAAACTAGTCATAAAACAAACTTCATTCTTTCATTGAGAATGTACTATGACCTTAATTATGCAGATTCTGTGAAAGTTGTCAAAGAAGTATAATACATGGTTTTTGTCTTTGAGGAGCAAATTAGCTGTTAGATACCACAGAATTCACAAATGTTAAACTTTAAAACTATTAAATGTAAAACTGTATAAAAAGTCAACTTTGAAAAGTAGAAAGACTATGGAGTTAAGATCAAGAAAAGTAGAAAGACAACGGAGTTAACATCAATTCTTTAAGTCTTAACTGCATCATATACAATATGAGGATTTCCTCTTTTTGGGTTGATATAACAAGTCAAGACATAAAAATCAATTAATGTAGGTCTTCACATCAACAGGCTAAAAAATAAAAATCACATGATCACATCACTAGTTGCAGGAAATCATTTGACAAATTCAACATTTATTTATAGTAAAAACTCAGTAAATTAGGAACAGAGGAGAGCACCCTCAACTCATAAAGAATATCTACAAAAGCCCTATAACTAACATCATACTTAATGGTGAGAAACTTGAAGCTTTCCCACTAAGATCAGGAACAAGGCAAGAGGTCTCCTCTCACCCTGGCTTTTCATCATACTGGAAGTCCTAGCTAAGTCAGTATGACAAGAAAATGAAGTAAATGGTATACAGAATTGGAGGCAAGAAATAAAACTGTCTTTGTTCACAGACAATATGATTGTTGATGCAGAAAATCAAAAAGAACCAACAAAAAACTCTTGAACCAAATAAGTGAATATGTCACAGTTGATGGATAAAAGGTTAATATATTAAAGTCAATCCCTTTTCAACATACCAGCAGTGAACAGGTGAAATTTAAAAGCGAAACACCTGTCCTTCCCTGTTCCTGCTCAGTCTCTCTCTCTCTCTCAAAAAATAAACATTTAAAAAAGTGAAACACCATTTACATTAGCATACCTAAAAAGTAAATACCTTGATATATATCTAACGAAATATGTATAATGTCTGTACGAGAAAATATAAAATAGTTTGATAAAAGAAATCAAGGAAGAAATAAATGGAGATGTTCCATAGTCATGGAGTGGAAGATACAGTATTGTCAAGATGGCCCTTTGGATTCATTGCAATCCCAATCAAAATCCCAGCATGTATATTGACAAACTGACTCGAAAGTTTATATGAAGAGGGTCCTTGAGTGGCTCAGTCAATTAAGAGTCCAACTCTTTATTTTAAAAAAAAAATTTTTTTAACATTTATTTATTTTTGAGACAGAGCATGAACAGGGGAGGGTCAGAGAAAGAGGGAGACACAGAATCCGAAACAGGGTCCAGGCTCTGAGCTGTCAGCACAGAGCCCGATGCGGGGCTCGAACCCATGGACCGTGAGATCATGACCTGAGCTGAAGTCGGACGCCCAACTGACTGAGCCACCCAGGCACCCCTTAAGTGTCCAACTCTTGATCTCAGGTTCATGAATTGGGCTCCATGTTGGGCATGGAGGCTACTTAAAAAATTTAAAAAAGGAGAGATGAGTAAATTCTAAAGTTTATATGAAAAAGCAAAGACCCAGATTGGTCAATACAGTATTGAAGGAGAAGAACAAGGTCAGAAGACTTAACACTACCTGATTTCAAGATTTACTATAAAGGTACAGTAATCAAGCCATGTGGTGGTAAAAGAATAGATAAATAGGCCAGTGGAATAGAACACGTAGCCAGAAGTAGATCTACATAAATAGAGTCAATTGATCTTTGATAAAAAAGCAATCCAATGGAAATAAGACAGGCTTTCCAACAAATTGTGCTAGAACACTTGGATATCTATAGGAGAAAAAAAAAAAAAAGAATCTAGACACAGGCCTTATACCCTCACAAAAACTAATTCAAAATGGATCACAGACACAGGTGTAAAATGCAAAGCTAAAAAATTCGTAGAAGATAAAATAGGAGAACCTCTAAGTGATCTTGAGTGTGGAGATCACTTTTTAGATACAACACCAAAAGCATAATCCATGAAAAAAATAACTGATAAACTAGACTTCATTAGGATTCAAAACTTCTGTTCTACAAAAGAAAATGTCGAGAGAATGAGAAGGCCCATACTGCTACAGGCTGGAAGAAATATTTACAAAAGACACATCTGAAAAAGGACTGTTTTCCAAAATATACAAAGAATTCCTAAAACTCAGCAGTAAGAAAACAAACAACTGAATTAAAAAGTGGGCAAGAGACCCAGACACCTTACCAAAGAAGACAAACAGATGGCATATAAGCATAGAAAAAGATGGTTCACATAATATGTCATCAGGGAAATGCAAATTAAGACAACAATGAAATACCCCTACACACTTTTAGAATGATCAAAATCCACAACACTGTCAACAAATGCTGGTGAGAATGTGAAGCAATGGGGGTCTCATTCATTGCTGGTGGGAATCAATATGGTAAAGTACTTTGGAAGACAGTCTGGCAGTTTCTTACAAAACCAAACATATTTGGGGGGCCTGGGTGGCTCAGTCAGTTAATCTTTTGACTCTTGCTTTCGGCTCAGGTCATGATCTCATCATTTGTGAGTTCAAGCCCCACGTCAGGCTCTGTGCTGACAGCTGGGGATTCTCTCTCTCCTTCTCTCTCTGCCCCTCCTCTGCTGGCATGTGCTCTCCTCATCTCTCCAAATAAATAAATAAACTTAAAAAAAAACACAAAAACAACAAAAACTAAACATATTCTTGACATATGATCTAGCAACCATGCTTCTTGGTATTTGCCCAAAGTCACTGAAAGCTTATATGCACATAAGAACCTCTATAGGGATGTTTATGGTGGCTTTATTCATAATTGCCAAAACATGGAAGCAATCAAGATGTCCTTCAGAAGCTGAGTGGATACATAAACTGGCACATCCAGACAATGGAATATTATTCAATGCTAAATAGAAATGAGCTATCAAGTCATGAAAAAACAGGGAGGATATTTAGGTGTATATTATTAAAAGAAAGAAGCCAATCTGAAAACCCTTTATATTGTATGATTCCAACTATATGACATTCTATAAAGGCAAAGCTATGGTGAGAGTAAAAAGACTTGTGGTTGCCAGGGATTGAGGCAAGGTGGGGGGTGGCCAGCAGAGGATCAACAGGTGAAACATAGAGGAATTTTAGGGCAGTGAAAATGAATATATGAACAGAGATATATCATTATACATTTGTCCAAACCCAAACAATACCAAGAGTGAACTGTAAACTGTATACTTAGGGTAATTAGGATGTATCAAAGTAGGTTCAACAATTGTAATAAATGTACCTTTCTGGTGGGGATATTGATAATGAGGGAGTCTATGCATGTGGGGGGCCATGGAGTATATGGGAAATCTCAGTACCTTCTTTTCAATTTTGCTCTGACCTAAAGCTACTCCCTCTAAAATAAAGTTTTAATAAAAGAACATACAATTTCATTGTTCTCAAATTCTACCTTCCACAAAACACTAGAACACAGTTCAGGCAAGTTCTCTGACACCAAGGATTGCCTCCCCTCCAGTTTCCAAAAGCATGTTCCTCATTTTCATTTGAAACCTCTCCAGAATATCCTTAATGTCCATATTTCTAGTATGAACCTCAAAACGCTTCCAGCATGTACTCATTACATAGTTCCAGAGCTGCTTCCACATTTTTAGATATTTGTTACAATAGCACCCAAAGCTAGCACCAAAATATGCATTACTATTCTTGGGTTGCTATAATAACAACAACCCAAACCCCATAGACTGGGTAGCTTAAAAAACAGACATTTAATATCTTACAGTTCTGGAGGCTGGAAGTATGAGATCAGAATGTCAGCATGATCAGGTTCTAGTGAGAGCTCTCTTTCTCTTCCTATAAGGGCACTAAACCCACCATGAGGGCCCTTCCCTCATGACCTCATCTAAACGTAATTACCTCACAAAAGCCCATCCCCAAATACCATAACATTGGGGGTTAGGGATTCAACACATGAATTTTGGGAGAACACAATGCAATCCACAGTGATAATAAGCCTCTTGAAATCCATGTTGTTATTTAAACAAATACAGAAAGGAAATTAATAAAATAATTCATCTATTCATATTTAAATGAATGACATGGAGTATTATACTTTCTTGAAACACATATTATTTCAGGGGAAAGCTTACCATAAAATAAATTTTCTAGTATGTAAAATACCACAAACATTTACATTTGATATCTGCCAGCTGGTATCTTATATATAATTATTTAACACCTACTACAAAACATTTAAAAGATATTCTAAAAGGTGTTTTTACAGGTAAAGCTGCATCTTTTTTTATAATATGGTTCTGGTAGTTTGCTTCTATGAAACAATGCTGTTTAAGTCCACATGATGACACGTATGTGGCTATCAAGGAGTTTCCACAGTTATGATACAATTAAGTAATGTTACTAGAACAAAAGAGGTTAACATTTACACCTTGTTATTCTTAAGACTTGAGACTCATTTGTCACATGTTTCAGCTGAATTATGAGTAAGGCTCTTAGGTCAAAGAACTGAGCATTTAAACTGGAAAAGATAGTCTGTCAATATTATTAGCTTTAACAGTCTATTCCTTGATGCTTACTTTTGCAATACACAATGGAATATGTTAGAAAAAAGAAAACACAAGTTTTAATTAGAAGTTAATTTTAGGAAAATTAACTTTAACTATATTTTACTTTGTTGAATTTAATAATAATTGAAGTTAAGTGCTTTGTCTAACAGTAGGTTCTATACATCTAAAAGTGTTAGGGGTGCCTGGGTGGCTCAGTCAGTTAAGCATCTAACCCTTGATTTCAACTCAGGTCATGATCTCATGGTTCATGAGATTGAGCCCTCTGCCAGGCTTTGGAGACTGCTTAGGATTCTCTCTCCTTCTCTCTCTCTGCTCCTCCCCAGCTTGTGCATGTGCTCTCTCTGTCTCTCAAAATAAATAAATAAACATAAAAAATGATTAAAATGTTATATAGCTATTACACTTTACCATTATTTATTACATAAATAATTGTTATGTTGGTAGTAGGTTTTATTAATTTGAATGGAGAATGATTTTTATTATATTATTCTGTCAACCATGAATGTATTGTTCAGTAAAAGCCATGCAGATACTACTATTTGTTGGTATATTTTCCCATTTAAAACTAACATTAAAAAGAGTTTTACTGATATATAATTCACATACCACATTATTCACCCATTTAAAGTGTAAAATTCAATGGTTTTCCAGTATATATTCACAGATACGTTCAACCACTATCAAAGTCGATTTTAGAACATTTTCATCACTTTAAGAAGAAACCCACATACTTCAGCAACTGCTACCATATTCTTCTTTACCCCCAGCCCAAAGCAAACATGAATCTACTTTCTGTCTCTATAGATTTACCTATTCTGGGTATTTCATATATATGGAATCACAAAATATGTGGTCTTTTCTAACTTGCTTCTTTCACTAAATATGTTTTTAAGTTGCACCCATGTTGTAACACATATCAATACTCATTATTTTTTATGGTTTAATAATATTCCATTGTATGTATATACCACAATTTATACTTTCAACAACTAATGGACATTTAGGTTATTTCTACCTTTTGCTTATTATTAGTAATGCTGCTATGAACAATACTGCCTTAATATTTACTATCCTCTTGCACAAAGCCTTATGTAAGACAGAGGCAAGTACTTAGGCTTTCTCATTTCTTACCTGAGTATTCACAAAGCTCTATGAATGTATGTGTCCTCCAGATTCCCAGGAAGATGTCATAGCCTTTTGAAACTTTTATGGACATCTCATTTCCCAGTTTTCCTTTTAAGCTATTTGGTTAATATACTGTTTGACCTTAACTGGAATCTATCACCTCAGGCAGCTTGAAGTTAAAACACTTGCCTGTAATTGTTTTGACAATCCCAAACCCACCAAACCTGCTAAGAAGGCTGCTCACAATGACTGGGATCAGAGTCAGCTTTTCAACTGGGGTCTTCCAGGAAAGCATCAGACAGGTCAAATGATGACAACTATTTGGGAATCAGGCTTTGCAGGGGCTCTAGTTCCATTCTGTTTCTTCTGGTAGTTGCCAGGCTGCATGGGGGACATGAACCATCTTTATTCCCAGGATACTGCTGAGCTAGGATAGCAGGGAATGGGACCAAAGCAAATTAAAATGCCACACAGTGTCCTGTTCTTATTTAGATTCAGCTGTTTTTCTTGAAGAACACTCCCTAGACTGTTGCAAGTCTTTGGTTAATTTCCAGAATTTCCTAGAGGCATTATAAGCATTCCTCAATGTACATAGAAAGTCTCAAAAAATGCTTTGTAGTTTTCATGTAATATGCTTTTATTTGATCTCCAAGGAACATATGGCTTAGAAAATGATGAGGGAGCATGAGGCAGGCTGAGGGGTAAAGCACAAGCTAGCACCTCCTCCCCACCCCACCACCCCAGGTGGGATCTGAGTGATATTCTTTGGACACTCCTGGCTGCCCAAGAACAAAGGAAAGGGGTTTAAGTACTTGCCATGGTGATGTGGGAAACTAAGGCAAATTAAAAATTAAATTCCCTTACTGCCTACAGCCCATTGACAAGGCCTTGAACCGGGCAGAGTGACCGTCCTCCAGGAGCTCAGCTGCCTCGATGATGACAGTTTGCCAGGGACAAAAGAGAACCTTAGCTTAACATTATCCCAACCTCAAGGACCTTGTAAGTCAACTTCCATTATCTCAACTCCCCCAAGATATATGCTGGCAATCATACTCCAAGCATATGGCCCCCAGATATGCATCTAAAGGGTCTCATGACTGAGGTTTTATTAAATGGTAATAAATGGCATTTTCCTAGCAACAGCTAGCCCCTGAAGGTCCTGGAAACCTTGCTCCCAAAATTCCTTAGAGACTTACCCTATCCTTGACCCCCTCCCAACCTGAGGGTATATAATGAGTTACTGTCACAACCCCATGCAGTTCTTCCTGCCCATGGGTCCTGTCCCCATGCTTTAGTAAAATCACCTTTTTGCATCAAAGATGTCTTCAAGAATTCTTGCTTGCTTGCTGGCTCCAGACCACCCCACCATCACCCCAAAACTTCATCAGAAAATTTGTGACTCCCTTGATCCATCAAGTGTCTTAGAATTATTACATGGATCCTTACTTAGAAGATTAGGTTCTGCACAAAGTGCTATGAAGATGCTGATTCCCAATAATGTTTGCTTGTTTTTAAATTTCTTTTATGGAGGAATAATCATCAAAACCTTTATGCTAATAGTGATACATGTTACAACGTGGATGAATGTTTAAAACATTATGAGAAGCGAAAGATGCCAGACACCAAAAGCCACATATTCTAAGATTCCATCTGTATGAAATGTCTGGATAGGCAAATCTTGAAGGGAAGCAGATTCTGCCACCCCAAGATATGTCTCTTTGGTATAAGGATTGTTTTGAGCTAAAGGCAACCAAAACCCAGCAGATTCAAGAAAAACTCTTTATCCATTCCTTTCAATTGCCTAAATTTACACTGGAAAGCAAGTCTTACCAGGAAGAGAGATATTATCAGAAATACTTCTTTACCTAAGAAATTTATTTACATAACAGAACAACCTTTGTTTTCCAAACATCTCCTCTAGATTTCCTGTGAAAGTCCTCCCTCCCTTTGTATCCCACACCTCCACCCCTTTCCTTAGCTCAGGATGTTATATAAACTTCAATTATCTAGCTGCCTTTTGGGTCTCATTTTTTTATGGGGCTTGCATATACATGAAATTAAATTTTTTTTCTTCTATTAATCTGTTTTATGACGATTTAATTATTAGACAAGCCAAAGAACCTAGAAGGGAAGAAGGAAAATTTTTTCTGCCCATACAACTATATAGACAGAGTGTAGGTTAGTAGTTGCAGAGAGCTAGCAGAGATGGGAGAAGGATGATGGATAAAAGGTACAGGATACCTTTATGAAGTTAGGAAAATGTTCTAAAATTGATTTTGGTAATAGTTGCACAATTTTGTCTATATTGTAACAACCATTGAATTAAATAAGAGAATTTTATGGTATGTGAATTATATGTCATTAAAGTTATTATAAAAAAATTAATAGTGGGTGATTTAAATACTTCACTCTCCATAACTGACAGACCTAGACAGAAAATCAGCAAGAATATCGAAGAGTTGAACATCATTATTAACCAACTAGACTCAATAGATATATAGAGAACACTCAATCCAACAACAGCAGAATACACATTGTTTTCAAGTGCACATGGAACATTCTGCCATACCTACTATTTGTTAGGTCAGAAAATAAGTCTTAATAAATTTTTAAAATCCAGATGGTAGAAAGTAACTCTGAGTGTAAGTTTGGAACATGGGTCAGATCTGGTTTATTAGGCTACTTTGGGAATGAAGCCAGAGACAGTTCTTATTAATATAACTACTATAATAGTAATCCTTTATAATTAAAACATTTACAAAGTATTGCTTGAATCAAAACACTAGATATTAGAAGTAGAAAATTTAAGCATAATTTAAAATTATGTATGACAGTGATTTAAAAATTACTTTCTAGGGGCGCCTGGGTGGCTCAGTCGGTTAAGCAGCCGACTTCGGCTCAGGTCATGATTTCACAGTCTGTGAGTTCGAGCCCTGCATGGGGCTCTGTGCTGCCAGCTCAGAGCCTGGAGCCTGTTTCAGATTCTGTGTCTCCCTCTCTCTGACCCTCCCCCATTCATGCTCTGTCTCTCTCTGTCTCAAAAATAAATAGACATTAAAAAAAATAAAAAAATAAAAATAAAAATTACTTTCTACATTGATGAATTCTGACAAATTTTCAACAAAACATTTTTTATACAAGCAAATACCTTTAAGAACGGAGACTTAAGGAACAATCTTTTCCTTTCCATGTGCTTTAAGATTAAATTATGATAACCAGCAGTAAGTTATAATGTGTCTACAAATTATTGCAGAAAACTCAATTCAAAAAGCATAGGTAAATTATAAGAACACATTAAAATAGATATTTATGTTAAATTCTTCACATTTTATACTAGTATTTGTAAAGAGGAACTGAGGCAATTACTATTTAATAATTTGATTTATAATGATAAATTCTAAGTTTTAGACATGCGCAAATTAAGTGAGATAAATGCATTAATGAAGCCTGTCCTTAAAATGTTATAATACAACAATGAACAAGAACAACACATGTAAAACAAAATATCCACCTTGATAATATAGTCTATTATAATTGATTTTTAAGGTTCCTTTACCTTTATTGTCTGTCTGCTTGTCTGATATCGTTGATCAGATACTTGTTGCTGCTGAAGGAGTTTTTCATTTATTTCTTTATATTCTTTTACAGACAATTCCGCTGTTTTTTTGGCATTATGAAGTATGCTGTTTTGTTGTTGTAAAGATACAATACGTTCTCGTAATAAAATAATATTGCTATTTGACTTCTGGGAAGTTATATCTTTCCACTTTTCTCTGTTAACTATACAAAAAGAATGTTCATAATATTTTTAAAAATACATTAAATTAAAAAGACATTGTTAATTTCATATACATTCTTACCTCTGGTAGGAACTGTTGTATGAGAACTCTTTTGTATATTACCATTCTTCTTTTGAAAAGTTGGCTTTCTGGCATTCTTGCAATGAAAATAATCCTAAATTTGAAAGTTTTAATAAAAATTACATTATTACTCAATAACAACTTCAAGTGAATGAATATAGTAAATAATATTTCTTTACCTAAAAATATATTTATTAAAAAATATATATATATATATTTATTTATGCAAACTCAAAAAAATCTAAACAAATTCTATAATTGATACCAAGAACTTATAAATGAACATAAATGTGCATTAAAGTTGAGTTATCAACTAGCAGGCAGAAGATACAAATACAATCAACCCTGAATTAGTAGGAATTTAACCTGTGGACAGTTTTAAAATCCAGGAGTAAATACAGTAAAAACAACAAAAATAAAATAAGAATAATTTAATATCTTATTCTCTGGGAACCTAGGTCCTTTTGTCAAATACTGTTATCTGTTGCATGGAGACTGATTAATCCCTTCTGACAAATAAAGCTGACAAATGCTGATGGTAATAAAGTAACTTTCCTTTAAATTGTATGTTTTCCTCAGGACATTCTAAAATGAAGACATGACTTTTGTTCCAAAATATTTCACCAATTTTAAAAAGGATTGGAGGCAGGGGAGAGGGTAGGAGAAGTGAGGAAAGGGAGTCAAAGGTAAAAGAAAAAAATTAATTTACTTGTCACAGTCAGCATTCCATTCTGGGATATGGATAGAGTTTTATAGCCCATTTACACAAGGATTTATTGAATATCAGGACTCCTAGAAACTATCTAATGCTTTATATATTTTTAGTATTTTTCATTGTATGTGTATATGTAAAGCTCTATATACCATTATTCAAAATGATATGTGTTCTCTGGGGAAAAAAATATCCATAAATGCAGGAAAAGAAATTAAGTGACCAGAAAGCCTATTGCCTGGAAATAACCATGGTCAAAATTTTAGGATATTTTCATCTAGGTTATTCTGGAGAATGAACAAAAATGGAATTATACTATTCATATTATATTGAGTCTGCTTTTTACCTTTACTATACCAGAAACATAAGATAGTGTTTTGATATTTTGAAACACAAATTAAAAAAAAATTTTTTTCTTATCATTGCCCCAGGAATTTCAGATTTGTAATTAGAGATGCCAGCAGATTAAAAAATTTTAAAAACGCTTCTCCAAAGCAAAAATTTAAATAGGAACATGTTTCTAAAGTATTATAAATCATACTACTAAAATATGTGGTCATATCTAAGAATTTATTGGCTGGGAAACAGGTACATTACCAATCTAGAAAATTCTTTTAAAAAAGGATTTTTTTTCAGAGATCCCAATTCCAGAAAAAATAATTATAATAAAAATGGTAGAAAAAAAATAAATTTTATCCAGTGTTACTTTGGCAATGAGCCCAATATTTTATCTAAGATAGGGTTTTCCTTTAAACCAATTACTTTTCCTTTGAACTTGTTTCATTCTCAAAATGTTTTTGAAATGCCTCATTTGAACTTTTTTAGAACCAGTATATCAGATATATATATTTTTAAATGTTTCATTGCTATATTAGGCCTTAAGAGCCAGTCATGACACTATAAAAATGTCCCAGACAGAACTACCAAATTACCAGTATTCGTCACCAGACCTGATATCAAGTTAACTGGATCTAAATTAAAAAGAAACATTTCTAGTATTATTACTTACTAAAATTTCAGAAAAAATTTTAAAAATTTTAAACTTTGAAATCAGCACACTTAAAGTGTCTTTTTAATATGGAAAAATGTTAAAGGAAACTCAAGGAACTCAAGATGAGAAATTTGAAGAAGCAAACCTAGGATATAGTATGTATCAATAATTTGCATCTTTTTTTTTTTTTTTGCTGAGTAGTATTACATGGAATGGATGTATCACAATTTACCATTCAACTATGGAAGAAAATTTTGGTTGTTGTCAGTTCTTCAGGTATTAGAAATAAAGTTGTTATGACCATTCATATATAGGATTTTGGGGTAAACGAAGATTTTCATTTCTCTGGGATAAGTGTCCAAGAGAGAAATAGTTGGGGTTGTATGATGTGTATGATTTGTTCTTTTCTTTTTTTTTTCTTTTAAAGAAACTGCCAGTTGTTTCTCAGAGTGGGGTACCACTTTATATTATTATATGTGAGATCCAGTTTCTCTGCATCCTTGCCAGAATTCTGTTGTTTCCCAACAAAATCTTTATATATAAGAAGTATGAGTCATTTGTGACATATGTGGTTTGTAATACTTCCTTCCAGTCTATAGCATGTCTTTTTATCCTCTAAAGAGGTCCTTTCATGGAGCAAAATTTCTTAATTTTAATGATGTCTAACTTATTGATAATTTCTTTTAGGGATCATGCTTTTGATATCATCTCTAAAAATTATTCAGCAAGCCCAAAGTTCTGAAGATTTTTCCTTATGTTTCCCTCTAAAATTTTTATGATTTAATGTTATACACTTATATCTGTGATCCACTGCAAGCTAATTTTTGCACAAGGTGTGAGGTTCAGATATAGGTTCATTTTCTTGTCTAGGGATATCCAATTAATTACTCCAGCATTATTTATTGAAAAGACCTTCCTTCCTCTATTGAATTGCTTTTGCCTCTCTGTCAAAAATCAGTTGTTTATACTTGTGAATTCATTCTAGATTCTGTATTCCATTATGTAAAAAATAAACCTTTCTTCCTCTCATGGTGGGCGTTTGTTGTAATCAGTCTTGACACTGAGTGGTAGGAATTGATGTCACAATCTTCACAAAATACTTATTTCTTATTAAAATTTCATTTGGTTCTTTTTTTATATCTTCTATTTCTTTGCTGAGACTTTCCATTGCATTCTTGAGATGTTCTATTTTTTCATTTGTTTCAAGTCTGTTTGTGACAGTTTGTTGAAGCATTTTTATAATGTCTTCTTTAAAATGCTTGTCATGTAGTTCCAACATCTGTGTCATCCTGTTATTGGCTTCTGTTGATTGTCTTTTCATTCAAGTTGAGGTTTTTCTGATTTCTTGCTATAATGAGTAATTTTCCATTGTATCCTGGACATTTTGCCTATTTTATTTTAAGACTCTGGATCTTATTTATTTCTTCTAGCAGGCCTCCTCTTATAGCACATTGGTGGAGCAAGGGAGCACCACCTCATTACTGCCAACTGGGAATGGGAAGTCCCCACCAAAGAGGTTGGGAGGAGCACCTCATTACTGCTTGGTGGAGGTGAAAGTTCAAATTTCCCAAAGGTTGATGCCATCCTGCCTGGGAGACGGAGCATGGACTTGTTTCTGCTCCTCACTTAGAGTCCAATGACAAAGTGGGGAGTGGGGAGTGAGAGGCTTTATAGATACAGGAGGTGTGACAGTCCCCATCTCTGCCCTTGGCCTTTGAAATCACCCTGCAAGGAAGGGAGAGGGTTATCTTTTCACTGATGGATGAACTCAGATGTCTAGCTCCTTATATGGCCTCTGATGACAAGATGGCAGGGAGTCATTACCATTGGCTCCTCATTTTGTCTTCTCTAACACCACCCTGATGGGTGGAGGAGAAGTTGGGGGTGACTCCTTAGAGCCAGGTGAGAGTAAAAGCCTAGGTTCCCCACTAGGTCTTTATCAATGTGAGTAGAGGTAGGTTTGCAATTTTTTCTGTGGTATTTGGGTAGAGTAGGGTGATTACTGTGTAAAAATTTTCTATCTTGCTTGGCTGCCCCTTTCTTGGTCCTTTAACAAGAGAGAACAGGGTTTTATTGGGGCCTTTCATCATTTGATGAAAGTGTTTCCAGGTGGCAGGTTTATTCAGCATCCAGGCTGGGATATATGAGGCAGAATTAAAACTCATAAAACTCACCAATCATATTGTTCCTTGAGTCTTGTGATTCCTAACTAGTCTTCTTAAGAAATTATTAAAAAGTTGAGTATTTTCACCATATACTTCACAGAAAAAAAATTTTTTAAGGATGCAAATTAAATTATTAGCAACAAAAATAAGTTATGAAACATAAGATAAAATTAAAAACATAGCTTATAATCAAGGAACACTGTGTCATATACCTTTGGGGTCTTGCCATCTGTGTTTGAATATATTCGTACCATATCTTTTCCTTGCGTTTGGCTACCTTCTGTTTGGTCACTTTGTTTCTGGTCTCTTCCATCTTCTATAGCACTTATTTTCTGGGATGTTTCTACAATAATTGTTCCTAAATTTTGAGAGGTCTGCGCTTCGGGATCACTGCTTTTGGGAAAAAGTGGGGAATATGAAACGCAAGAAGAAGAGTTGTTAAATGTACCTATTTTAAGTTCAAGATCAAATACTGTTCTAGCACATATTGCACTTAAAGCTAGAAGTTTAATTTGAACATTTACTGGTCCTCTAAATTAAGAAAAAAATTAGTCTAAACATGTTTTACAGTCTGTGATTTCTGTTAATTCTGTACATGACCTCAAACTTACTAAGACGAATAAATAAGTAGGACTTCTTTAATTAACCTGATGGGACATCCACATTGGTGACTGAATTTGAACACCACTCACACAGAGACCTACTACTGCAGTAGAATGAACAGCCTTAAGCAAGCACTGGCCTGGGACTAGAGTTCTGACTATATGGCCCTTTCAGTTACTTACTGTCTCTGGACCATGTTTCTTCACCTGATAAATGTTATATTGCATCAGTGATCCTGATTTTTTTCACAACCAAATATCCTCTTTATTACAATTCCCTTAGGTATACCATATTTGAAAAGTGTATCTAGCAAAGAAAAAGAGTATGCCTATTGAAAAACAATTCAACGTCTTATTTACTTGCCATCTAAATGAAAAGAAAGTAAATGCCAAAAGGAAGTGTTTTACAAAATTGTAAAATCTCATCAACAAATTAGAATATCTAGTACCAAATGCCTGGTAGTGCCACTTCTGTAGTATTTCCACTAAGCGCTAACTTGGGAAGCACATGTTTTAATGCTGCCAGGATTGGAGCACTTACTACTTTCTGGGCCAGGGCAGAAAGCTTTAACGTTTCTCACAGGAAAGTTTTCCCTGAGTCTGAGACAAGTTTTGAATCTCCAAGGCTTTCACCCACTGATCTCAGTTCCATCTCTTATGTCCACTCATCATTCAGTAAAATGTCCATTCATCATTCATTGCTAAGCACCAATTATGTGCCAGGCACTCTTCTAAGCACAAAGGATAAAGTACAAGGAATAAAGGAGACAGATATCTCTGCCCTTATGCAGCTTTCATCCTAAAGGGGTGGGTTCAGATAACAAGAAAATAAGTAAAATTATGTTAATAGTTTGTATTAATGAGAAGGAAGATTGATTGAAAGTGCTGAGGTTGAGTAGAACATTCAAATAAGTCTAATTCCTTTTCCACATGGATGATCTCTTAAATATTTGGATATGGTCATTTGATGCTTGAAACATCTCGTAAAAAAACATCCCTAGCTTATTCAAACATTCCTATTATGTGTGCTTTTGAGATGTTTTTTCACCCTGGTCACTCCACCTTATCTTGATGGAGCATTATGTCCAGAATTCAATTTCATATTCCAAGGATACTATGTGAATTACTTAGTACAATTTCTGGTAGATGCAGACTAAAATTATGCAAGCTTTCTGGAATGTACATTGTACTGTAGACTCAAACAAGATTTAATTAAAACTTCCTAAAATATTTTTATGTATACTATTGCAAAGTCCCATATTTTCCCCATTGTATAGTTGAGCAACTGGCTTTTCCAGCTAAGTAATGGACCCTGTAGTCTTCTGTGTAACTCTATCTTCCCAGTCTATTGCTATCTTTGGGGATTTTTATTCTATTTTGTAAAGTACTTTTTACCCCTTTCTCATGTCATGTTATCCACAAGTTTGATAAACATGGTTTGTTGAAATTCTGTTTTTCAAGGTATGAACAACTCTTCCTGAAAATCACCCATCACTGAATTGGGCATTGATAAGTTATTTGTGTATCAGGACCCACAAAATGCAGGCTGTGCCAGTGGCCTGGCCTCTATCAGAAATCTGAACTAAGTGAGCTGCATTTATAGTAAACACCTGTTCTGAATAATAGTAATTTGCAATAGCTGAACTTTTTGTTTCATGGAAGAAAGCTTTATTAATTATAAGGGAAAGGAAATATAAGGAATTAAGCAACTATAGTAAACATAAAGAGGGAGAGAAGTATAGAGAAGAACAAAGAAGGTTTAATACATCAAATCATGTACTCACAATATCCAACTTTCTGGCTAGGGAAGCCCTGCAATGAACTGCCAGGTTGGAGGCTCAGTTGAGGGTCCTGGGTGATTGAGGGTCCTGGGCCAGCGTCCTCCCCTCAGGTAAGACTTCCAACTAGCTATTCCAGCCAGGGCAATATATATACTACCCATGTGTGATTTATGATTAGTCATTAAGTTTGCCTAAGTGCAGTCCAGAGCGAGCTGGTTTTTCTCTGTTTCTCTTATCATATCTCACAATCTTAGGAGGCTGGGTGTCTGCATAGTCCTCTTCCCTCCCTGATCCATTCCAGGGGGCCAGCATGGTCTGGCTCAAGGAGGAGAGGCAAGTTAATCCCTCCTGGCATCAGAAACAGAAGGGCCAGTTCCAATCCTGAGGCCAGATATGGAAAGCCAACAAAGCCCCCCATGATTGTGTACGTGCAGATCTGGGCAGAAATGCGTGACAGGTCACACAAAACAACGTCTATACAGAACTCCTCACTGTCGAGGAAACCTGATACACACCAATCACAACCCTCCAACACAGCTTTAGCTAACTTACTTTACTCTACAGACCAGGACATACTGGTCATATAAAAATCAATCAATCAATCAATCAATCAATCAATCCCTAACCTCCCAGCCAACCAATCAATCCCTAACCTCCCAGCCAACTATGCCCTGTTTCTGCATTGCTTCTTCTATAAAACTCCTTCTTGCCCAAAACCCTTAGGAAGAGTGCACCATAGATTGCTAGGCAGTGTACTCCTTCATTCCATGGATTGTTTTCACTTGAATGAAGGACTTCACACTCATTTCTAAACTGTATTATTTTTGTCATTTGATAGCATGTTTTTGTAATACTGCTCAACTATGAAAGATAAATAGTCATAAATATATAAATACTAACAAGGTCATAATTATATAATAAAGTATTTTATATTCATATATTAAGGACAAAGTTCTGCTTTTCTCAGCATTCAAGTAAATTTCTTATATTTCAGACTATGAAAAGCTAAAAGAAATAGAATGTTCTAAAGTCCTGAAGGTCCACTGTGGGATTTCTAATTGTTTGAGTATTATTTGCAGCTGAGTGATTCCTGAGAGTGTTCTGTCAGGCAGGAAATATAACACTTAATCCTCACAATGTAAAATCAAGTTCACTGCTAAGCAACTTAAATGACAATCTTATGTTTTAAGAGATATTGTATGATTGATCTCCCAAAATATGTGACCATCTGCACGTGTACCAATACGATGAAATTAGAACTGTGTTACTTAGCTTTCATGTATCTATTCACACATACATACTCACGCATGAGTAAACTGCACCACTTCTATTATGAAGAGTGTGGTAGTATCAACTGGTGAGATATAATTAGCTGAAACTAGGATTTCCTTGAAGACAGATAAATGATTAGTGGGTTTTAAGCTGAGTAGGATTTTATCTCTAATGGCTTTTGAGAACAAGGAAGAAAACCTTAGGGGTCAAAAAGAAATGGGAATGCAGATTAATCCTTCTTCCTCACCTTCATCAATTTGTTTTCAAGGTTTTTTTTTTTGTTTGTTTGTTTGTTTGTTTGTTTTTTTACCTGTCTGAAGACGAGGGCTTGACCCAATGATCATTTAAAACAGTGGCTCCTGGGGCACCTGGGTGGCTCAGTGGGTTGAAAGTCCAACTTTGGCTCTGGTCATGATCTCATGGTTTGTGAGTTCAAGCCCCTGCATGGGGCTCTCTGCTGTCAGTGCAGAGCCTACTTCAGTTTCTCTGTCTCCCTCTCTTTTTGCTCCTCCCCCACTTGCACTCACACATGCCCTTTCTCTCTCTCTCAAAAATAAACAAACAGTTGAAAAACAAAAACAAAAGAGTGGTCACCAAACTTGTCTACATATTGGAATCAGCTGGAGAGCTTAAAAAATAGTGAACCTGTGGTAGAATCCCCTCCCTCAGGAATATGGTACGAAAAGACCTCAAGATAAGGGAGGGCAACCTGGCTGTGTGCATATGTGACGTCCCTCAGGTCCCTGTAACATGAGAGCACCCAATCAGCCTGTATGTTTATGCGTTACCCATATATGGGAGACAAAGAAATAGAAAATGCATAAAAGACTACACCACGTGGCATTCAGGGCTTAGCTTGTCAGGTACAAACTCTCTGAGCCCATGTCAGCACAAATAAACTCGCTTTCTGGTAAGAAAAGCCTCGGTGTCATGACTCTTTGTGCAAGAGTCCTTTTACAAAGCTTGCATCCCACCACAGAAGTTATGATTTAATTATTCTGGGGTGTGGCCTATGTAGAGGCTGCTTTCAGGCAACCAACCTGAACAAAAGAAATCTGAGTGAGGATGAAGGGCCCACAGTGACCCCCAAACCCCCGGCTGAATACAAATAGGCCCATTAGGCAACCCACCCAAGATATATGTAAGCCCTAGCTGACCAATGGGCTACTTACACTTGGACACGGGTACCAAAAAAGGAAAATTCCATACATTCCCATATCTCCTCACCTTCCCCATTTAACTACAGCCCCCCACCATTGTCTTGTGGGAGACAGTCTCTCCTTTGCTGTCCTGCCTGCTGCTCCCTTGTGGGGTATTCAGTAAACATCTCTCTCTTTTGTTCTGCCTTGAGTGAATTCTTTTACCACCTATACCCCCAGTTTCCACCCAATGGGGCTGCCCCACATTTGGTGGCCCCCATCCAATTGGAAAACCTCACATCTGAGCTTTGGAATCTTTATAAAATTCAGATAAATCTAATAGATGCAAACAAGTTTGAGAAAGACATTTTAAGATAAATTTCAGTTCTATGTCTCTGATTAAGAAATCTCCTAATTGTAAGGATGCCTTCCTCACTATACCAGCAAGAGATAGAGGACTCTAAATCCCTAGAAACTCTTACCAATGGCTAAGACAAGGGCTTAAATCTGCATAACAACTTTACCCTTGTATACTGTGCTTTTCCTGATAACCTCCTATGACAGACTCCTCACCCTCAACATCTTTTGTCTTTAGCTGAAGATAGTTTCAAGGTGATGGCATCAGTCATTTGGGGGAGTTACTCAGTTTTCCTGGGTCTCTCCCATATAAATAAGAGGTATACATGTTATTAAACTTTTTCCTGTTAATCTGTCTTATATCAATTTCATTATTAGACCAAAGACTCTAGACTTAAGGAAGAAGGGAAAACATTTCTGCCCCTACAGTTTTGGCAACCTGTGAAGGGACCATCACGACTCACTCCAGGGATGCTGCAGCTGACAGATTCTGGATTCTGGGACACAAGCTGGCAGAAGTTAAGAATTCTTACCCATCAGTCTCCTGGATCTCTGCATGTAGAGTCTGATGGAAGTGAGAATGGTAAGAGTCCTTATCTAAATTTAGACTAGCAGGAGACAATATTTGTGGAGCTTTTTGGTAAAATTTGGTCCTTAGGTAAAAATTTGTTATGAGTACTCTTGTTTTCTATTGATCCCTTTCCTCTCAGACTTGATAATTGCTTTCTTTTGTCTCTGTCATCTTATACTGTGTCTTTAGAGCTTGGCTTTATGTCAGTGAGAATATTCTGTCTTTAAGTCTGTCAATGGCCAGACGAGAGATCCTTTGAATTGGAAAAACTTCTGTAATTGAATTTTTTTAAAATTTTTTTAACGTTCATTTATTTTTGAGACAGAGAGACAGAGTATGAATGGGGGAGGGTGAGAGAGGGGGAGACACAGAATCTGAAACAGGCTCCAGGCTCTGAGCTGTCAGCACAGAGCCCGACGCAGGGCTCGAACTCACTGGCCGCGAGATCATGACCTCAGCCGAAGTCGGATGCTCAACCAACTGAGCCACTCAGGTGCCCCGAATTTTTTTTTTTAGAAAGCCCTTATCTTAAACAATTGTCTTATTGGTACCTATGGAAAGACCAAATTAAAAAGTGGACACAAAGAAGTGTAACAGCTAGCCCTAAGGATTTCCTTGACAATATGAAAGAACAGAAATTATATTCAGAACGAAAATTAGAGTCCATATCTGTGAGAATGATTCATTTTTAGAAATACCAAATAAAAGTTGTGCTGTCTAGTTAACAAAAGGTTTACAACCTATTGGAAATATGTATGAACCCCCCCCCCCCCCCCCCCCCCCCCCCCCCCCCCCCCGCTCCCGACCAACAATTGAGTCCCAAGCCCTTAGACACTTCACTTCCTGGTTCTTCCCCACTCCATTTCATGGGCTTATTTTTCTCGGGCTTTGCCATGAGCATGCGCCAAAGAACTGAAGTCTCTGTGTCACCTCAAGAATGTACATTTGTTTCAATCAAACTACTTTTTGCCTTACACAGGCATAGGCAATGTCAGGGTAAGGCTATCATCTCTGTAGCACTCAGCCAATGAGGAATCAGGGGAGGGACTTGCACACTAGGAGATAAATTGCCTTTCCAAGTGTGCTTGTCCATCAGACACCCGCTCTTGCAAGAACCTTGATTAAAGCCTTGCTTCACTGTGCTCCCAGTATCTGTGTCCCTCCTTTGATTGGGTCAGTGGGCTTATTTGTCACAATATCTAATATAAATTCCACGTTCTTCCACACCCATTTATCTCCAATTCCCTGTTCCTGGCCTTCTAGAATATCTTTTGGCTATCTGGGACTCTTGTTTAAATCTTCCCACCTCTCTGCAAGTTTCTACAAAACCAGAAATGTGGCTCTGGCAGCAACTGAAAGCTCACCGGTCACCAACCCTCAGACCTCACCTATTCAACTCAAACTGCTTGTAGTATTGGGACTCTGGAAACAGAATTGTCCTGCACTTAAGAAAAAGGAAAAACTTAAATTACCCTGGACCTCTAATAAGAAGCAAGTATGTCCCAAAAACTCCATCTTGGAGAAAACTTACTTTCTCTATGCCTTCGTGATAGAAGTTTTCTGCCCCCATCTTCTGTAGGACCTAAGAGCCATTCTTTAAAATGCAAACATTGGGGATAAGTTTCTCATCAAAAAAGAAAAGGGAGGTGGATATTTGGAAAATTGGGCAAATGAAATACTAAAGATCCAAGAGGTACCTAAAACAAAAATCATTAAGGCTGACATAACTCCTACTATTTCCCTCTATCAGTCTTTACCTGAATGCTCACATTTCACTAATTCTTTGTCTGAACTGCCTTTCCACTCTGAAGAGACTATTAAACAGTTACCTTTTAAAACAAAATCACTTGCGACTGGGGGCAATACTCCTCAGCTATCTTCCACTCCTTGGTCAAAGGCTGAATTAAGAGCCATAGTTAAAGAATTTCTTAAACTAAGGGAGAACCCTCAAAAGTTGTTGTAAATGGGTTACTTCCTGTGATTGGTGGAAAGATTAAAAAAGCAGAATATTAGGGGCATCTGGGTGGTTCAGTTGGTTAAGCATCCGACTTCAGCTCAGGTCATGATCTCATGATTTGTGAGCTTGAGTCCCATGTCAGGCTCTGTGCTGACAGCTCAGAGCCTGAAGCCTGCTTCGGATTCTGTGTCTCTCTCTCTGCCCCTCCTCCCAGTCCTGCTTGCGTGTGCTCTCTCTCTCTTTCTCTCAGAAAAATAAACATTAAAAAAAATTTTTAAAAAGCAGAATATTAGATCCACAAAAGTTTTCATAAATGGATTACCTCCTGTGATTTGGTGGGTAGATTAAAAAAATAGAAATTAGATGGGAAGCTATGAGTCTGACTGAATTTGTGAATAAAGCTGATATTCCGTGCTTGACAGGAATTTTTTTTTAGGGCTTCTCTCCTAAACTAAATATACCCAGAGGGGAAGAAAAACATTCAACATAGTTGGATGGGTGTGACAGTTCTTAGATACCTTGTAGCAATTCTTTGAGGAATTCAAACAGCTGTCTTTGTTTTAAAACATCTAGTCTTTATAGGACCTTAGGTAAGGTTCCAGAAACAATTAAAAGTCCACCAATCCTTTTCACCATTCCCAAAACCTCTGCTATTTATTTGAAAAGGCTTGTAAACATTGGCCTTGGGAAACCAAAGTTCTTCTTAAAGGAGCTTGCATTCCTTCCCTGTGCCTTTGAGATGTAAATGTTCTACAAACTTCAAGGAGGTAATTCTTAACAGAAGAACAAAAGGGGAAAAGGTCATTTGAAATTTAGGCAAATAAAAAATCAATGTCTTCTCCACAAATATTAGTAAAAACAAAAAAAAATCTTTAGCCATCTGAACAGATAAATTTAACTCATTTCTACTGTTCTTTTAATAGTAAGTTCTACATTTTCATACCTGTCTCATGTCTAAAATTTTAAGGTCTCTGTATGTCCGTATATGTATGCTGTAGATTTGCGATATTTTTCTGCCTCCAGATTACCAAAATTAACTTGAAAAATAGCTCTATTTAATTCACATAAAGAAAATTAAACACTTATATAAATTGAATTCTCAGAAATTAACAAAAATGGACCCATATGTTTCTCAAGTTCACATGACTTGGTATAATCTTTGGTAAATAAAAACTAGTTTAAGTTTGTTGGTTTCATTAAAATAGGTATGTCTTTAGATTTATCAACATTGAATATAATGCAGAGATACAAATTTTATTTTGCCTTGGTTTACTAGTCAAATAACTTCATGTTGTATCTCTTACAAAATTTATCAGCAAGGATAACTTAGGGTGATGGCTGGCTGTGTCTAATGTCTCATGAAGCTTTCAGTGGTAGTCTAAACATAATTATTGGAAGCCAGTGATTAAGATAGACATTAGTAGTGGTAAGAGTTTTTAGGTAAACTTTTTAACAGAGATTACATTTAACAGTATGTGTTCTTAAAAACAGTTCCCCAAATATCTTAGGTAAGTTGAAACTTTAAAGTTTTGCTAACTTAAATTCAGAGAAATTCACTGAATATCTAGATCATTTCCAAATAAGATAATATAATTACTAAACATGGGCCTATCTACTTCTCGTTGTTACAGAGGAATTAAAGAACTATTTGGGTCTCTTAGTAAACATGTCTTGTTGCATATTGAAAGACTGTACATTATGGAATGTACTCATAAATTTGGCAATCTAAAGAATGCTGTTGCAACACACAGTTCACAATTGCTTCCTTAGTTTTCACTAGAAATTAAGGTTTCTAAGGGTTAGGAATTCTAATTAATAAATGTAACTAAAACTGTTAGAAATAATATGAAAAACATCTCTAAATGCAAGAAAAGTAAGATATATGTTTCCAGTAAAAAAAAAAAAAAAGGAATAGAAATGCATTTTGTTGAATGAAAATAAAGTGAATATCTCAACATAAAACTGGTTATTTAAAAATGGAAAAGAGGAAAATCAAGACAAAATCTGAAACTTGTAGAAAGTCTGCGGAAAGGAATCTTTAGAAAGGAATTTTATGGATGGACAGGACTGGCTAAGATAAAAATTAATTTAATTGAGTGCATTTTAATATCAAAAGGCAGCTGCTACAATTTTACCAATTGATTCTGTCTATGGTAAAAGGATAACGTTTTCTTGACTATCTGTGTATTCTTCATAAGAGACTGTGAAAGGTTCTTCTTTACCTTTTAAACTAATCTACATTGAAGGCAAAGATTTTGTGTTTTTATCAAAATAATTCCCTGTGCTTTGTTATTTTTATGATCAGGTTTTTGATTATTTAAATAAACCTAGTCCTCTTGATACAAAGAAAGAAGTTTTGCTGAGAACTATGTAAACTTCTGTATTTGCCTGTGAAGTTTTGGTCTTGTCCCTTAAACAGATAACTAAGTATTATCTCACAGTGACCCATGATCAAGTGGCCAAAACGTTTTGATATTCTTGACAAACTTCCCCAAATCAAATTCTAAATGAAGTCTTTCTGACCTGGAAGAAACTCAGATATTTCAGAAGGTCCCTGGAACATTTCAAAAAATGTATTAAGCTAATTAGGCTGATTTGATATGTTAAATTATATGGGAAGTGTTGTCAAATTGAGAGGCTAAGAGAAAAATTACCAGTACTCACAACCGCAAAGAAAAGACCCCCCCCTCCGCCCCCCCCACCTCTGCCCCCCCCCCCCCCCCCCCCCCCCCCCCCCCGCCGTTTGCGAAACCAGCCAGGGCGTGCCCGGTTGTAGTCTGACATAAAGGCAGGAACCAATCAAGTTCTGCTGAATGGTTTAAAATAAAGGCAGGAACCAATCGAGTTCTGCTGAGTGTTCAAATTTAAATGTTAACCAACAACAGCTCTGTAACCTCTAAAAAAGGCCCTAACTTGTTTGTGCGGGGCTATAAAAGAAGCTGTAAGATCCTTACTCGGGGCCTCTTAGCGCCACTGGCAACCAGTGCGCGGAGGACCGGGTTGGAACCTGCAATAAACGACCCTTGCGGCTTGGCTCTGATTCTGGACTCTGGTGGTTTGTTTTCGGGGGGGGGGGGGGGGTCTCTCGAATCGGGGCATATCAAAATAAGTGATGCTAAACTTTTTTGGTTATATTTGTGTAGATATATGTTATTAATTTAAGTGTACTGGAATTTGCGTGAAATTCCTAAAAATCTGATTTGTCCTGACATAATGTTATCATTTATAATTCGAGTTGTTATCTTGAAATATTATATATCACAGAAATAACCAAATTTCCTTGTTAACTGCATTTTTAAAAAATGTTTATTTATTTGAGAGAGTGTGAGCAGGGAAGGGGCAGAAAGAGGGGGAGAGAGAGTCAGTCCCAAGCAGGCTCTGCTCTGTGAGCGCAGAGCCTAACGTGAGGCTCAATCCCATGAACTATGAGATCATGACGTGAGCTGAAACCGAGCCTGAGGCATACAAGAACGAGCCACTCAGGCACCCCTCCTGTCAACTGCATTGTAAGGAACTCTCACCAGATCTTTAACCATGGCCGTTTTTTTAACTCTTTGTCATTTACAGACTTATTGTTTTACACTGAAACTTTTGCAAAAATGTTTGGAAAATGCTTGATCTCCAAGGAGACTCATGGAAAATATTCCAAAATACAAGTTTCTAATACCTTTAAGATCATAAAACTGGATAAGAGTTTCCAGAACGTAAGGGGAAAACTGGATTCAAGCAGAACAAAAATTAGTAACATGGGACTTAATGAACTGGTAAGGATGATTATAAGTTTTGTGACTTTGTTTTATTGCTAATTTTTTAAATGTTGTGTTTTTCCAGATTTAAGAAAACTTTTCCTCTTAAGTTAGCAAGGACTTACAGCAATTTGGTAAAATGGACCTGTGTAAACAATTGAAACATTTTTTCTCCTTAAATGATCCCTCCAGAATTTGGAAACTCTTAGTGAACATTCTTATATTTTCATGGCAATCTATTTTTTTTTTTTTTTGGCATAAATTCAATAAGAATCTGTTCTCTTGGTAACAAGACATAATTGGAAACAATGAGTATATTACCAAAGTTTTGACTGGAATGTCATATTTTAGAGAGGTATGCATAGACTCAGATTATGACCAGACAGCTTTAAGGAAGAAAGGTGACTTAATGGAGTCAATAAAACTTCTTGAAAAAACATCCTGGTAGCTTGTTTACAGGATTCCCGGCAGCCATACCAGGTAAGCAAGGATGGTTACTTCCCAGCAGGTGAAGAAACCTCAGGATATTTGAAGGACTTCAAGAAGAGAGAAATTTACCCCAATCTATTGCTATTGCAAGCAATTCCAGTGGCAAATTCTTGGATTGGCATCTTGGCCTTGAGAAGCTTTGGAAAAGTTCAGTCTGAAACTCCTTATGAAAAGTTTCAGCAAAACAGATTTAAGAAGAGTCTATACAGTCAACCACTATCTTTGTTGGACTTATGTAAATAATCAGGCCAAGTTTATTGAAACTAGGTTTGTTCTGCAAACAAATTAATCTTAATTTGGCTGTCTTTAGTAGAAATCAAGGTGATTTAAAAGAGAATAATTATGTTTCAATAACACACCTTTGTGAATATTAGATTCTAGTTCTGATTAATTACCTTGAGGGTTTGTTGTTTACCTATAAACTAGATGGAATCCTGAATTCTTCTGGTTTCCTCAAATATCTGGCTATGACTCTCCAAACTAATGTTTCCACTTGGAATCAAACTAATCACTGAGAACTAAAACTGCCTTTTTCCCCCCACAAAGCTCTGCAAAATGAAGCTAGATCACTTCATATACACTTCAGAGAAACCACCACAATAGCTCATGTTTAGATAATCTTCATGCCTATTGCTGTGTGGGCCACTCAGAAAGTTTACCTAAACAACCAATGACATCACTGGAGATATTCAAACTGCAAAGATGCTTCAGCCCCTACCTCTAGAAATGTCTTCTCTCCACTGGCTGCCTTCAGGATTCAAGATTGATTTTATAGTCTGCTCCAATCATTAACCTCTGTTTTTATTTCACTTCCATAGAAATGCCTTTTTAAATGCCTCATTTCTCACACAAAATAGGCCTAACTTTGGGAGCCCACCTGCAAGACCCACCTGCTGAAATAAGACACAACTGTTTAACTAAACTGACCTATTCTCAGGACTGTGACACTGGTTCTGTGAGATATGAAGCAATCAATCTGTCAGCTTAGCTTCTGGACTGTGAAACTTCTCGGGGAATTTTCAAAGGTGCGATAGTAGGGGAACAGAATTTGCCACCCGCAAATATGTCTCTTTGGCATACGAATTACTTTTAGGAAACAACAGACATAGGACAAGTTCTGAGAATCAAGTAGAAGTTACCCTTTTTTAAGAGACACTGGCATGCATAAGGAAAATCTCCATTTGTAAGTGTGTAGGCTTCCTTATACCAGGAAGCGATGGATGAGTCTAAATCTGTAAAAATTCTTCCCAATGAAGAAGACAAGGGCTTAACTCTGCATAAGAACCTTACCCTTGTTTATTATGCTTTTCCTGATAACCTCCCATAACTGACACTTTGACCTCATCTTCTTTTGTCTTTAGCTGAAGGTGGTATTGAAGGTGATGGTTTTGGCTGTTTTGGGGGGAGTTACTCAGTTTTCTTGGGCCTCTACCATGTATACAGGAGGTATGCATATTATTAAACTTCTGATACTTTTTCTCTTGTTAATCTTTCTTAAATCAATTTCATTATGAGAAAAGCCAAAGAACCTAGAAGGGAAGAAGGGAAAACTCTTCCACCCCTACACCATCCAGGGACATCCCAAATCTGAAACACATGTCTTTTGGGGATTAAAAAAAAAAAAAAACTTAGACAAATAAAAGGAAAGACATGCCACTATAAAACAAGACAGAATTATGAAAATAGTTCTATTTGTCTGTTGGCAACTCTGGCAACACTGAACTTCCCTATTACATAGATATAAAAAGAGGTGTTCTACTATCCACCTGCCTTTGTGGTTTTACTGATGTGCTTCAAGTACATATACGAATGTATAGCCAGGGGTAAGGAAAAGAAATATTATAGATTTTTAGTATTCTCCTGTTGCTATTCACTAGGTGTTATATAACTTAGGACCAGGAATTTATAGAGCTTTAACTTTAAAGAACTGATTTTTAACCACCATTCAATTAAAGTTAGTACAATGACTTTGCATAATACATACATGAAATAATTAGTGAAGATGGTTCTTAATTTAAAGGATGTTAAACAGCTTGTAGACATCTGGTAACAAGCTGAAATGGGTCATTCAAAATTTATCTAACTAAATTAAGGGGGAAAAATGTTTCTCCTCCCAGGTTGGCATGTCACAAGATAACTAAACCGACTTAGTAGGCTTGCCTGGGAATCCTTAGCTGTCAGTGGTGAATATGCAAAGGGCCAGCAAATTAAATCAACCTGCCAAACTGTCAATTTCAAGCCTCATGACTGCATGAAAATAGCATCACTGGAAGAAATCAAGCATTGCCTTCTTTTGGGTTTCCTGGCACCTATTCAAATACTCATGCAGTTGTGGCTAATTTTGCATGCAAATTTCAGTCAATAAGCTCAGAACAAGACCTCCCAAGATATTTCAAAGGATCTGACAGTATTTTTTCTGAATACCAAATCGACAGTAGTTGAAATTCAATCTCCATTTGCTGGTGCTTTACATATGCACAGTGTCCCCACCACAGAGCTAAGTTAATGAGAGCCTTACCTGCTTTCACTCACATCCTCCCAGCCGTCCTTGCTGAGGTTCTCAAACACATTGCTCATAACCTTGATGGAGTGATTGAGAACAGTGTGGTAACGGCCCACAGGGCACTTTTTCTTGGCGGCTTTAAATTTAACCTTGGTAGTGGTTGTCTTACAATCATATTGTCCAGATCTCACTTCCGTGGTGGCCATCTCAGATTTAGCTTTGTCTGCTAATTGCTGCAGTTTCTCCATTGAATTCTTCAGCTCTTCATTTTCATTTCTCAAACCATTAGCTTCTGCCACTTGTCTCCTTAGGGAAGTGACTTCTCTCTCCAGCTCACTGATTTTTACTTGAAGTCCAGCTTTATCTTTTTCTACTTCTTTACTCCCCCTTTGTAGCTGTTCTAGCTCTTTTTCCCTGTCCTCTGCATCTTCCTGTTGCTGCTTTAAGAGTGATTGCAAGAAGTCATTTTCTTTCATTAATTTTTTATTCCCTTCTTTTAATTTTCTTGACCTTTTCTCAAAAGATTTTAGCCGACTTTCCAATTCAATGACCTAAACATTAGAGTTTAATTTATTCTTTTAAAAGTCCAAAAACCATAATCTGCTGTATATTTTTTATCATTTCTAACTTATGAAAATAAAATTACACTTAGCACAAGGACAAAATAAATCTAAAGTACTTAATTTCTAAATAATTCTAAGGTGGTGTAGATAAATACATTATAAAATGCAATAATACATCTGTTAAATAAAGGACAGATGGTAAAAGAAGTTAAAATTCTACACAAAGTGACACAGAACTAAGTATGCTAATAAACTTTGCAGTTTTCTGAGATAAGCACTTTAGCTATGTAGTCTAATTATTGTGAAAAAATATTTTCAGAGAAAAAAACAATTTATACAAAATCTAAAAATAGATACATAGAGAAACTTTATTAATAAAATAACAATTTTCTTCAATATCTAACAATCATATGAAAAAATGGTTACCTAGTTAAAAAAATAATCTACCAAGTCTACTTTATTCTAAGTGAGAAAAATGTAATTTTAGCAGTCATGAGGTCCTTAGTTTATACAATAAGGAAACATTTACCAAAAAAAGTCTAACAACTTAAAATTACAATTATTCCAATATTGCATTAATTTATTTCAACAAACAATGTTCATGTTGTAGGACAAAGAAATGAAAACATACAATTTCTGACCTTAAGAGATTTCAAAAACTATTTGGAAAGAAAGGCACATGCGTAAATAAAACTGATTAAGGACAGGATCTAAGTGCCGTAAGTCTGGGCAAAAAGGACAAAGCAATTAATTCTAAGCCATGAATATGAAACTTTCAAAGAGTTGATTTCAGCTTAAATCTTGAAAAACAAATAGTCACTATTGTTTGTAAAGTACAGTTTACGGAATGGCTTCATAAACATGATCTCTCTAGATCATCCCAAAACCATGTGAGGTAAGTAGAGCCAACAATTATCTTCCCAGAAGAGGATACAGAGGGTCTGAAAACTTAAATAATGCAGAGAGGTAAACATTCTTTGAACTGGGATTCAAATTCAAGATTTTGCGCCCCTCACAGTATTCTACAAGCTATGTGGGGAAGAAGAGTCGCCCAGATACACATGGGAAATGAACAAAGGACTGGAGTCAAGCAAGAAATCTAAATGATTGGGAAACTATATAGACTCATTTTTACTTTTAAAACAATTCTTCAAAGGTGAAAACATATTTGATGTATTGAAAACCAAGGATATAAAATATTCCAGAAATCTGCAAGATGAAAATATGCACATATTTACCACTTTCCAGTTTACTGGATTTAGTTAAGGTGGTGAAGATGTAAGCTGTTTCCTAAACATTACTTTCAGTCATTTCTGATTTACCTGTACTTCTACACCCCCTATTTTCTTGTGAGGTCGACCTTCTTCATTTAATTCAACAGATTTTACTGATTAGTTATCCTGTCCCAGGACATGGATATTTCCCAACACAATATTAAGAATCTCATCTAATTTAAATTTGCTTTTCTGTAATATGATACATTCCCTTACTGTTAGATCTATGTCTTTATAGGGCTTACTCTTGACCTGGAGTAGAGGTATATGAAAGAGCTTGTATCAGACTATTGCAGACCTCTGTGCATATATGCAAGAGAAATTCTATTGTTCCTTTTCAATGCAAATACTTCACTGAAGAGCTGGATAAAGTGACAAAAAATACAGTGTTCAAGAACACATGAACTCTGGTTAAAAATCATTTACTTTTTCAAAATCATTGTATGCCAAATTTTATTCTCCATTTAGTAAACACTACTACCAGATAGGGAATATCACCTTTTTACAACCTCTTCAGTTTCTTAGTGGTTTTAATCACTGCAAACAATAGTATACTTTTCATATATATATTTTAAAATATTTCAACAGGTTAATTCCATGGTGGAGTAAATAGAATAAACTGTATTTTTTAAAATCTATTTTGTGGAAGTAAGCAATTATACTGTTTTTAAAAAAATTGATTTTGACAGTAGTGATACAAAAATATTAAGAAACAGTATGGTCTTGGGGATATTGAATATTTTCTGTGCTATATCTTACTTCCAGCTCAGGTTACTTTAACCTGGTAAAATATTTAACCTATTTTAAAGTTTCCTTATCTGTGAAATGGGATTAGTAACATCTGTCTTGTAGATTATAAGTATTGAACATGATCATACACCACAATTCCTCATAGACAGTGAGTTCTAAACAGTTTATCATCACCATTACCACCTCATTATTGTCTCTATTATTATTATTAATCATAACAGCTACTTAATAAAATTACTTGAGCTGAAATATAATTACTTGCATTAAATATTGCTGAATTAGATCAAATTAAATCAACTTTGTACTTTTGATTAAAATATGTTATGAACAAATGTAACAAACACCTTAAGTATGAGATTTCAATTCTGGAAATTAGCATTATCTTTTTCTTTTGACTAAAATCCATTTATGTTAGGTACAACTCATGAAAATTTTATATAACACTGGAAAAATGTCTGTTTAAAGTCTGTTACATTTAAAATGTTTAAGTATGTTAACTGCCTAAAGTGAATCTATGTTTACTCATAAGAACTGGTCAAAATTAAGCTCATTTAAGTTTAAAATGGAGGACAAATAACAAAACAGAGACACTACTTCCCATAGTCCATAGCACATATTAAAGTGTTGTTCAAAGTACACTCTTAAAATTGTTGTTAACCTGATGTTAAGCCTCCAGAAATAGAAAAGAAAATTTCAATATATATTTGAAAATGAAAGCCTAGGGATTTGTTAAAGGTATTTGATTTTTCTGTAAATCAGCTCAAGTGCATACTTTTCCTCCAGTACTGATCGTTTAAATAATTTACCAGAAAGGTAGTTCCTTTCAAAACTGAAATAAAACACTTGACTTTGTAAAGTGTCTATAATACTTTGCTAGGGCTGCCATAAAAAAATACCATATTGGGTAGCTTAAACCCTAATAATCATTTTAACTTAACTGACTCTTTGAAGACACCTCATTTCCAAATATAGTCACATGCTTAGATGCTGGTGATTAGGACTTTGACAGGATAACATTGGTCGGGGGACTCAACTCATACCATAATAGTGTGAAATATTAATATATTATTAAAAAATCATCTTATATGTTTCATTTCTACTATGTAAGTAAATACCGTTTTCAAGTTGTTACTATCTTTTAATCCTATTTTGAATGAGTTTACAATACATCCTTTTAAAATAAGGAAACCCAACTAAAAATGGTTAAATCATGACTCATACAATTACATTAGGTTAATATAAAAAAAAAAGTGGCAAATTAGTATGGTCCAATGCAAATAATTCCTGTTGGGTTTTAAAGACTTAAAATGGATTTCTGGATCCACTATGGTAGTAGCCATAGGTGGAAAGAAATAACAGATTTCCTCAGGGTTCCTACCCTAAGATAGTGGTAGATAGTAGCACAGTATTATATAGCCAGATTAAATTATACAAACCCCAGCAAACAAAAATATTGTTCTGAAACAAAGAAGCTATTCAAACTATATGACATTCCAGTTGATAATGTGTAATTTCAATTATATATTTACCTTAAGATAAATGAATGTGAGCATTTCTTGTTCTGTATGTTATTGTGGTAACCTGATATGTGTTACTCAGTATTGAGATGACAGCCTTTGTTACCTGACATATGGCAAGTGTTAGAAGTATAAGGGATCACATCAACTGTTGTAAATTCCTAGATTTCCTATAAGTCAAGTCACAGATGAAACAAATATAAGTAGCAGCATTAATATTTCTGTTTATATATTTGTGTATTTCCAGCTTTATCTAAGTATCTAGTGTAGCAAATGACAAACCAGTTATAGGATGAAAACATTTAAAGAAAATTTTGGGGGTTCCTGAGTGGCTCAGTTGATTAAGCATCCAACTTTGGCTCAGGACACGATCTCACCATTCGTGAGTTCGAGCCCCACATCGGGTTCTGTGCTGACAGCTCAGAGCTTGAAGCCTGCTTCAGATTCTGTGTCTCCTTCTCTCTCTGCCCCTCCCCCACTCACATTCTGTCTGTCTGTCTGTCTCTCTCTCTCAAAACTAAATAAACACTAAAACAAATTTTTAAAGAATATTTTCCTTTATAACAATAACAAAGAGGCTAAAATGCAACCAAGCCAACTTAATGGATCTTGATAATAATATGTTTATATACAAAAATATGAATTAAGTATAAAATTGTAAAGATCAATGTTAAGATTTAAAGAACATTTTATTATTAATTACAGACATGATGTAAAGTGACTACAGGGTTTATACAAGTGGGTCTATTAAAGCAGGGAGTGCTATCCAAAATTATATGGTCATAAATTTCTATCTAAAATGAGATGGGTCATGTATATTTTTAAGTTTAAAATTAAATGATAAACATGTTACCATTTTACTTTACCGAAGTTAAAACTATGCTCAGTTTTAATCATTTAAATATTTTAAACCTGTATGCCTTTTGAAGTATAACAGAGTCTCATCATGTTCCATTTTAAAGTTAAATTGCTAAATTATAATTAATAAGCACATATAGTATACATCTTTTTAATTTCCATTGTCATTCTCTTCATTTCATCTTTGAGATATTTTTAATCTATGTCAACAGAAGCACAAGTGTTTGCACATTTATTTCACTAACATTGATTTTTTTAACCCATTTTGGCAAGCCAATGATTTTGAATTATGAATTTAAATTAAGGATGCACACAAGGTTTAAGTTCATGAGCCCTCGTTTTAAACTATAATCCTTTATGTTAAAATTCAGATTTAACTTCCTCAGCTCAATATCTTAAAGATTGCACTACCTTCTGCCATGTCTGCTCCGACATTTCTTTCCCATTCTTCTCTGGAGTACTCTTCTTGACCCCATCATCTTCACCATATCCACAGAGTTGTTCTGGTGGAGAATAAATAATATATTATGGTAACTCATATAATGCTGAAACACTGTCCTGTCATTTTAAGGAAAAAGGTTCTGCTTCCTCAATTATGAATACTCTAGCCTATTTTATTGTCAAGTATTTGGCTAGAAACTAAATGGTGACCTTTTCCAAGATTTTCAGTCACATAATTACGTATCTTTGTAGCGTCTTTTTTTTCCCCCAGTGTAAGATTTTCAAAGGTACAACAGATCTTCAGGTTAACAATGCTATACTTTTATTCCTATTTTCATTCTTTTGTAGACTATTCCCTCTTTGCCTTAAAAGCAGAATTCACTGCCTTCTTATCTACACAGTCACTACTAGTTTTGTTCTCTGGATCTTGTTCCCTGCCAGGAGGATCAGAGTGATTGCTGAACAAAGCAAACAGTACCCGAATTAGGGTGGACTGAAACTGTAACAGCCCCTACCATCCCCTTTTCTTCAGGTAAAAGATCACACAGTAGGCAGAGTAAACCATAAAAATCTAATTTCCAGGAAAACTGTCACTGTATAACACACAAAAACCCAGATAACAGGTGAAGTTGTTTCTATAAATGATTCCTATATACTGACGATGCATTTGACTACCACAACCTTTCAACCAAGCAAAAATGTACAAGCAAGATATCAAAATTAAAGGAAAAAAATAATCATAAAATTTCAGTTAACATTATTAAAATTTAAATACACTAAAACTTATAACAAATGTTTGCTAATCAGATAAATTATTGTGACAAATTTAATATTTTATTATTGAATTATTTTTAGGATACAACATTTCTTAAAGAATTAATAGAAGGGCAAAAAGAATACACAAAGCTAAAAGGATGCATATCTGTGTTAGACTGAGGTGATTTTGCTTTAAAGTATGCTTGGCTGCTGTAGGTCAGTGTAAAACTTTGATTTATCAACAAAGGAAAAAGAAAACAATATTATTCTCAGTAGAGTAGAAATCCTCTTGGTATAAACAGTGACTAACAAGTTTGTTAGAGTGAATTAGGCATTTCTTTTGTCTTTGAAACATGACATATCCAATTAAAACTTCTGTACTCATGAAATAAATAGAACACTATCCTAAGGATAATAAAAGCTAGAATAGGTAGAATTTGCCACCTGGGGAATATGTACCTTTACCTTGATAATAATCTGTTGGTTCCCAAGTTTCTTTTTCTAGTCCCCTAACACCATGGTGCTGAATTCATTTACAACACTCTTTCAGCAATATAGAAATAATATGCAAATACAATTCAGCTGTTCAAGTCATTTAAATATCTGCTATAGTTCTAAGTGAAATATTTACTCTTAAAAATAAGAGGAAAATAGTTCTATGCTCAAAGAGCATAGAATGCTAAAAATAGCTAAATAATTCCAATAAAATAAATGCTGAAGACTGATTTAAAAATGAATTGGATTGCTGCTTTGTGCTCCCGTGTGTGAGCAAAGTCCACTGGTGGACTGGTTGACCATGCTCACGTGTGGTTTTCTGTCAAAAACTTTAGTTTCTCACCTTCACAGGATTTATAAAGAGTATTCAAATAGCTAGGCCCAGGTGATGGGGAAGAACAAGGAGCCCCCTTTGCCCCTTGATTCTCCTCCCCTTCGAGGATCTCAGGATTTGAGAAATGAACCAAGAGGACCTAGTTAGAAATATGCACTTCTATTTTTGTCCTATGGTAGATGTATGAGCATGTTTCACCTTGCTGGAGATTTATCTTTAATGTTTTAGTTTATAAAATTCATTCTGATTTATATTCTTTCCCAGGAGTTTCTTCCCTCTCCACTTTTTAACATTTAATACTGTTTATTCATAATTGTTTAAACTTATCCTATCTTCCATGTTTTTCTCTTCTCTTAATTCTCTTAGATTACATTAACAAATTAAATTCTTCTGCAATGTTTTCTCTTTGTAGATTCTTTTAGCTATTTTATCAAATTATTTTTAAAACTTATTATCATTATGAAGGATTGCAGAATATGACTTAAAATATGCCACTTCAGTATAGTGATTCTTTTGAGCAGTAGGTACTTGAAAAACAGCAAATGCTTTTGGTTAATACTTTCATATCACACTATAGTAGATTATTAGTCAGCAAATGCTTACTCCATCATCCTCTACCTTCATGGGTGGAGTACAGATCTCTACTCCACTGATGTTGAGGTTGGCCATATGAATTACTTTGCCTAAAGGAATGTGGGAATAAATAAGAATGTGCCTGTTATAAGCCTAGAACTTAGGTATTTCTGAACCTCTCCCCTTGGAAGCTTCCAGTGTCTGCTTTGAAAAGAACATGCCAGAGAGTCCCTGCCCTGCTCAGCCTGGGCCCAAGACTGAGACATGTGGAATCATGTGAACTCAGTATGCTTCAGACAAACAACAGAACTGCAGCCTGAAGCACATCTGCCCAGCTGATCTGCAGAAACCATAAACAAGAAAAATCCTGTGTATTGTTGCAAGTCATTGAAATTTTGTGGTCATTTATGCCGTAGCAAAAGCTGTCAGGTACAGAAATTGATAACTATAAGTGAATGCTGCTATAATAAAAATCTAAATTATGTGGCATTGACTTGGGGATGGGTAATGGGTGCCAAAGAACACGTTTCAGAAGGCTGAGAAAACGGTGCTTGTGTTATGCAGTGGCCAACATTTGGCAAAATGCCATTTGACAAAACACAGAAGACAAAAAATGTAGCTAATAAATTTATAACAGTAAGTGAGGAATATCCAGGGTAGAATGCTGACAGCATGAGTTGGTTGTTACTGGCTGCACTTGACTAGGTTTCAAGAAAAGAACTGAGTTCAAAAAGGAAGCAGCCACAGGCATATAGAAGTGCATACCTTCCATTACTTTCAGGATTGGAAATGAAGGTGTTTCTCACCATATCAAAGGAGCAGCCACTGACACATTGGCAGGATAAAGGCCAAATCTAAGATGTTGATATTGAGACATGGCCTCTGGGTTTGACTGTCATGCCTGTTACTGACAATCTCTGAAAGTAATAATGGGATGCTTAGTAGATCCTTTCAGCTGGACAAAGGACTTCTAGGAAGTTTATGGGTAAGGGCCTAAAAAGTCTAAAAGTGCTCCCCAATCCTCCACAGGAACTTATACAGAGAAGACATATGAATTGTTGGTAGCTGTATTTAATAAAATGACTTATTTTAGCCAAAGAATGTGGATAAAAGTCACAACGTGCCAGTTCTAAATCAAGGCTTAAAAGGCTCTGCATGTTTATACTTGTCCTTTTGTGGCCAAGAAGCAGAAATAAACTCCACTTGTAGCCTAAAAAAGAGCTGGACCAGATGAGCTGGACCAGATTGTTTCAGCCAATCCACAGACCCACATAACAACGACAACAAAAAATTATGTGTGTGTGTGTGTGTGTGTGTACTTGGACTTGCTATAGTTTCTGAGCTTTCACATTTGTTTGTTTCATCCTTTTATTAATAAACAGCTCTTCAGCTTTCAATGAAAAATACCATAAACAGTGGTTTTATGAACATACTCTTGTATTTGTAAAGATTGAGGATTCCTGCTCCAAGCCTAATCCTATAGGTGATTTCTTAGGCCTGAACATAGGTATTATATGCTTTACCTGGCAGGCCCTATGAGGGAAAGCTGCCCCCCCCCCCCAACCAGACCTGGCACACAGCCAATAGACTGCGGTCCCTGAAGGGAGTTTATAGTCAAGGGCTCAGGTTCCCCCTGCCAACCACATTCTTATGCATGTCTCTGTTCCTGCCTTGTGTACCTCCATTAGGCCTCCAGGTGAACACCTCCTGACTGGCAGCCCTTTGGCTGAGGCCTTCCTCAAGTGCCTCTGTTGAGATGTCCTTATTTGTTTGCTGGGGTGGGGGGTAACCTTAAAGACATTTTTCTTGCATCTGACTCAATACCCAATACTTTTCTTCTCCCAGCCCTCCCTTCCTTTCTCCCCCAAGACTCAGGTCAATAAAAATGCAGGAGACTTTTGCTCAGAGCTCCTTTGGCTGTAAGACAACCCCTCTGTCTGTGCTGATCCATCTGATCCTCAACTAGCAGGCAGTTCCAGGGGGAAGATGGAACAGAGAGAGTTGATGCTTTCTCCACTTTAGCCTCTTGCTTATATAGTAAGTGATTAAAGGCTTGACTGTTACTTTCATTTGGCTTATTATCTTAAATCAGCTACATAGACACCTGGCAGCTCAGATCTCTCCAGCTTCTAACAGAGATATTGTGGGATTGTAGCAGATTCATTACACTATGAATTGTAATTTTCAGTAAAGAGAAATTTAGTGTGACAGCGGTTAAGGTGCTTGTGCGGGAAGTTAGAGGAGACAGAACTGATTTGAGAGGAAAGGTAATGAGTATTTTAAAAAAAAACATGCAAAACTTCTGAAATCTTTATAAAAATAGGCAGGGGAAAACAGGTAGCAGGAAATAAGAAAATACACCTGGTACATGGAGAAAGGTTACTATCCCTATAGATTTGGGATTTTAATCCAGGGAAATATGTTCAATGACAATAAAAGTAAGTACCAGAGACACTAGATTTACCTGTCCATGTGGAACAACTAAAACTAGAGAATAAGAGATGAAAAAAATGGTTCTCAGACATTGGGTGTCTAAGACACTGCAAAGTAGTCAGCCCTAAGGGCAAACAAATGAAGTGAATCCAATCCTTTTTCCCACTTATTGCCTGGAGCACTTCCAGGCTACAGCACAGAAATGGGGCACTAAATGGGTCTGGTATTCTTCCTAAATTGAAGTGACAGATCCCAGAGTCCAGACAGACCAAGGAAGCTGGACTTTGCAGGATACAGTGCCAAGGAACAGAAATCTGCTCGGACACAGGGAGAGCTCCGAAGGTCTACAGGGGGTCCCCCTCAAGTCTTCAGCTAAGTACAGATCAGCACAGGCGTGTGTGTAAACAGCCCAAAGAAAGAACCACCTAAAAGGATTAAAGGAAATAATCTCCAAAAGTCACACAGGCCCAAGAATAGTTCATTCTCCCAATAGGAGAGAGTAGGAAAAAAAAAAAAAAAAGACATGTTATGTATTGTTTTAAAAAAGATAAGAATGACAGGTGAATTCTCACTGAAAACACTTTAAGCCAGAAGATAATAGAGTAAATTTGTTTTTTAGTATCAAAAGAAAAAAAAAAACCCTGCCAATGCAGAATTCTATACTTAGTGAAAAGATCTTTCAAAAATAAAGACAAAATAAAGGTTGCTTTTTCAGGTATAAAAAAGCTGAAAGAAGTCATCACCAGCAGATGTGCGCTATAATAAATATTAAAGGGAGTCCTTTAGGAAAACAGAAAATAATATCAACTGTAAGTCTGGATCTACAGGATTCCCAGGAAGAAAATAAAAAGCAGCAGAAATAGTTCTTAGTAAAGATAAGAACCACCAGACTGGTGACAGCTAAAGCCAGATATTTAAAATCTCTGAGATCACCCCTTGCAGGACAGGAAACACTCTCCAGCAGGTGGAGTGAAATGGACATTTAACAAAATACAGATTTAGGATCCAGTCTGGAAAAAAACACAATTAAAGAAAGAAAAGAACTTGCCAAAAACCTGAATTTAATAAAATACAAGCTCAGAAAAGAAATAATAAGACATCCAAAATTAGTGGGAATTTGAAGAGTTGTAGATTTAATATAAATACTAGAAAGAACAAAGGAAAGAATATACATATAATATATAAACTCTCTCTCTCTCTCCATATATATGGGGAGAGGGAGAGGAAAAGTAAGAGAAAAAGTAAGCAAATACGAAGATTACTGACATCCTTGAACTGCAGTATTAAAAATGCAATATGCAAAAACACATTTCCTTGTAATGCAGGAAGATCTTAATTGACAAATAATAAATTACATGGATAATCCAAAAATATGATTTAGAACAAAGTATATCAAGACATCTTCTATTTAAGTTTTGGAACATCAGGTTGAAAAAAGTAAAAATTCAGGCATTCACAAAGCAAAAGGAAGTCATATCCAAAGAAAGGAGTGAGGAACTGGAGGAAGGGCAAACCTGACACCTCTCCATAATATATCTCCACAACAAGCTTTCATTCTAAAAAGTGAATAATATCTAGAAAGTTCTGAGGGGAAAAAAAAGTGTGACATGATACAATTATACCCAGCCAATTTATCCATTGACTGTAAAAACTGTTGAAACATATTTTCAAACATCTAAGCTCTTACAAATATAGCTACTTTGATCCCTTCTTGAAGTTTCAGTTATATCTGGTGAACCAAAAAAATAAATCTTAATAAAGAATTCGTGAATAGAAAGATGATGGTTTTAAAACTGTGATGAGTACTGAGCACATTGCATATAAAAATAAGACTTTAAACCTGGGGAAATTATTGTTGCAATATGTTAAATTATAGACTTTGATAAAATTAAAAGTTTATTTAATGAACAAGACTCAAGCTGTGGGGGAAATAAAATAAAACTTTTTGTTTTTATTTCCATTTTTTTAAATGTTTATTTTTGAGAGAGAGAGAACAAGCATTGAGTAGGGAAAGGGCAGAGAGACAGGAGGACATAGGATCCAAGCACCAACAGGGCAGAGCCTGATGTGGGGCTCGAACTCATGAACCATGAGAAAAATAAAATGTATTTTAAAAATAACTTGTTTTCATTTTGCATGACAAGATATTAATTTTTAATATGCCCTGAAATTGAAATACATGCTTTAAAAAATACAAAGTAATTCATCTTCAATATTTTTAGGATCTTTCTTTTTAATCTTAGAGGGAAGTTTTAGAAATTAACATCTATTGACGTAATGAAACATTTACCTAAAGTTCAACAGTTCTTTTATGATTATATCTGTTTCTTTTTATTTGGATTGTTCCAAATAAAGTAATATGTAATTATCTTTTTTTTAAAAAAAAAATGTTTATTATTTATCTTTGAGAGAGAGAGACAGAACATAAGCAGGGAAGGAGCAGAGAGAGAGAGGGAGACACAGAATGTGAAGCAGGCTCCAGGCTCCTAGCTGTCAGCACAGAGCCTGATGTAGGGCTTGAACCCACAAACAGTGAGATCACGACCTGAGCTAAAGTCAGACAGCCAGTTGAGCCACCCAGATGCCCCTATGTAATTATCTTTTTAAAAAATAGCATATATTATGTTTTTCTGTTTGCACAATTTATCTAACTAGTCTTCTTTATATGTAAGTATTAAGAGATATTTGATTTGATAATTATTTAAGATTGAAATTTTGATTTTTAAATGATGGAATTAAGATGTTTTGTCTTCTTTTATTCTTTCTTATTGCTTGAATATTTGTAAGTATGCATACTTTTTCCAGAAACAATAAAGTTATTACTTTTTATAATTTTATTTACTTATTTTGAGACAGAAGGAGAGAGAGAGAGAGAGAGAACGAACAGGGGAATGGCAGAGAGAGGGGGACAGAGAATCCGAAGCAGGCTCCATGTTGACAGCAGAGAGCCTAATGAGGGCCTTGAATTCACAAACTGTGAGATCATGACCTGAGCCGAAGTTGGATGCTTAACCAACTGAGCCACCCAGGCAACCCAATAAAGTTATTTTTAAAAAGTAAACTGAGGATAAAATCTTAGAGAACCCCAAAAGGTAAGGAATAAGTGGAAGGAAATTCCAGTGGAAGAAACAAAGAAAATACAGGGAAGCACAGTATGAAGGTAAAACAAAGGAAAACCAGTGTTTCAGTGGTGTAAAATAGATATCTCAAATGCTGTCTTTGACAAGGCACCAGTGACCTAAGAGCAACTGGAACAACAACAGTAATTGGGACAATAGAAAGATGAGTGGTATATGAAAACCTGTTAAGTATAAATTATTAAATTAATTGTTAATTATAAATTGTCAACACCTAAAAAGCATAGGAGTAACAACAAAGCTGCAGTTAAATTAAACAAGGAGAAATCCTTCATATCAATCTTATTTACTTTTTTTTAATGAGATACCACAGTATGGACTGAAGTCATATAGTAAATACAGTTATCCTGATTTTAACAAAGGAACAATACTTCAACTGGAACAGATACATTTGCTCTTACTAAACAGTTTTAGGCTAGTGGTCAATCAGGTGGCAGATCTGCAGACCTCCAAGTTTCTTTTTAACTCTATTATTTTGATTCCAGGACAACAGAGGAGCACTAAATGAGTTCCAGAAAAATGTAATGTCAAACAAAAATATAAATGAATTATTGAGGATAATAACTCTATATAATCTATAAAACTTTGAACAAACATAAATAGTAAAACTTTACTGATGAACCAAAGAATGAACATCTCTTCTCCTTATCAAATATCTCTTTAGAATTTTTAATGAATTATAAAGCTGACTTTTAGGTGTTCTATTTGATTTTCTTGTGAAAGGTAAAAATGTTAATGACATATCAGAAAGTAAAGCAGTGGAAAGAGGGGGAACAAGGATAAGATTCTTACAAGAAATTGAAAATAAAACATCAAGTACTGGATAATTTAAAAATGCCTGCATTAAATATTTAGTCTTACAAAAAAATGTACCTTCTCTTTTCTCTCCCATACATGTGTTCAATTCTCGTATTGTTGCCTTATCAATAGATATACGTACTTTAAGTTTATCCAATTCTTCTTGAAGATTCATCCTATGAAAATTAACACAATAAATGATTATTTGAAACATGTAAGTTACTGAATAGTGTAGCAAACAGATAAAGGTAGTAAAGATATTTAACAAAATATGAATTAGGCAATAGTAAAAAAAGAAAAATATATCATTATTAATAAATCCTAACAATTAAAATTGAATTTTAATGAGAATCTGGAAAAAATGTTTTAAGTAAGTGATTTTTAAATTTATCTAAATAAACATGCTAAATACTTAAAAACATAGCTGTATTTTTAAAAAATGAGTTACCCAATCATTTTTTTTCTAAGATTTTATTTTTAAGTAATATCTACACCCAATGTGGAGCTCAAACTTACAACCCCAAGATCAAGAGGTGCATGCTCTACTTAGTGAGCCAGCCAGGTAATACACTTTGTACCAAACACTTTTTAACAAACAGATATACTATGCAAATCATAATACAAATATTAATACATACACTGAAAGCAAAGTTAGTACATTTCTAGATGCCAAGAAAAGACAAAGAACTCTTACTAGTAAAATGGAATTGAGCTACCCTGGTGAGAGACTGGATCAAATACCACCCATGGAGACCTCAGACCTTCAGACCTGAATGGAGATGGAAGTTTATGCCCAAGGTCCTTCATGGCTGAGAGACAAAACTGGGCTAACTGTAGTAAGCTTGCAAACAAAAATTTTCTGAGTGAAACATGAATATCTGAGCTTATTTTGTTCCATTAAAACAGGTAAGCCTAGGGGTGCCTGGGTGGCTCAGTTGGTTAAATGTCCAACTCTTCTCTTGATATCGGCTCAGGTCATGACATGAATGACAGTCTACATATCACCCCACCCAATAAAGGAGAATGCACAATAAGGAAAATGAAACAACAGAACAATTTAAAATGAGTTTTTATAAAATTAGAGTTTTGAAAATGTTGATAAAAAGGAAAAAGAGGTGACAAACGTTTATTTTAAAAAACATAACTCATTACAAACTAAGGAATGTATTAAATAGCACACAAAGCTAATGAAAGCTGATAAAATTATAGACAACACAAAGAAACAAAAAGGAGGAAAAGAGTAACAATATATAAAGTGTGTTTGAATAAGAAGCCCAAAAAGCATCTAATAGAAATTTTCAAGGAGAGAATTGAGAAAGAGTGAAATTAATATTCAAAATACAATGGCTGAAAATTGAGAGCTGATGAAAAATGTGAATTAGTAGATTAAGAGAGTATCACAAATTTCAAACAATAAATAAAACTATACTCATGGTTAGAAACACAGGAACACTGTAGGATACCAAAGAAAAAGACAATCTTAAAATCAACCATATTGAGAAGAAATGTTAATTAACAACTAAAGAACTTTGGAGTGACAACAGACTTCTCACAGAAACAAACAAAAAAAGCAGAAGAAAAATAAGTAATATTTTCAACGTTCAAAGGCTTACTACTCATAGATCCTAGATGAAAGAACTATTTCATTTAGGTGGAAAAAGACCCTTCAAAGTCAACATATGAAACAAAATAGGCAGTGATGATTAAAAACATTTGTAAATGTGTACATGGAAGTAAATATTTATCATGTGAAGCCATCATAACAATAGCTAAGTGAAGGTAGAAATAGAATATGGTAGAACTAAAATCTGAAAAATAAAATGATATAAGATCAAGAGAAGGGTCAGTGTTAAAGTATTTTAAGAACCCTGTACTGTTGGTGAGGATATAAGTACTAATGAACTTTAGTTTGTCAAATAAACAGTGTATAATTTCAGGGCACCTGGGTGGATCAGTTGGTTGAGCGTCCAACTCTTAATTTCAGCTCAGGTCATGATCTCAGGGTTGTGGGATCGAGCCCCAGGTCAGGCTCCAAGCTGAGTGTGGAGCCTGCTTGGGATTTTCTTTTCCTCTGGCCTTTCTCTGTTTGTGCATGCAGCTCACTCTCACTCTCTCTCTCTCTCTCTCTCTCTCTCTCCCTCCCTCCCTCCCTCCTTTGCTCCCTCCCTCCCTTCCTCCCTCAAATAAAATAAATAAATAAATAAAAATTTAAAAATAAAAACCAATTTTTTTAAGAGATATATAATTTCAAGAAAAAGCATTTAAAGAATGGAAAACATAAAATGTATAAATCAGAAGAAGTCAAAAAAGAAATGAACAACATGTATTCAAATCTAAGGGAAGAAAAGGATTAAAAAATGTTTGTTTATTTATTTTGAGAGAGCACAAGCAGAGGAGGAACAGAGAGAGAATCCCAAGCAGGCTCCATGCTATCAGTGCAGAGCCCAAGGCAGGGCTCAATCTCACAAACCAGGGGATCATGACCTGAGCCAAAATCAAGAGTTGGATGCTCAACTGACTGCATCACCCAGGTGCCCCAAGAAAAGGATTTTTAAAAGGAGCATAAAAAATAAAATACAGACTAAGAAAAAAAAGTAATATTAAAGATAAAGATTGTTATTACATAATGATCAAAGAAATGACTTACTAGGAAGACACAGCAGCTCTAAAATGTTATATATTCAACAATATATTTATAATTTATTATAATTTATATTTTATTTTATTAAAAGATTTAAAATATAACATTAAAAAATAAATATAATATCTATATATTAAAAATACATTTTACATTTATACTTTATATAACTATTAAAAAAATAGTCCCTGCTTTTCCTCACTAAGATTATTTATTAAAAAATTGATGTTTACAGTTTGATGGGTATACTTACATATTTTTTAATATAAGAACTTTAAAAATTACGATCCTAGGATTACATTTGTAGCTTCTCAGGTAGGTTACAGATTGATGGGAGGGGCACACACACATACACTCATCCACACAGTAATTACTGTACCCCATGTAACTGGAGGAAATCTGTATATGAAACTTATGATTGTTTCTTTCTTCCTTCCTTCCTTCCTTCCTTCCTTCCTTCCTTCCTTCCTTCCTTCCTTCCCTTTCCTTCCTTTCTATTTATCTTTGAGAGAGAGAGAGAGAGAGAGAGAGAGAGAGAGAGAGAGACCGAGCGCAAGTGGGGCAGGGGCAGAAAGAGAGGGAGACACAGAATCCAAAGCAGGCTCCAGGGTCAGCACTGTCAGCATAGAGCCCAAAACAGGGCTTTGTGACCCACAAAGCACAAGATCATGACCTGAGCCAATGTTGGATGCTCAACCGACTGAGCCACCCAGGTACTCCAATACTATTTATTTCTTATAAATACTAAAAAGCAACTGATCTACAATGAAAACAAACCATTCAAAAGCCTGAGATAGTTTTAAGAAGGGGTAAACACTTTGTATTAGTTATCTGTATCATTCAAAATAAAAAATGATATTTATATGGGCGCCTGAGTGGATCAGTTGGCTAAGTGCCTGACTCTTGGTTTGGGCTCAGGTCATGATCTCATGGTTTGTGGAATCAAGCCCCATGTTGGGCTCTGCACTGATAGCACAGAACCTGCCACAAACCACGGGATCATGACCTGAGCTGAAGTCAAACACTTAACCAACTGAACCACCCAGGCCCCCTCATTAGTTGTTTTTTTTTTTTTAATTTTTTAAGTTTATTTATTTATTTGAGAGGGAGAGAGAAAGAACAAGCAGTGGAGGGGCAGAGAGAAGGAGAGACAGAATCCCAAGCAGGCTCCACACCATCAGTGCAGAACTGGATGTGGGACTCAAACTCATGAACTGTGAGATCATGACCTGAGTTGAGATCAAGAGTCGGACGCTAAACTGACTTTGCCACCCACACGCACCTTCATTCTTTTTTTTACAGCTGAATAATATTCCATTGTGTGTGTGTATGTACATATAAATATACACACACCAATCCTCTTTGCCCATTCATCTATCAGTGGACACGCTTCCATATCTTGGTTACTGTAAATAATGCTATAATAAACACAGAGGTGCATGTATCACTTTGAATTAGTGTTTTTGTATGTTTTGGGTAAATACCTAGTAGTAATTACTGAATCATATGGTAATTCTATTTTTAACTTTTTGAAGACTTTCCATACTGTTTTCCACACTGGTTGCACCAGTTTGCATTCCTATCAACAGTGCATGAGGGTTACTTTTTCTCCACATCCTACCCAACACCTGTTGTTTCTTGGGTTTTTGACTTTAGCCATTCTGACAGGTATCTTATTGTAGTTTTGTTTTGCATTTCCTTGATGATGAGTGATGTTCAGCATCTTTTCATATGTCCACTGGCCATCTGTACGTCTTCTTTGGAGAAATGCCTGTTCATGTCTTCGGCCCATTTTTTAATTGGGTTATTTTTTGGGTGAGTTGTATCAACTCTTTATATATTTTAGATACTAACCCTTTATCAGATAGGTCATTTGCAAATATCTTCTTCCATTCTGTAGATTGCCTTTTAGTTTTGTTTGTTTCCTTTGCTGTGCAGAAGATTTTTATTTTTATGTAGTCCCAATAGTTTACTTTCACTTTTGTTTCTCTTGCCTCAAGAGACGTACCTAGAAAAATGTTGCTATTGGCTGATGTCACAGTAATTACTGCCAGTGCTCTTTTCGATGATTTTTATGGTTTCAGGTCTCACATTTAGGTTTTTAGTCCATTTTGAGTTTATTTTTGTGTATGGCGTAAGAAATTGGTCCAGTTTTATTCTTTTGCATGTTGATGCCCTGTTTTCTCTACACCATTTGTTGAAGAGACTGTCTTTTTCCCATTGTATATCCATTCCTCCTTTGTCAAAGATTAACTGACCATATAACTTTGGGTTTATTTCTGGGTTTTCTATTCTATCTATTTCTATTCTATTATGTCTGCATTTTTCTTTCTTAGTAGGTATTTTTTAAGATTACTTATTTATTGGGGCGCCTGGGTGGCTCAGTCAGTTAAGTGGCCGACTTCGGCTCAGGTCATGATCTCGTGGTCCGTGAGTTTGAGCCCCGCGTCGGGCTCTGTGCTGATAGCTCAGAGCCTGGAGCCTGTTTCAGATTCTGTGTCTCCCTCTCTCTGACCCTCCCCCGTTCATGCTCTGTCTCTCTCTGTCTCAAAAATAAATAAATGTTAAAAAAAAAATTTAAAAAAAAAGGATTACTTATTTATTAAGAGAGAGAGAGAGATAATGAGTGGGGGAAGGGCAGAGAGAAAGAAGGGGACAGAGGATCTGAAGTAGGCTTCATGCCAACAGCAGAGAGCCCCATGTGGGGCTTGAACTTCACGCACCGTGAGATCATGAACTGATTCGAAGTCAGATGCTTAACCAATTGAGCTGCCCAAGCGCTCCTCTTTTTTTTCTTTTTAAGTAATCTCTACATCCAATGTGAGGCTCAAACCTTAGGACCCAAGATCAAGAGTCACATGATCTACTGACTGAGCCAGCCAGATGCCCCAATCTATGTGTCTATTTTTATGCCTCTACCATACTGTTTAGATTGCTATAGCTTTCTAATATAACTGGAAGTCTGGAATTGTGATACTTCCAGTTTTGTTGTTTAAAGAACATAAACTGTTAGTATGACAAAATACATTTAAAGAGAGTAATTTTTATGGTTTTTTTTTTCAGAAAAATCAAATGATTATTCACTAAACACTTAAGATACACTATGTGATCTTTTAGTAAATACTATTAATTCTTTAGGTAATTTTAAAAACATTATATATATTGTGCCTAAAATGTATGAAAATTAAGGTAACAATCAAATTAAAAATACTATATGTATCATACTATGACCTGAATGTTTGTGTTCCTCTAAAATTCATGTTGAAATTCTAACCTCCAAAGATGATGGTGTTAGGAGGTCAGAACTTTGGGATGTTCTTAGGTCATGTGAAATCCTCATGAATGGGATTAGTGCCTCTAAAAAAGAACCCCCAGAGAGCGCCCTCACCTCTTCAGTCATATAAGGATAAGACAAGATATCTGCAACATGAAAGAAGGCCCTTGCCAGACCATGCTGGCACCCTGATCCAGACTTCCAGCCTCTAGAACTATGAGAAATAAATCTCTGTTGCTTATAAGCTATACAGTCTGCATTATTTTGTAATAGCAGCCAAAATGGACTAAAACAGATGACCTCAAAGAACAAATACCATGTGTATACAGTCTCAAATATGAAAATAGTTTAAGGTATCAATATTAAAAGTTAATCTCAAGAGTAAGAAAATAAAACTCCAAAATATACTTGCCGCTTACATCAGTGAATATCTGCCAACGGACACAAAATATTTTCTCTTAACTAACATTCTTGCTAATTGTACAGTAAAATACAATGACAATACAAGAAAAATATAATTGCTGAAAGATGTAAAAAAAACACAAATATCTATCAGTGGATGAATGGATGAACACAATATGGTATATATATACCATAGTATTATTCGGCCTTAAAAAAGGAAAGAAATTGTGACACATACTACAACATGGAAAAACTTGGAAGACATTAAGACAAATGAAATAAACCAGACACAAAAAGAAAAACATATGATTCCATTTTCTATAGGATACCTAGAATAGGCAAATTCATAGAGACAAAAGGAGAAAAAGATAAGAGCTGAGAGAAGGGGGAATGGGGAGCTATTATTTAATGGGTACAGTTTCATTTTGAGAAAATGAAAAGTCCTAAACATGGATGGTGGTGGTGGCAGGACAACAATGTGAGCATATTTAATGGGACTTAACTGTACACCTAAAAATGGTTATAATGGTAAGTTTCATGTGATGTAAATTTTGCCACAATAAAAAATATATATCCCCCAATTTAGGTTGGTAACACCGCAAACAAAAGTACAGTAAAACCTGGGTTTGCGAGCATAATTCGTTCCGGAAACATGCTTGTAATCCAAAGCACTTGTATATCAAAGCAAATTTACCCGTAAGAAATAATGGAAACTCAGAAGATTCGTTCTACAACCCAAAAATATTCATATAAAAATGATTACAATACTGTCTTATCATACAAAATAATAAAGAAAATACAAAATATAAAGAAAAATAAACAAATTAACCTGCACTTACCTTTGAAAACCTTCATGGTTAGTGTGGGGGAGACAAGAGAGAGGAGGGTTATTGTGTAGGACAACTTTCACTATCACTGATGGAATCACTGCTATCTATTGGCTCAATGGAATCTTCCTCTTTTCGTGCAACTTTAACAAGGAACCTATCCAATGACACTTACTTTTGACTCCTTTTGAGGATTTCATGGAAATGTGACATTGTATTATCATTAAACAGATTCATCGCTCGCACTGCTACAGACTTATTTGGGTGGTGCTTTTTTACAAAATTTTGCACTGTTTCCCACATTTTACACATTGCCTTAATCTCATTTGAAGTAAATGGATCCTTCCACCTTTTTCTCTTCCTCCTCTGCAGACAAGATGCAGACATAGACTTATAAAACCTTGCAATTTTGGGGCGCCTGGGTGGCGCAGTCGGTTAAGCGTCCGACTTCAGCCAGGTCACGATCTCGCGGTCCGTGAGTTCGAGCCCCGCGTCAGGCTCTGGGCTGATGGCTCAGAGCCTGGAGCCTGTTTCCGATTGTGTGTCTCCCTCTCTCTCTGCCCCTCCCCCGTTCATGCTCTGTCTCTCTCTGTCCCAAAAATAAATAAAAAACGCTGAAAAAAAAAATTTAAAAAAACCTTGCAATTTCAGCCACTTGCATACCTCAATAGTACTTCTCAATGATTTCCTTCTTAACTTCCATCATAATCATCCCCTTCTTCTTACCGCCTTTCTTTTCAACCTTTTTCTACATGGGAGCCATTGTGTATGTTCGCATGGATGTTGACTACAGTACAGTATTAATAAACTCTTGTCATATACTATATTTAATGTAATTGGCAATAAGGCAGCAGAGGAATGGGTCTATGTCTGCAGGCAGCCTGACCTAGAATGAAGCAAAGCATTCCTAAGCTTACTTTTGTATGGAAAAGCAAAGGACTGTCCATAGGTGCTTTGAAGTGACAAAAAATACACTAGCACCAGTTGTGGACACTTGAAAAACCACTGATTTCTGCCAAACACCGTGGCCTGAGATTGAGCATCAGAGCATGGGAGACAATCACCCCCAATCCCACAGAGAGAGAGAGAAGAACCATTGTCTCAGTTGTGATTATGTGACATTTGGTGTCATGTATTACTCGTATTACAAGACATCAGTCATTTATCAAGTTAAAATTTATTAGAAATGTTTGCTGATCTTATGGAACACTCACAGAACAAGTTACTCGCAATCCAAGGTTTTACTGTATATTTTAGCCAGATCCATCTGGCTAAAGACAAAGGGGAAAAATGGAAAGAATCAGGGAAGATGCAAACACAGAAAGGCACAGCAAAGCTTTATCTTCATATCAATCAAATTTGTAATTATATATTTGTGTGTTTATTATTATTTATGTTCTCCAATAAACCGAAGGCCTGTGAGGCCAGAATGTTCGTGTTCTGCTCAATATTTTACTTCCAGTGCCCAGCAAATTTACTGAATTAATGACTGAAAGCACCACAATACAAAAGGTCACAGATTCAGTACTATGTAACTAATATTATAAAACTCCATAGTTTAAAAATCCTTTATTTTTCCCATTTTATTTACTTAGCTATAATGTTTACTTGCTTCCAGACCCCAGTACTTTAACAGAATCATGAGTGTTTTTAAAGCCTATCTATAGGCCTCAAGTTGCATCATGTACTAGTAACATACTAGAGATCAGGTCGATGAGGGACCCTAGGCTTCGGTGCTCTAACAGCAATGAATTAGGTTTCATGCTGATCTTGTTCTGAAACTTCTCACTCTTACTTATGAAGACTTAATATGTAAATGAGTTTCCTTCCTTATGTATCCAACATCAGTGGCTGAATTTCTTGTCTCCAATACTCAGTCTTAAAGTAAGTGAGATTCAAAACTTGTCTCCACATAGCCTTGAAATCTGTTGCCTTCCAACAGACACCGATAACTTGTACAAGCCTTGATTATACTAATACACCAGAACTCATATTCTCATTTGCACTTGGCTTATGATAGCCTGTACTGTTTGATGTTGAATTGATTTCTCAAGGACTGATACATTTAAATTCTTATCTTATTAATTCACCACATTATAACTTTTACATGTGATCATATAGCCTGTTTGTCAAAGCTGTAATATGGACCAAAGATCTAAGTATGAGTTAAAACTATAAACACATAGTAGAAAACATGGAGGTAAATCTTTATGACCTTGGATTCGGTGATAGCTAGATATGTATATGAGAATGACACCAAAAGCATAAGCAAATAATAGTAATAATAATAATAATCAAGCTTCATAGAATTAAAAACCTTTGTATATCAAAGGAAACTATTATGAAAGTAAAAAGACAACCTACAGAATGGGAGAAAATATTTGTAAGTGTCTAGTAACCACAACATGCAAAGAGCTCTTGTAACTCAAAAACAAAAAGAGAACCCAATTTTTTTAAATGGCAAAAGACTTATATAGATATTTATCCAAAGCAACACAAATGGCAAAAAAACACATGCAAAGATGTGCAAAGAAAGACTAAGTGTTAACTAGAATGGAGGGCAAATGGAATCTTTGTAGATTGCTGGTGAAAATACAGAATGATGTAGCCACTACGAACACAGTCAGGCAGTTCCTCAAAAAGTTAGACATATACTTACTATATGACCTAGCAATTCTGCTCACAGGTTTATATCCCAAAGAACTGGAAATAAGTATTCAAACCAATAGTTGTACATAAATGTTCATAGTAGCACTATTCATAATAGCAAAAAAGTAGAAGCAACCCAATTAGCCAACAAGAGATGAATGAATAAGGGGAACCTGGGTGGCTCAGTCGGTTGAGTGTCCCACTTTGGCTCAGGTCATGATCTCACAGTCCATGGGTTCGAGCCCCATGTTGAGTTCTGTGCTGACAGCTCAGAGCCAAGAGCCTGCTTCAGATTCTGCATCTTCCTCTCTTTTGCCCCTCCCCTGCTCATACTCTGTCTCTTTCTCTCTCAAAAATAAATAAACATTAACAAAAAAAAATTAAAAAGAGATGAATGAATAAATATATATTTATTGTATACAGTGGGATATTATTCAGCTGTAAAAAGGAATGATGTATTGAGACATACTACAATGTGGATGATTCTTGAAAACCTTATACTAGGCGAAAGAAGCCATATGCAAAAGGTCAGATATTATATGATTCCATTTATATAAAATATTCAGAATAGGTAAATCTACAGGGATAGAAAACAGATTAGTGGTTGCCAGGAACTGAAGGAAGGCAGAAATGGGCAGATTGGGAGTGACTGCTAAATGGATATGGGGTCTCTTTTGAGGGTGATTAAAATGCTTTGGATTAGATAAAGATCATGTCTATACAACACTATAAATACACTAAATGTCACTAAGTTGTATGCTTTAAAATAAAACTAATGTGTAATTCTTACAGTGCTAACAGTTATCCAAAAATACATGTGTTTGCAAAATATGTCATGATTTAGCAGACATTTTTTTTGAGAATTTTATTTCCAACTCATGTTAGAGAAATTCAGTTCCTAATCCTCATTTCTATATATGGAAAAATAATATTTGCACTGAAAGAAAACAGGGAGTCTTGCTTTGCTAAAGGAAAAAAAAATAACTGAACTTTTCCTACCATAATATTTTGATTTTAGCTCCTTAAAAATTATTACTATTGTATTTTATAAAATATTCTTTGACATCATGGCCAGCATACATTTAATGTTTAAACCGAAAGGAGATGGTATTCCATTGACCTATAGCTTATCTACTTTTTATCATTAAGGAAAAATGATCAAAAGATAATTGAATTGAAGAAGACTTTAGTTATGATATATGGGGTAGAATTCCCTGCTTCTATAAAATAAAATTGAATTTTTAAATTATGAATTCTAAACCCCTTTACTACTGGCCCCAACTCTACCCACCTTCACTGACAAATTCACCAGCCAAGATTCTCAGCATCAAATAGGAAAAGCATCAGTAATTCTTTGCAAATATTTTACATTCTCATACTGATTTTCAGGTAAGAAACAAAAAAGTGAAACAGAAATGATAAGAAGGGGGTCAAGATGTTCAAGTGTGCTATATGAAGAATTTAGTTTTTATTTTAAGAGCAATGGAAAGATGCTAAAGGGTTTTAAACAAGGGAAAGTTATGTTCTTATATGTATTTTTAAAAGATCACCCTGCAGCATTAGGGGGAAAATGGATTCAAGGGTATAACAGTGGATGTAGGGAGATATTTACAAGTTTATTCTACATGAGCAGGAAAGATATGATGGTAGTTTTTGGACAAGGGCATTGATAGTAAGAGTGGAAAAACAGATATATTTTAGAGATATTTGTGATATGGAATCATTAAGACTCTTAGAAGGAGGTCAGATAGAGGTATAAATCAGTTATAACCCACTAGGTTTCTGGTTTGGACAAATGGACAAATCATAATGCTATTTTCCCTACTTTATGCCACTACTATTCCCTTATAGCTCTTATCGCCCTTTTGCTTGTTTTTGCTGTTAAGCTGTATGAGGTCCTGATAAAAAAAAAAAAGGGTGGCATATTATTTTTCTGTGTTTACCTGGACCTACCAGAGTACTCAGATGTAGCATTTTTATATAGGCTATGGATTAGTACAAAAAGACCAAAATTACCCACCCACTGCAAGTTCCTGATTTATTTAGCCAAAGATGCAGATAAACATCCAGTGAATGTCAGTATACCTTCCCTTGACTTCAAGGACATGTTGAATTTGCAATATAAGAAAAGCTAAATATCCTGTGGCAACTGCACCTCTTTTTATAGTTTTATATCACTACTCAGAAATAAAGTACACAAATATTTTTGTCTTTAGGAAAATGTTAACTTCTTCATTTAGGAGAATGTTAATATGACTTTGTTGGTTCATAAATCTAACTCAGTTATAGTAAGGCAACATCCTCAACTAAGTGGAAAAGCTGAGTAAGCCTGGCATTTCTGCAAGCTTTCCTTGCCTCTCACTACCTCGCATCCCAAAGAATGGTTTCACCTCACTGGCACATGGCAGATGGCCCTAAAATAAATCTCCTTAAGAGTCTGCAATTATTATTCTTCAATACACCACTGTATATTCAATATACATAGCTTATGTGTAGCTCTGAATTATATTGTTTAAATAGTGAATAAATGAAAATATATGAATATTTGTTAGATAAATACTGAGGGAACAAGCCAATTTATTAGCTCATAGATTGTGAAGTTCTTGGTCTTTTATAATAACATCATTATGATCTAATAAGTACATATATTTTATGAATATAGGAACTATATTCCATGCAAATTTCTCAAGTCCTCACATTCTTATACTACAGCAGCAACATACTTCTGACCATATTCAATGGTAGAAACACTATAGTATGGGTCAGTGGTAGCATCATTTCCTTTAACGTATTTTATAAACTGACTTAGAGCTGCCACACAATTTTTTATTAGGATCTTCAAAAGTTAACTCAACTTTTAAGATTGAATTTGGAAGTACTATTCAAATTTGGTTGGAAGTAGTTTTAGTAGGACATCTTCTTTTATATGTTCTAGTCTTAAATAGTCAGGGCTAAGTATTAAACTAGATGCCACATGTATGACACAAAAATAATACTGCCTGGTCCACAGAAAAATAAGCTAATACTTCTAGTCCCTGACAAAAAGAAGTAGACATGTCTATCCCTATTCATCCCACTAGTTAAATATAAAAACCCTGAATGTGATAACACAAAACAAATATTAGAAAACTCTGAAAGGCAGGGAAAAGAAGAAGGACACGAGAGGGACCATAGGAGTAGAAGAACAACCCACAGTGATAAATTCTCTGGCTTTCTTCTTTCCTCCCAAATATCTCAAAGTAGGTACTAGAGAAATCCACAACCTCAAAATGCTAATGGACACAAATAAAAAACAGTCTCAAGCAAATTCTGCCCTCCCTAGCCAAGCAACTGAGAAATGGGCAAACAAGTAGGACAGAAATCATACTGACAATAACCACTCTATTCCCGCCATATACCACTGGAAAAAGGAATTAAAAAAAAATTCTTGCTATTTCTGTCAATAAAGGAAGGTCAAACGAGAAGCCTGAAGTTCTACCCTCATCAAGTACACTGAGGCACCCCTTCACACATCCTTTAATGCAGTGTCAGCAGGGGTCAAGTTAGGAGCTAAGACTGCCATCACTTCTCCCAGTATTGATAGGACCCTCTCCCTTAGACACAATTATCATCAGAGATCTATTAAAATAAAAGATTTAAATAAGATCTAAAGTCTCAAACATAAAACACTCCCAATGGAGACAAGTGAAAATCACTCATCATACCAAGAACAAAAAAATCTCAACTTGAAGGAGAAATTGTAATTAAGAAATACCACCACCAAGATAATAATGCACATGTTAGAATTACTTGGCAAGGATTTTTTTTAAAGTAATCTCTACACCCAACGTGGGGCTTGAACTCATGACCCTGAGAACAAGAGTCACATGCTCTACCAACTGAGCCAGCCAGGTGCTCCTTGACAAAGATTTTAAAGTAGCCATGATTAAAATGCTCCAATAAACAATTATGAATGATCTTGAGACAAATAAAATAGGAAGTCTCAGCAAATAAATCAGTGATATAAGAATCAAATGGAAATTTTAAAACTGAAAGTTATAAAAACCAAAGTAAAAAACTCAATGCATGGGTTCAACAGCAGATGAAAGAGGAAAAAAATCAGTGAACTTGAAGACAGAACAATAGAAATTACCCAGCTTTAATGACACTGATAAAATAGGCTTAAAAATAAAATGAACAAAGATTCAGGGACCTGTAGGTTAATACTAAAAAATCTAACATTCATGAAAATAGAGTTCCAAAAGGAGAGGAAAAAGAATGTGGGCCTGAAAAAAGTATTTAAAGAAATAAAGAGGAAAATTTCCCAATTTGACAAAGAACACAAACCTAGAGTTTCAAGAAGCTTAGAAAATCCCAAACAGGATAAACCAAAAGAAATCCATGCCAACACAGGTCATAATTAAACTTCTGAAAAGTAAAGACAAATGAAAATGATTGGAAGTAGTTAAAGAGAATGATGCACTCCCTTTAGAGGAATAATTAAAACAACAGTGTATTTTTCATCAGAAAACATGGAAGTGCCAGATTTTTCAAGTCCTAAAGAAAAAAAATGCTAAACTAGAATTCTCTAATCAGTGAAAATATCCTTCTGGAATGAAGCTGACATGAAGACATTTTAAATAAAGGAAATATTAGAGAATTTGTTGCTAGCCAACTTACCCTAAATGAAAATCTAAAGGGAAGCTCTTCAAACAGAAATAAAATGATAAAAGAAGAGAACCTGGAAGGTCAGAAATGAAAAAATAACGGTGGAAAGGCTAAAAACATCCTTCTTTTGAAGTTTTAAAATTGTGTTTGATAGTTGAAGCAAAAACTATAACATCATCTAATGAGGTTCTCAATGCCCCAAGTAGGTAAACCTATAGACACAGAAAGTAGATTACTGGTTACCTAAAAGGTGTCGTGGTGGTAGAGGAATTGGGGAAGTAACAGCTAAGTGGTGTGCAGTGTGGGGGAGGGGATAAATGAGAATGTTCTAAAATTTATTGCAATGGTGGATGTATAACTCTTTGAATGCACCAAAAGCCATGGAATTATTCACTCTCTATGGCAAATCACATGGCTTGTGAATTATATTTCATTAAAGCTATTAAAAATTGTCAGGGACTATTTCTGGATAAATCTATAAATAATTTTCAAGATAAGAAACTTTCTTATCAGCATAAGACTTTAGCACTAACAGAGTGTAGTGTACTTTAAGAGGTCATTGGAAGTACACATTTTAGTCTGACATATCATTTCCTTAAAAGTTTATCATCATATGGAAAAGGTGTAATCTAAAGTTACATGTGTTATCATATAATATATAAAGTATGAGTCCGATTTTCAGCTAAAAAAATTCAATGATATTTAATTGCATTATGCCACATGATGCTAAATTCTAGTAATCTAAAAGACATCAGGCTTTCAAAAAAACTGCATGCTCTTGATGTCAAAAATTAGCTCTAAATGAAAAAATAGTTAAGTAGCAGAAGAGGCTAATTATGTTGGTTTAAGTCCTTTAAATTTCAAAATAAAAAGTGTTCTGTCTTTGCCAAGCTGAATATAATAGCCTGTGAATTATAAGATCAAGCAAGAAAACTGTATGTTTTCTAAAATATGAGTATCCTTCATCAAGTTTTATACTTAGGGCAGCTAAAAGACCTATGTGGAGGGATCAGCATTAAGCCCAAAGGACAGGCAGTGCACAGCAAGAAAGAAAGCAATTCCCTCGTGTCTTTTGCAGGTCACTACCAAGGACCATGTTAGCAGATCCATACCAGACCCTTAACAGGCAGTTCTGCTGCTACCAGTAATTAGCTTGGACAGCTCTGGCTCCAAGAGTAGCAGCAAGGCTACACCATAATGAGCTCAGCTGGGATTAGCAGGACAGGGCAGGGAACCAAGAGAGCTCAGGCATTCTGCATTGCGTATGTATCTAGGAGATCAAACAAGGATGGCTGGCTAGGTTATCCCCTCTCCACCTCATTCCAAAAATGAAGCACGGCAGTGTCTAAAATACAAGCTAATGAAGAGCGACACCTCCAACAGATGAGAGCCACATTAATTAACACAATCCCTAGATCATATTATACAGTTTCGGCTAGAGCTAGCAAATGTGCAACTTGTTATTGCATTATACATATATATATATTTAAAAAGCTATTCTTTTTTTTTTCTTTATTTTTATTAACAAAAACCAGATTATTTCATTTTCAAATTTTATAAGGTATTTCTCTCACGACCTTTAAGCCACAAAAAATTTCTCCCAAATGTTTATCTAAGTCCATGTTGTTAAAAAAGAAACTCACTTTTCAATCATTAGCTCCTGGTTCTCCCTTTTGAAATAGGCCAGTTCATTCCACACAGCATCAGAATCTTCTTGGCGAAGTTGTTGGGGATCTGCTCTCTTTATTTTTCTGATAGGAGTCCTATTTTTAAAATGAAGTTGTTTTCTTCCTTAATATGTTCAAAATGCAATGTAAATTTATTTATACACTCCCTAAAATTTAAAAACATATATTGACCAAATTTCTAAATTCAAGCTCACTATTTATGGAATGAATTTCCTCAAACCTAAGTATGTAGAAATTAAAATCCTGTGTGAAAATTTCCAAAAGACTAACCTGCTACTACAGAAAGCAAACATTTAAGCAGAAATATGACAGTCTTAGGTCTATTTCTCTCTATTCATTCTAGTAATAATAAAACATATATTGCAGGATGGCCACTTTCTAAAAAAGGATTATAAGCAATCAACTCATCTAGAATTTTTTGCCAACCAATCTGAATGCCATATATGCACTTTCTCTTAAAACAAGCTATCATCAGTAAATATGTCAGAAAGTAGTTTTCACACTTCTAGTGACTACTAAAGTTAGGTGAGCAGAGGCTAAATGCAGGACAAATTGCTTTATCACTACTTTACTGACAAGTGATATGAAACATTTTCCATTCTTCAAAAGAAAAAATTAGATGTGACAATTACCTACAAAACATGCCAAATGCCCTTTATGTTTTCAATTTCTGTACATAAAACAAACTCTTCGTTTTTATTTTGTAAAAGTGCTGTACTGGCCAATTTAGAAACAGTATTTCTCTACAGAACAGACCAATGTGTATCATCAACATTGCCCTAAAGGATCCATCTCAAAAGATGAGAGGGTAGTAGATTTTCTGTACTCATTCAGTCCTTTGCCCTCTGTTGATACTGTTAACAGGGGAGCCACTTACGACTAACCAAGATCTGAACACCTGTTCAGAGCAATTGAACTGAGACCGCCAATTCATTCAGATAAGCTGCAGAACAAACTGATGGATAGTAAAGATTTTCAAATTGCATACTAGGTTGAAGTAGTTTTAAGATAGTTAACTATATATGTGAATTTCATATTTCTCTGGTCTTTCAAGTAAAGAGTTATAAACTGTGTATTACCATTATTTTATTTATTTACTTTTTCAATCATTTGGGTATGAACTAATTTTGCATTAAGTTATCTACTTTACTAATCTACTCTATTGATATTTAAATGTATACAATAATTCATCATCACCTACATTATGAAATCTGCAAATGATAGGAATATCTACAGTTATTGCTAGCATATTTATCTGCTTTCATTTATTGTATTATCTATTCAAAACTTCACAAGAAAGATTTGAATACCACGTAATTTCTTTAAAATCAAACAAAAGCCATTAAAACACCTATACGATGCTACTCGATTCCATTTAATATTTAGGGAAATGCCTTTATGAGCTATGTAACTCACATGCCACTGCCTTCTTCCCACTGTTTTAATTGCTCTTTTACTGCTCTGTAGTTGGTCTGTAACATCTGTAGCCTTTCCTTGCGTTTTTCATGGGCATCTCTTAGCTCATCATTTTCTTGGCTCTGTAGAACACAAAAAAGCAAGTACACAAGTTTTAAAAAGTATGAGTATAATGTTGCAAATAAAAGGTTCCCATCTAAATATGAAATTTGAAAGTAAACAGTAAATATAAATTAATTTGTAATACTTATTTAAACAGAAAAAAGGGAAGGATTCTTAAAGTCACAAAATAGGTTTGCTTGGTAAATTCAACAGATGCACTGCATTTTTTTTAAGCTTAGTAATTTCAAAATTTTGCTGTCAAATTAGTTCCATTCCTTTCCCTGTAGTCAATTAGTACACATACAAATATTTGAGTCAATTTTACAGAATTTTAATTTCTTTTTCAACAAAAGGGTTAGTCTGTATATAACAAAATTTTATTTTCGTAATTATAAACGCATAGAATTAGTGTAAAAACACTAATCGTAGTAAGATCAATGCTTCTGCCCATGGATTTATGATTCGCTTAATACAAAGCATAGGGATTACACAGGAGGAAAAAAATCAGTTTGGACCTATGTCTGAAGTAGCATAGTGTAACATTCTGGGCTGCATTGTACAGAATCGAAATGGAAGAACTGGGCTTTGTACTCTTGAAGAGGTCATAGAAACATTACTGGGTTATACCATTAAAGTCAACAACTTCTAAGTGTTCAAAATAGAGTACATGAAATATGTCTTCATTTAGATATACCCACAAAAAGGAACTTATCAAGGCCAAATTTTCAGTTCCTAGAGGATGTATTTATGTTACATATGCACTGTTTCTCAAAGTAAAGTAACTCCTTGAATTTAACCATGTGAATTTCAAATTTGTTTTTTAAACTTTTTCATATTTCTCTATGAAGGAACCTGTATAGTTATTTAGTGGAGGCAACAGGTACTCTCTAACATTACGGTGAGGTGAAATGAGTAGGCACATGGCAGTCAGAAAAATCTGAAATTTATTCTTAGAGCTTTCTCATGTTGGCTGAATAGTCTTAAGAATACTATTTAAATTAATTCAATTTCTTTTTCTGTAAAATACTGAAAAGAGCACAGAGATTTAAATAATGATGACTAAATTAAATGAGCAAATATGCAGGTAAAGCCACTGGCACTATGCTTGCCCGATAGAGGCACAAAGCAGAAGTTAGCTTTCTTCCCTTTCATTTTCCCAGGTATTAACTGATGTCCTTATCATGAAGAAGCCAAATTCATGGATTCCTGAACCATCTACTTCTCATCTCAACAGTGAGATAATACTTACAGAGTTTGCATTATTTTACTGCAATTCTACCTGTCTCAACAGTATGGATATTTTGTCATTCCACTTTGAATGTAGGTCTAGTAGGATAACTTCAATAAATCTCTCAAGTAGTTATTAGGAAGTATCTGAGTCCTGTGTGCACCAAGCGTCTGTATGCCATCTGGAAATGGAAGTGCTTGATGAAAACGCACGAGAATGGCATCACTTGAAAGGGGCAATCAGAATAAACGTTATCCTGAAGAGCTTTAGAAGATAAACAGATTACAGATACTGCAAACTTGCTAAAGAGTAGCATGGTTTAATACCATGGTTAAAAATTCAGGATACTGAATTGAATTTTGCTCATTTCAACTGAAGAACCATATATTAAGAGTCTATTACATGCAGAGTGTTAAGTGCTGATAAGAGTTCAACTCTTCCTGCTCACAGTTAGTATATTTTACCTTGACATAGTTACTAAAATTCAGTGTGTCCCAGTTTCTCCATCTTTAAAATAAAAGCTATTTATATCTCTCCTATTCCAAGACAAAAGAATGATTTACCCCTTTTAAGAAAAAATTTTTAATGTTTATTTATTAACAGAGTGTGAGTGGTGGAGGGGCAGAGAGAGAGGGAGACACAGAATCCAAAGCAGGCTCCAGGCTCCAAGCTGTCAGCACAAAGACCAATGCTGGGCTCGAACTCACAGACCACAAGATCATGACCTTAGCTCAAGTCTGATGCTTAACTGAGCCACCCAGGCACCCCAGGATGATTTACCCTTGACCTTAAGTTTTCCCTACTGTTGGTAAACAATCCAAACATCACTTTACTTCTGTAAATGATAAGCTTTCTAAACTTAGGTGAAATAATTTAAATTAACCAAATAGAAAAGTAATAATTAATAATGTTACTTCCTCATAAATGAAGATAAGTTCATTGTGTTTATTAGAATTCTTTAAGAACTAATCAGATTTATTAGGATTTTAAACAGGATATACTATAAACTTATTAATAAAATAATTATAAGAAATGTATAGGTATTAAAAAGATTCATGTCAAAACACAATTTTCTTTTCTTTTCTTTTTTAAAGTTTACTTCTTTATTTTGAGAGAGGGAGGGAGACAGAGCATACACACAAAAGAGAGAGAGCGAGCACGAACAGGGGAAGGGTAGAGAGAGGGAGAGAGGGACTCTGAAGCAAGTCCTGCACTGTCAACACAGCCCGACATGGAGCTTGAACTCATAAACCAAATTTACAAACCAAACCTTGGCTGCTTAAACTGACTGAGCCTCCCAAGTGCCCCCAAAACACAATTTTCAAATGAACATAGTTAAGCTGAATATTTTGTTAAATTCTAAAATAGCTTTCTCTAATTACTCTTCATTGAATCAAAATCCCTCCCCACAAACTCTTATTTTACAATGAATTTCTTAGAAATGATTACATACAAACCCAGTGTTTTGGAATCATTAAAAGTCTGTGTTAAGAGTCCCTAGAAGCTCTGAGTAAAAAGAATTTAAAAGACTGCCCAACAACAAAAGACGTGAATAGACACTTCTCCAAAGAAGACATCCAGATGGCCAACCGACACATGAAAAAATGCTCAACATCACTCATCATCAGGGAAATACAAATCAAAACCACAATGAGATACCACCTCACACGTGTCAGAATGGCTAACATTAACCACTCAGGCAACAACTGTTGCAAGGATGTTGGAGAGGATGCGGAGAAAGAGGATCTCTTTTGCATTGTTGGTGGGAATGCAAGCTGGTGCAGCCACTCTGGAAAACAGTATGGAGGTTCCTCAAAAAATTAAAAATAGAACAACCCTATGACCCAGCAATTGCACTACTAGGCATTTATCCACAGGACACAGGTGTGCTGTTTCAAAGGGACACATGCACCCCCATGTTTATAGCAGCACTATGAACAATAGCCAAAGTATGGAAAGAGCCCAAATGTCCATCGGTGGATGAATGGATAAAGAAAATGTGGTGTGTATATATACAATGGAGTATTACTTGGCAGTCAAAAAGAATGAAATCTTGCCATTCGCAACTACGTGGATGGAACTGGGGGGTATTATGCTAAGTGAAATTAGTCAGAGAAAGACAAAAATCATATGACTTAACTCATATGAGGACTTTAAGAGATAAAACAGATGAACATAGGGAAGGGAAACAAAAATAATATAAAAACAGGGAGGAGGACAAAACAGGAAAGACTCATAAATATGGAGAACAAACTGAGGGTTATTGGAGGGGTTGTGGGAGGGGGGATGGGCTAAATGGGTAAGGGGCACTAAGGAGTCTATTCCTGAAATCATTGTTGCACTATATGCTAACTAATTTGGATGTAAATTCAAAAAAATAAAAAAAAATAAATTACATAAAGCTACAAAAATAATTAAATAAAAATAAAAATAAAAATGATGTTGAAACATTCAATTATAGTGGTGCCCACTGACCACCTGCATCAAAATTACCTGTGATGGTTATTAAAAGTGTTTTAGCCCACCCCCCAAAAAAATTTTAAAAAATAAATAAAAGACTGCCCAACAAGTAAAAATTAATCAAATGGGATATCCAAATTTTTTGTGTTGTCTTTCACAAAAAATCTTCTGTTAAGTCTATGGAACAAATGGAGTTTCTTATTGTTAGTACTATCATTATTTTAGCATTTTACAGTACTGTCTCAGCTTCCACTAATCACTGAATTTATACCCAATATTTTCCCTAGTTCTTATAGAGAAATCAACTATCTTAGGCTATTAAACCGAAGATTAAGACTCAATAAAAATTTCCTGAGTCCTAAATGTCACCCACAATATGCCAGACTCTGTCTTAGGCATAATACTTAAACAAAGCACTCACCGTAGCCACCTCTGTAAAACTTTGGTGTAATGTATTTCATATTAGCAAAAAGTTTTGATTTTTCTATAGTAATTGAAATAGGGGGCTCCCTCCATTAAGTAGTGATTATGGGAAAGTAGTTTTATAGAGGAGCTTTCTCCTTTAATAACGCATGCTTCATAATTTACTACAACTAATGCTGGAGTATTTACATATTCCTTATAAAATTACTAAGATCTAAATTATTACAAATGAAAGTAAACTAGGGATTATTTCACAAATCAATTTGATAGGCATAATTTATAACAATTATTATTTTAAAATGCAGTTTCATCCATAGATTTGTCCTTTGAGAATGCTACTAACAAATTTTAACACATGGGTTAAATAAGTCCTAGAGACTATTGTTCCTTTGGCCTACTTTACAAATAGACAGAATTATAGAGATATGTAAATATAGGATAGATAAATAGATACATAGATAGATAATATATATTCAAAGAAAAACATTTTTCCCTATTTTAGTGCAAGAACAGATTTAGCTGAAGTCTTCAGGCAAAAGTTAACTATCTCAAAAGAAATATTTAATGTGTAGAAAGAATAATCAAAATATTTTTTTATAATATTATAACAAATACAAATTAACCATAGTTTGGATTATGATTCTTTAAGTCTCATTTGACTATAATTGCCTAAGTCAAAACCATAGTACTTCATTTGGGAAATACTGTACCCAAAGATCTTATAACAAAATCAAATGTAAAGACTGAAAGATATATTTAATATCACTAATCGCTACACTTTCCCAAGAGGATACACTCAAAAATATCCCAAGGGCAGTCACTGAATTAGGTCCATTTATTAATTAGATCACTCAATAAAACACTTACTGACCACCTTCACTATATTTTGCAATTAAACTAGCCAAACTAGAGGCTCTAATTTCTATATACAAACAAGTGTGAAGGACTAAAACATTAGAAAATAGAAAGATTGTAACAAGGGACTTTGTTTCATGGTATCTGCAATTTTACTTTTTTTTAAAATATATTTTTTAACGTTTATTTATTTTTGAGACAGAGAGAGACAGAGCATGAATGGGGGAGGGTCAGAGAGAGAGGGAAACACAGAATCTGAAACAGGCTCCAGGCTCTGAGCGGTCAGCACAGAGCCCGATGTGGGGCTCAAACTCACGAACCGCGAGATCATGACCTGAGCCGAAGTCGGCCGCTTAACTGACTGAGCCGCCCAGGCGCCCCTGCAATTTTACTTTTGAGTTCATAAGAATAAAAATGAGTCTTGATCTAATCTACTAATTTGGTCAAAGGCTCCATGACAGGCATGAGGCAAACTAAGAATATGAGTACTGTTAATAAAACAGTGGCTCAATCTTCATAGAATAATAGCAAGGTTTTTAAAAAGTTAAAAAAAGAAAAACCTTTCATAAAATACCAAGGATTCCACGGATGATTAATTTTAGCAAAGTGTATAAAGTTGAATGTATAAAGAATGCATATTAGAGCATTGAAAAATAAAAAGACATATAAACTATATTCAAAGGACACACTGATGTTATTAAATGGTATAGAAAAGTGAGAATAGAATCAAGTTATCAAATGCATTAAAGTTCATAAAACAGAGATTCATGGCATTAGTGATCCCAAGAATAGTAAAGATTTCATAAAACTCAGATGCATTGCTTTCCAAATTATAGTTTATACATTGTTAGATAACTACACTTAGGAAGTCAGGATTTGGAAATGGTTGGGATGTTTAGAATAACAGTTTTCAACTCTTTTATTACTATTGGTTCTTTTATTTACAACTTTGGTCACTCATCTTGAAAATATGTACAACAATTCACAGAAATAAGCTAAACAAGATAATGTACAAATATTTTTACATAATTCATTACTAGTATTAGAATAATATGCATGACTTACTACTGATACAGTAAGGAGCATTTCAATATATCAAAGTGCACATACATTGTTCCATGGTAGAGGTTATCTGGAGAAGCTTATTTGTCCTGCTTTCCCTACAGTCCACCTTGGTGATCAACTTGGGACCTAAATGTATCTACTGCAGGGGACCTAGGTGGCTCAGTCAGTTAAGCATCTGATTCTTGATTTTGGCTCAGGCATGATCTCACAGTTCATGGAATCAAACCCCGTGTCAGCCTCAGTGCTCACAGCTATCTACTGTGCCATGGAGCATGTGTTTAGTTTAGTAGTTCCAACAGGTGTCTTCCATGGACAATAGTTTTTTGTGAAATATTAATAGGTATATTAATATACCTATTATTAATATAATCAAGTAGATCTGGGAAATAAATTATACCTTTCTATAGATTCACAGTACACATTGATATCTTAACAGCTCACAGAAAAAAAAGAGATTTTAATCCACTGCTTATGATAATTGAGCACAGAACATTTTTCTCTGTCATATTCCCATTAGCTTCTGGCAGAGCAGTATTCAGTAGAATACTAATATGGGAAGGCCATGATAAATATCAATAGGTATTAATGGGTAATGGTCTACAAAAGGAGCACCATGACCAAAAAATGCATATTAAAAACCATAAGACACTGTTGGGGGTTGAAATAAATGCCCTTCAGAAAGGTATGTTCGAGTACTAACCCCTTGGTATACGTCTTTACGGAGGTAATTAAGTTAAAATGAGATCCTTAGGATAGGATAGGTCCTAATCCAATTGACTGGTGTCTTTATAACAAGGAGAAATTTAGACACACAGAGAGACACACACATTGAGGGAAGATGGTGTGAAGTATGAAGACACAGGGAGAGTGCCATCTATACATGGAGGAACACCTGAGACTATTAGAAACTAGAAGAGAGAAATGGATTCTCTCCCTCACAGGCTTCAGAAGGAACTAACCCTATGGACATCTTGATTTTGGAACTTTGTGGCCTCCAGGACTTTGAGTCAATAAATTTCTGTTCTTGTAAGCCAGGCAGGTTGTGGTAGTTTGCCATGGCAGCCCCAAGAAACTATTACAGACACATCATTACTTCTTATCTTACCTTATATTCACATGCACTTGAGCAACAGTAATAATATTAATACTAAAGCCTAATTAAGAGAAATACAGGAAGAAGTTTCGTGTCTTCACTAAATATGATAGGTATACTTACTAAAATAAGGCTGTAAGTTAAAAAGTATCCTGGACCCAATCACTCTCTTTGGAATTGCTTTTACTTTACAGGTTTTGTTTACCTACTTCTTTGGATAAATGGTCTTGATTATAGTGCTTTTTTCATTCAACTATTTTGCTCTTTCAAAACAAGAAATCCTTTCCTACTAAATGACAAAATACAGTGAAAAACATCTACTCGCATTTTCCCCTTATCTTGCAAATCTATAGAAGAAAACATACATTTGAAATTCATAATTATCACTAACCAACTTCAAAAAGGAATACAGAAGAAGTATAAATGAACAAGAAATTGTGTGAAGAAAGAATTGTACTCTGAAAATAAGCTTGAAGCCTCATCCAAAAGTGTAGTTGTTAGGAAAAAGCAGTAAGAAATTAGTACAATGCTTCTGAGACTCTTTTTCAAGCAAGAAATTCAGATAGATCTAAAAATATCTTAATTGCTCTATTCCTTCCTGCCATGTCCAAGACTCAGAGAGTTTGGGGGCAAGTACGTGGAGATCTGTTACTATTGAGTGGGATATGTGAGTTAATTTTATGTGTCAACTTGACTGATCAGATATTAGGTTAATCATTTTTCCTGGGTGTATCTGTGAGGGTGTTTTTGTACAAAAGGAACATGTGAATCACAAGACTGAGTAAAGCATACTGTCCTTCCCAAAGTGATAGGATTCATCCAAATCACCAAAGGCCTGAGTTGAATAAAAGGCTGCATAAGAAAGAATGCTTTTATTTTATTTTTATTTTTTTTGCTTTTTAGCTGAGACATTGGTTTTGTCCCTTTGGACTCAGATTCAGATTGGGACTGGAACTTATACCATCAGCTTCCTGGTTTTCAGGCCTTTGGACCCAGGCTGAAACCATACCACTGGCTCTCCAGCTTTCCAGTTTGACAACTGTAGATCTTAGACTTCTCAGACTCCATAATTGTATGACCCAATTCCTTATAGTAAATCAATCTATCTATGTCTGTTTCTCTCTTTCTCTCTCTTGAGATAGACAGATAGATGGATATAGATATATAGATATAGATTAGATATAGATCTTTTTCAGAATAATGACACCTCATTAGGAAAACTGAAAGGTTTCTATCCTACTGGTTCTGTTTCTCTGAAGAACCCAGATTAATACAGGATAGAAGCCTTGGTATGTGAATTTCAAGAATTATGCAAAAGGAGGAAGATGATAACATGGCTTCCTAAACATGCCCTTAATATCCTGTGTGTACTCCCATGTTTACACTAATGTACTAGATTCAAACTGCTCATATAGCATCTTCTTAACTAGAGAAAGGGTCTTGAATGATAGTTATCTAAGAGTCTCCTTTTTTACAAGTGACTTGTTTGGCTAGTTGCACTGCTCAGTAAGTTGTTATTGAGTAAACAAACACATTAGCAAGTAACTCCAGGTGTGGGACACCTAGCTGGTTCAGTTGGAAGACCATGTGACTCTTGACCTCGGGGTTGTGACTTCAAGCCTCATGATGGGTATAGAGATTACAAAAAATAGTAATAATAAATGAACCAAGTAAACAAATCAGTAACTCCAGGTGTATAAATTTCAAGTAGGTTAAATACTAGCAAGTTGATGTCATCTGATCATTTTATTTTTTGTAGAAAAAGAGATGATAATTTTCCTTTCTTTTAGAACTAAAGTTTAACTCTATAAATATAAATTATTGTTTAGTGGAAAGGCAGAAAAAAGTATTAATTGTAGCTTAGGTTAACTATACCTCAAAACCACATCTTATTCCACAGCACACATAATATAAGACAAACTTTTTTCTCCCTAAGAATAACCTATATTATATGACAAAGAATCTGAGCTTTAAATGTATTGGATTCTAATCATGTGTTAAACAATGGTCTTGTCATAAAATGTCTTAAAACTATTTGAGATTCAATTAAATGGCTACTTCTCAAATAGTATAGGCCTTTGGGTAGTCGTGCATAAAGAATCACAAGTTTAGCCATATTAAATTCAGAAAAAATAAAAACCCTCAATATAGTCAAATGGAAAAAATAACATATTTGCCATTTTAACTATGTAATTTGTCTTTAAAGGACAATTGTAAGTGACTTGAGCTAGGTGAGTATAGTTTTTAACTCACTTTTCTTTTTATATGCTTATCACATATAGAGAACTATGAAAAATTCTCTACTTGCTATAGTTCTATTTTTTTTTTTGTCTCTGAGGAGCTATAAGAAATTTATTCCCAATATTAAGCCAAAATCTTCCCAAATAATTTTATTTTTTTACAATTTTATTTTTTTCCAAACAATTTTATTTTTTTTCCAAACAATTTTAAAGTAGTGGATAAATATTTACTTACAAGCAGCAAATTTTTTTTGTTACTTTATTATCTAAGACGCAAGACCAAACGATGATACATTTTTATACACGTAATTAAATTCAGGAAAGATAAATGATAAGCAGTGATTTGTAAAGGGAATGTTTACTTTGGTATATCTTTATCTTTGCAAGGTTATTACTAAAGAAATGATTTAATGTTCACCTTTAGTTGTAGCGCCTTCTCTAAGTTTTCAATCTTTCTTTCAGCTTTCCTCAGCTTCCTCAGCTCCTCTGAGTCTGTGAAAGAACTCTTTGGGGACAAAGACCTTGAACGTTTCACAGGTGGTTCCTCGAGAATAAAACAAGGACATGGTTGAACTAGTTGGAACACTGGATTATGAAAGACATGCAAAATTAAAGAACAAGTAATTTTGAATACTAATAATGAATTATAAAAAAAATCCTGCATGGAATACCAGAGAAATAACAAGCGGAATTACCACAGTGCTACCGCTAAAGGTTTCTCTGTGACTCGTTAATGAGAATATTCATTTACATTTACATTGTTTCTTTCAGAATAATGATGTCCCATTAGGGAAGACTAAAGGGTTATAGACTCAGAAATGCAAGAAACCTCATTACAAAGGAGGGGATAGAGGCTGGTCTAATTGCTCTATAAGGGTCCAAGGTTACACTTGATAGGACAACCAGAAACAAGAGGGAAAGGATTTTTTTCCCTTTGAAATAGTTTAACACACTGTGAAGTTGAAGGAACAATATGCTTGAGGAATATAAATACAACAGACAGTAGATCTTATACCATAATGACCATATGGTCATTAACTATAATGTGGCTAACTAGAGACAAGAATGTGTGTTTATATTATGTACAGCTTCATATACCAATCTGGAGAAGGAATATGTGAGAGCAACTATTAAGCTGGGCAACATATTGTTCATACTTACTGCATGTCCTTATGAAAAAGAAAGAAAATTTCGTTCCAAATATCCCTCTCATTTTCTTGACTTTTGTTAAAAGCAACGAAACATCAAAGTGTTTCATTTTTTAAGTTCAGCAATGTAGCAAGCGACCAAATTAGACCTATAATGTATCTCCATTTTAGGAATGTTTTCTTTCATTTAAATAAAGCTCAATACTCTGAAACTACTCCAAAATGGCAAGAAATGTTTAATGCAGTTATGTTTAAATAAATAAATAAATACATATGTACATATATAAAGCTCACTCTTCTGAAAACTACTAATAATATTACAGGGAGTAAAGACTGTAATAGTAACTTGGATCTTTTTAAATACTTCCTTTATTAAGACAGTTCTATTCATAGAAAAAATGTAAAGAATTAAAAACAATTATCTTGGAAAACACAGTATTCTGTTTATAAAAAAATTTTCTATGCTGAAGTAACAAGTGTGAGAAAAATATGTCTAAATTTTCTTACTTTTCTATGTATCTAGAATTTACATATTTACAATGTTATACAATAACATATTTATAACGTGATATTATAAAATTTTTATATTGGTCAATGTTCATAGACTCTCTTGCAGCCTAACAGGAATACATACTATAGTGTATATATACTGTAATACAAATACTACAAAAAGGAAAGTTAGACACTAATAAATGAGAAACATGCTATGGAAAATTTGCTTATTTTCTGTGTTGCTACATGTTTAAATATGAAATTATAAAATTCCATAAATTGACGTTAAATTCCACTTTATAGTTTATATCTACATGGGCAGTATTTTAAATATCATATCTGAATGAAATAGAAACATTAAGATATATTTTTCTTTTAACAACTAATACTACTTTAAAATGATTTTTTACCTAGATTAGCTTAGCTATAAATTAGATACATGAGGCATATACTTAGCAAAACTTTTTAACCTAAGAATGTTAATCTACTGCAAACAGCTATACTACTGCTAATATATTTAATTAAATTAGGAATATATTATTTAGTTTTTAAAAGGGGAAAACTCTCTACTCACAACAATTTTTTATCAAGCATTTGGCATATAACATTTTTCAAGCTTCCAGAAATATAAGCAGAGAAGTAAATGCTGCTGTTTTTTAACTTCATTGCTTGTCTTGCCAGCCTCATCCTGACAAATTCACAAAATGACAAAATGTCCCTACCTTATGTTTTCCTTCAGTACTTGTCCAGATGCCCTTCTCTGAGGAATCCTTGTTGGTAGATTTGTTCTCTGAGAGTTTTTCATTTGCTATTTTTAGTTTTTCCTGTAAATACTCGATTTCAGACTTCTGTGAGACCATTAAAGTTTCTAAGCTCGATAAAGATGGCCGTTGAGATACCTATTAAAAAAAAGCGTAACTGCAAATATATATGCATGTTTGTATATTATTTATATATGTGCAAACACTTATCCATAATATTACATTATATAAATAAGTATTCAGAGAGGGAAAATTTCATTTCAATAATGAACTATAAACTAGAATTAGCTAAACTTCTATTATCCTAATAGAATGGCATTTTCCAATAAAATAGCCAAGAGTCTGTATAAATATTTTCCCAAATAATATTGCCATACAGATTTGCAGAAGAAAAAATTTAAAGCATGGTTGCATGAAATATACCACTCATAAGTAAATTAATTATTTCAAAAATACAATTATACACATATGTATTTCTTCACAAAATACTCCAGCCACCATTTGATCATCATGAGTCATATAATACCACTGAATATAAACCTGGTAAAAGGAAACCAACAGCACTATAGGTCTAATTGTCTTTCAGTGTATCATAATTTAATAACATCAACACAAAAGACTCTGATATTTTCAGTCAATACAGCCCATTATATTCTCTCTTGAAATTTATTACTATGTCAGATAATCTGTTAATGGTAAGCATCACATTGTAATTATAAGAAAAAAGCACAGAAAAATTAAGTATGTAGGATATCTTTTAGAAATGTCAGTTCAAAAAAACCAGCATTCTATAAAATTCTACTACCATCTCAACTGAATATATTTGAGACCATTAAAATCCATGCACATACTGTATTTCAAATTAAGCACTCCACTTACAAAAAACAAAAACACTAAATCATAGTGCAAACAAAGTTTTTGTTGATTTCCAGCAAAGAAAGTCAAGATTACAATCACAAGATTCTCATATTGGATATAGAGCAAGCAGCCCTGAAAATAGTTTCATTTAAAATGTGGAAACCTTATCCATCCTAAATGATATTCCTAAGGGCTATCAGAAGAATACACATGTTTAACTTTTTTGAATCAATGTTGGAAAATTTTACCCTTTTCTGGTTTTAACTTTTTCTTTTTTTAGGGAAAGGGAAAAAAACTGCCCTAATTCAAACTTCTAATTATTTATGAGAGAGGTCATCTTTGATTTATTTACATTGTTACACTTTTGTCTATTTAAATCACTTGATTTGTTTTCCAACCGTCATTCTATTATATTGCTAAATATTTTTCTCAGCGTTGTTTATATTGTAGTTACCACATTTACAATATATTAAATACTTACTCCAGTACCGTTCTTTAAATATCAAATTAAAATACTTCAAGCACTTTTATTTCAAACTCTAAATGATTTTTCCCTATTCTTTCCTCCCACCTGTAATCACCATATGATTATTATTTATTTTATTTTCTCTTCCTATCGTGTAAGCAAATTTACAATGTTTATAACTATTCCGTTTGATTGGGCTGGCAATCTGAACAGTTTTCAAAAGCTACCTGCTCTTATCCAGGTTCCTTTAAATAAAATTATGAAGAATATATTAATATCCTATCATTTACCAAAGGTATTTTTAAAGAAGTTGTTCAAGGTGAAACAAAAATTTAGAATAAAATGGAAATAACATAACTTTAGTTTTATTGGTGTATCCAGTAAGAAATCCCATGTTCTTTAAATGAGTTTAAATAGTTTATTTATTTAATAATGAATTATATGTAGTAGATATGAATATAAAAATACAAATATCCAGTCAAGAAGCTGCAATGATAAATTCAAATATTCATGAAGACACTAAAAATGCTCCAACAGTGGATACTATCATCATCATAAATGATTTCATATTTAAGGAGCAGTCCTTCAGAATTCTTCAACAAACAATAACAGAACTTCAAAAACTGTAATAATGATTAACTCAAATTCACATAGAAGCTGGGAAGATAATGTAAGTAAATAAGTAAAATGGGTTGTTTTCGGTTTGTTTTAAAATTATAGCTTTAGAATTCATTCAACAGAGATGCTTTATAGACGTATTAAACACGTATATACATTCTTTACATCCACAAAACAACTTCTACATTCTCCCGGGTTGTTTTTTTTTTAATCTTATCCTCTCCCCCTCTTTCCTTTTATCACTTTTGCTAGAGATATATGCACAATAAGTATTTTCATATTTCTCTTAATATGACCACTTTTAAAAGTATAAGTAAAATGAAATGTCAAATGACACTCTGCCTCACCTCAGGTCATAACAAGGGTATATGGCAACAGCAACTCAGCTCCAACCAACTGTTTCCCTAGAGGAATGAATGTGGCCCACTACTGCCAGAGCTGCTGATTTTTCAAAAGAAGGAATCAGGACTTCTAACAGAAATCTCCTAATTTTAAGATGTTGGCCAGACTCAGTTTATGACTTCTGTATTTTGAGAACATGGTTGTGGGAGTTATAAACCCCTACAAATTTTCTAGAGAAATTTTGAAATATGCATCAAAGCCATCAAAGCACATAAAAGCATATCAAGCTTTTGGCTTAGCATTCTAGTCATGCTGAGGGTTGATACAGAAAGATATCCATGACAAAATGTTAAATGAGAAAAGCAAGTTACCAACGAATATATTATATAGAAACAGATTTCATCAAACGTGCATAGGAAAAAAATAAACCTTAAAATGTTTTACTTAGTGTTATTTCTTAGTGGAAAAATTATATGTGCATTATTTTTTTCACATGTATTTGAATTAATAAATTTTAAATTTTATTAAAAGTAATAAATTTTACAATGAACACATCACTAAAAGTTTTTCAAAATGTAAATTTTTTCTTCAAATAAAAGGAATAAAAGTTGACTATAAAATTTTCAGGTTAGATAAGAGAAATATAAATGGGAAATCTTTCTATAATTTCATCCCTTACAGTTCACTAGTGGTAACTTTGCGCTATACTACTCAGATGTTAAAAAGAAAAGGAAAACCATTGTAATTCTGCCCTTTAATCTGCTTTTTAAAATAGGCTTAATTTTTTAGAGCAGTTTTACACTTATAGAAAATCTAAGCAGACGTTACAGAGAGTCCTGTACCTCCCACTCTCACCCATCCAGGTTCCCTATTATTAACATCTAAAATTAATATTTTGTACATTTGTTACAAGTAATAAACAATATTCACTTTACTTTTAACTGAAGTCCATAATGTATTCAAATCTCCATAGTTTGTACATAACATCCCTTTTCTGTTCCAGGATCCCATCCACAATATCACATTACATTCACCTGTCATGACAGCAACTCTTGGCTCTGACAGTTTTTCAGACTTTCCTTCCTTTTGATAACACTGATAGTTTTGATGAGTAAATGATATGCAGTGCACTGTAGGATAGCCCTCCATTGGAATCTGTCTAAATTTTTCTCATGATTAGACTGGGGTTATGAGTTCAGGGATGGAAGATCACAGAAGTAAAGTACCATTTTCATTATATCATATCAAAGGTACATAGTATCAACATGGTTTGACTATTGATGTTGACCTTGATCACCTAGATTAAGTAGCATTTGTCAGACTACTCCACTGTAAAGTTACCCTTTTGCCCCCCATCCATACTATACTAAGCTTGCTTTTAAAACTTAATAATTATATACATATATTTAGTATATGAGAAATGTATTTATCTTTACTTGTCATTATCATTTCAACCACTGCATAGAAGGCTTACTGAAATCAAGACTATCAGTCCCCCTGTCTGAGGAAGTTCATTCTGTCTATTGCCCTTAAAATCCTAGAATGCTTGAAAAGTTTAATTTTCTTACTAGAAGTTATTAGTATGTGTATCAACAGTTTTTTCTCTAATATCGAAAATCCTTGTTCACCTCTATAGTTCACAATCTTAAAAGATAATGAAGGGTATGGTGTTAGACCATAGTTAATCCTGATGAGAAGTGATCAATGGAGTATGTGTCCAAATGCCTCCAACTGGAACTCTCTCTTTAAACTGACCATTATTAATATATAACTTCTCTTTCACATTGATCCACAAAGGCAATTTTGATCAAAAAGTCCTGTAGAAGATGTAGCATAGAAGGGGACAGGGGATACCTTTAAGCTTTGTGTCAATAACTGTTAAGAATTATATAAATTAAATATCTAATTGTGTTGAAGCAACATCGCATGGCATTATAGAACAGGGGCTGAGTGAATAATGCCTAATAAATAGAAAATTGTGTCAAAGTCATAACGATCACAAAGAATTGTAAGTTAAATTGCTTTCCCTTATTAAATTTTAATTCATCATAGTAATTTGTTTCCTACTATATTAAAATAATAGTAACTACCATTTAGTAAAAAAAAATATTGTGTTCCTAGCTATAGATAAGCATTTCATACATATTATCTTACTTAAGAAATTTACAAATTTCAAACCTGTCAATAATGTATCCTGTTGCAAAACAAAACATTTAAAAGGACATGATACTTCAGCAAAGGAAATAATTTCCCCTAATCTCACTGAAAATTAAGTATATATTAAATATACATGTGTGTTTAAAATCT